>NC_051437.1:19114894-19200798 GCF_001649575.2 Kryptolebias marmoratus | reverse complement strand
GAGGGGGAGGGAGGGGGGGGGGAGTCACAGAGGTGCAAAGCATGCAGGTGAGAAGCTGTGTTGGCCAGCTGCATCCATGAGTGAGAGTACAGTAGAGAAATTAGAGACAGCAGAAAGAGGAGGAGGGAAGAAGAGGAGACAATGTGGGAGGTGGAGGAGGGACAGAACTGAGGTGCAAGAACGAAACGTCAGGTGAGTGCGGCAGTTTGCTCTGCCGGCAGTGCAGCAGCCACCTCCAAGCGGGTGTGCGGGAGAACTGCAGATGTTCCTCAGTTGATGTGAGGCTCTGAACGTAGCGCCGTCCTACAGCACAGTCTGCTGTCATTACTGCACTGACCCGTCTGCTGTAGACAAGAATCTGTAGACGAAAGCAATGCTCTGGACTTCAGACTCTCAGACTCGCAGCACGCAGCGCGGGGTCTGCTTTTTTTTAAAGTCTTAGCACAGTTACCTGAGGTGAACTCACAGCTGACCGGGGCGTACGGTTGGCCCGACTGAACTCATCATCCAAACCTTGTAGACTGGTTTTAGAGCTTTCCCTGAACACTTCCATCGGGCTCCTCAAATGTAAACTAGTTTTACGTTATTTCGAAAAGAGCTGGAGTTAAGCACAGACGCTGCAATAAGTCAAAAGTAGAATTCCTGCAATATTACTGCTGCAGTCTCACTGAATATAAGAGTAAGAGCAATCTTTTCAGTTCTATTTTTTAACAACACGTTTGGAAACAGCTCAGTTCACTTTATTGATTCTCAAGCTGAAGGATAAAAACTTTAGACAAAAATCTAAGCTGCACTCTGTCCATGTCTCCTCTAATAGGATGGTAGAGAGGTCCTAGCAGCTACAGCACAAGTTTATGACTGCACCACAGCTCCCCTGTCCCGTCCGGGCCACTGTGGCCTTATTCTCATTACTCAGACACTGACGGTGCAGGAACATTGCTACAGTACACATTTCAATCATTCACAGTCAACTCCTGTTAAATTTAAACAGGTAACAGAGAAAAGTAGAGTAATGGGAGTGTCTGAGTCAGCATAGATAGGTCTCCTCTAAAGGAGAGAAGTTTTTGCCTCCTGGTAAGTTTTTTTTTTTTTTTTTTTGTTCTTTCTGCCCTTGAGATAAACGGTGACTTCTCTCGACCAGCCGCTATCTGACACGCCGGCTGCTATTTCCATCCCGTACTTTGTGTTAAACATGGATGAGGGAGCAGTGGAGCCTGACTGCTAGCTGACTGGCTCTGCCTGGTTGTTGCTGATGCAGAGGACGGCGAAGCCGAAGAGACGGGAGCAGCCCGAAGCTCCAGCACTGCAGGCATTCACACCAACACACGGACACCAACTCGCACACGGCCGGTCTTAAAAGTACACCGCCTTTTCACGAGGAGGAACACACGTAATGAGACGGCATGCGAGGTAAACCGGAGCACGGAGGAATGAAATGTTTACCTACAGAAGAGCCTGGCATCGAGGACGAGGAGGAGAGGATGAAAACTTCTCTTCACTCACTGTGAGCCTCTCAGTCAGTGGTGATGTGCTTTCATGGCGCTGCAAAGTTGACTGCAGCATTGCCTCCTGAACAGAATGACATTGTTTGCACTCTCTCTCCCCCCCTCACTCCTCCTCCTTCTCCTCCTTCTCCTCCTCCTCCGGTACACGCTTGTTTCCCCCTCCTCTTCTTTGCACTCTCACTGGCAGCACAAACTGCACAGCTCAGCAGTGTTCCCCCACTGCCGCAGCAGATCCTGCATGAGCTCTGCGTATCTGAGAGGGATGGGACTTTTAAAGGGGAACGCAACCTCCAGGGTCAGTGTGTGTGTGTGTGTGTGCGCAGATCCTCAGTCCACCCTCTTCTCCTCCTCAGCAGCCCTCCACTTCCTCCTCCTCCCCACACTGAGAATCAGAGTAAAAGGACCTCCTCTATGCAAACATAAGTCACCAACATCCCTTTATAATTTTTTTTTTACATCACAGCAAAAGCAGCTTTAGAATATGGTGATGCTCAAACTTCAAGAGGAGCTGTTCCACAGAGAGTGATGTGAAAGATCTGAAACATCTTACATTTCTTTGAAACATTTTCATAAGGATGGATGTTCTCAGTTCCAGAAATGTTGATTTTTTTTAGAAATATTTTATTTGTGAAATTAGAAAATGTGACACTTTTCAACAAAAATGGGAGAGTCAGAATAATTTGTTTCATAAAAAAAACATTATTTAATTTTAATTTAAGCACAAATAAATAATATTTTACTTTGCTATGAATGATATTTTCATGTCCAAGATTATTGCACACATCAGCCAGCAGACAAACGAGAAACAACCCTGGAAGCCTGTCTACAAACAGCCACCTCAGAACCGGCTCAAAGTTTCACAGCTCTCTGAGGAACCGTACAAAATTCCCTTCAGTGAAGCAAAATGTCCTTAATCTGCAATCTCAGTTGCCTACCTTTCATTACCCATGATGCACTGTTCCACTAGCGCTGTTCTGCACTGCGCTAAAATGTAGCAAAATCTTGAGCAACTAAATTTGTCTTTTATGCGTTGCACAGCTGTGCAAGTGAGATCATCCATCATTCAGTCAGCCATTCAGGTTCAAATTCTAGTTTTACAAGGTCTTTTTTATCTTTCCGTAGAAGTGCTCTTGGTGTTGAGAGTCATGGTTTTTAGGAATGACATCAGGGCAGTGTGTAGTAGACGATGGTGTCTTTATTAGAAAGCTTCTCTCTTTTAGGCGTTAGCGTCTTGGCTATTTTCCTGCAGCAGTGCAGTGTTCTCTGTGTTCTCTGCTTCTCGCTGCAGGAGCTTTTTTTTTTTTCCACAATTTTGTTGTGTCTTGGAGCCAGTTGAGATCTACAAGCCTCTGTCTTTTAGAGGGGGAAAAAAAAATTTTAGGAGCCTTACGCATCTCACATCAACCCTGACTCCATCTGGTCGAGGTCTTTGCTCACCTCACTGAAGCTCATCAGCGTTTGTGTATTATATACAGGCTTTCACAACCCAGTCGGCTCACAGCTTCACCCCTACAATATACGTCGCTGCTTTTACAGATTGTTGAATCAGCAAAATTCACATAATGCACTATTGAGAATCGGCTACATGAGGCTGTCCATATAAATCATAGGTGTTTATCATTGCAAACACTGGTATCCATCAGCTGAAAGCAAGGCAGCGTTCCCTGCATTTACGATCTGCTGCTGCTGCTGCTGCTGCTGCTGCTGCTGCTGCTGCTGCTGCACCAGTTTGCCGAGCCTCACAGCTTCTGCCCTCTCTCCACTGTGTGACACCAGGGAAAATGCCCCCGCCAGCATATCCCTCACATAGCTCACACCGTTCTCAGTAATGACATCCCTCGTGATGAATAAGCCATGAGGAGGAGCTCTTTTACATGTCCTATTAGATTACCGTGCTATGTTTTACCTGGTTACTGTCACTTCATCGCCTTTGGTTCTCTTCTGGACTTAATAGTTTTGCTCGTTAGGAGGCTCCTAGATTGTATAAGCTGGAGTGCTCGACGTGCATAAACGACTCCGCTAACGGTTTGTGAGGAGTGCGGCGATTTTAAGCTTGATAAGAACTTTTTAACCAAACAGGTGACATTATTTTGACACCGGCGCCTGTGGTTTGAACTGTAACTAAACTCAGGTATGTTCATCTGAAGGAATAAAGATTATCCGTTAAGACTGTCTTGGCACACACAGATAATGGAGTTAAGCCTTATCACTGGCCGGTGAGTTAGTGTGTGTCTTTTTTTCCTCTCCCCTGCTTCCTTTTTTGTGATTCGCAGCTCATTCCTCAGCTGCATTGATCTGTTCGGAAAAGATAATAGTCAGATTGATTCACAAGCTCAGCAGCTTGCTTGGTTTACACATCAGTTCAGTGTGATTCTCAGTAGTCCTTAGTCAACTCGAGATTTGTCTCGACTGCCGATTGACTTCTGGTTCTTTGAAACCTGAGAATTAAAAGATGTTCTGTTCATTTTTCTTTTCTTTCTGTCTTTTCACTGACATATTCAAAGTTTTGGGATATGTTAAAAAGTGGTTTAAAGGTTTTAAATAAAGATTAAAAGTTAAAACTGGGAGCCTTTGAAAATATATTGTCATTTCGTAATAAACGCCCGTATAGATTTTTGTAAATGCGACCTGCCCAGAGTGTCTCGCACCTTTTTGCAAAGCGAGACTAGCTCGTAATACGTTAGCTTGCAAAAACTGTGGGGATAGACTGAACGCCGGGATCCTGACTTTGCGGAGGGAGTTGTGTACCGTAGCGTGTTTCACTGCACCAGCGCGTCCGTGCTGACCTCGTTTCGTAAAGCTGTGCAGATTTCTCTCCAGACCAAGAGGAGCTAAAAAGACAAAACTGATCAAAGTGGTCGCACGGGAAGGATTCACATTTTGAACAGGATGGAGAAGCCAAGATGTCTGTTTATTTAGCGCCTATTCTATGAAACATATGTATATTTTGAAGCTCTAGCTCTGAATTCAGAGTGTGTTTCTGGGAGCCATCAGCTCCTCCTGCGGAGCCAGATGAATGGTAGTAAAGGGTTTATGATGGAGAGTGGTTGAACGCCTGACAGCTGGCTGCTCTGTTGTAGTGAATGAGCAGCAGCTCTGTCAGCTGGCGGTGTCAGCAGCAGCCAGCCCGTCTCTACGGCAGCGTTGTAGCTGAGTCTATGCTCAGATCAGCCGAAACTGAGGGAGACTGCAGTGGGGCAGCCTGGAAGTCTCCATCCCTGAGCTGTGAGCAGCACTAGGAAGCTAAACAACAGAGAGTAGACACGCAAGATGGAGGGAATTTCTTAAATGTCTTAAGATTACTTCAGTTAAATGTGTGTTTTTAAAGTCATTTGTAAACATTTTGTTTGGGTGGAGAGTTTGTTTTGTGTTTATTTTATCTGTAGTGCTTTAAACAGCAAACCACCTAAATTATCTGTTTAAATATTATTTTTAACAGCTAAATGGCACTTTAGTACATGTGACAAATTATAGACAGGGAAAGGACTTAAGGACCTTACTGCTGCAGTCTGATCCTGCTAAATAATAAGACACAATAACTACTTTGAGTTTAACAGAAATCTCATGTTATTTGTGCTCTGCAGTTATTTTCCTTGTGTTCAGCGCTCCAGGTTCTCCACAGCACGGAGAAGCCCGCTGACTCCTGGCCTACATTCACCACCGCCTTGTTTCCACCATCAGAATCAGGTGGAGCGTGCGGGGACAAAAAGACAGATAAGACACGAGGTTTCTCCGGAACGACCTGCTGACGGCTGTATGTCCCTGTGAAGCAGCTGCAGCAGCTCCGGGCGAGAAAATGAGCGGCGGAGTCAGATTCAGAGGTAGTGGGAACGGACGAGAAATGGACGTTCACTGATAAAGGATTGCACTTTTTTCTTCTTTATCAAAAAAACTATTGTTATATTTTTTAACCGATGAAGTACATTGTTATTAGCCCTTAACTTAAATATAGAATATCTCTATCCTGGACAATTTGTTCACGTTGAACCGGCCCCACGCTCAATGACTGCTGGAGGCAGAAACCAGCTTCCAGGGACCCAGAACGGGAGAGATGGATATTCTATATGCGCATTTACTGGCAACTAATGAAGTTCTCCAATTTCCCAGTCAGAATGTAAATCCCTCGAATGAATGACAGACAAACACTTTAATTAATAAAAAGGCTCTGTCGTAAAATAGCGATGAATGTATGCATGCTGCTCAAAAACAAGCTCATCAAGCATTTTTTAGAAATGCATTTCTGTCCCCAGAACACTGTAAATACATCAAAATTAATGTTAACTTCCTGCGATGTGTGTAGTTTGTCAATCAGCACATAGAGCCTGTTTTTCATTCATATTTAGCCACTTTTTAATCTCAATTCAATATTTGCCCTCAAATCGAAATATATTCTGGTTTATAAGACTTTTTTTTCAAGTCAGCCACTTCTAGATTTGTCCAAATCCCAACAAATTTATCTCCACGCATGTTGTGATCAACAATAGAGTTAACAAAGGTACAAAGAGTCTTGTGAAAGACGTGAGTTTACTTTATTTGTGATCCAGTATTTTTCAGTCTACAGCTCTTTGGACGCTGTGTTTAGATGTGCATCAGATACAAAATGTATGTATTTCCAGGGACATTTTGAGAAAGATCTTTGTTGTTTTTTATTTATTTATTTTATTATTAACCTTTTATTTAACCAGGTAGATCTCGTTGAGATAAAAAAAATCTCTTTTTCAAGAGAGACCTGGCCAAGAATGGCAGCAGCACACAAACGTTACAAAACATGATTATCACAAAACACAGGTGAAGTACATCATGATAAATAGCTGGAATAAAATAAAAAAATAAACAAGCAAGAGATAAAACACCCAGAAAACTAAGAACTAGAATATCAGTTAAACATTTACAAATGGGTGCCACGTTTAAAAAAATCTTTAAGAATAGTCTTAAAAACATTCAGAGGCTGACTCCTTCGATTTGAAGTCATTCTGCAGCTGATTCCAGTTGTTCTGTCAGCCGTTTTTACGCCGGACGCCCTTCCTGACTCAACCTGGGCTCAAACCGGCAGCCTCAGGATTACCAGACCGCGGCGCCGAGCCTTCGATATCAGTGGTGTCAGATTAACGTGCTGTGTTGACGATTCTAACTGAGAAAAGAATAAAAAAGCTAGATTTTAATAACTGTAATTATTAATGTAAATTACTAAAACACAACCAAGTGTTTGTATCAGAAATGCAGTGACAGCAGCTTGGCATTATGGACGCTTTTAATTTCTTTTTACCACCTTAGTTAGTTTAGCGCTGTTATTTCTGGTTAACTGGTGAGTCAGAGCAGAGATTATTGTAGAAGTTATTGATGAGCTCGATGCCGAGGCTCCCTTTGCTCTGAGGAGGCAGCTTGGAAAACCTCCACCTCAGAGCTGCTGTATGACGGATGGGAAGGCTCAGCCGGCATCCACGTTACCCCCCTGACTTCAGACTCATCGTGGTGTTTTCTGAGGTTGTGGGTTCGATTTCATCACTCTGCTGTGGATTCTTACCAGAGTAAGATCGTGAGATATAACGTGAGATATAACAGAACAAACGCGCGATCGGCTAAACGCTCCTTCCGATCGGGTGTTTTGTGGATAAAAAGAGGCTTATCTGCATATGGTCCAAACAGGCGCTCGTCCACCTGGGACCCCTCCTAGTTGGATGAGGTGTGCTGTTCCACTGCTGATTGCCTCTCTGTGTTTCAGCAGCAATGCACCATTCAAGTCTGCGGGCGACTTGACAAATGAGCAGCGATCTGAGCAGTGGGGGATGCTCGTACTGCACCACATCCTGTCCCGTCCACATCCCTCTGCCCTGCAGTGGTTCACCTCCCTCAAACCGATGCGCTTTCACTCCAAACCAGCCGAAGCTCCGCTCGGAGTCGCACAAATACACGATCTGCTAAACACAAACTTCCTGACACGTGCCCAAAAAAAAGGCTAAAAAAAGGGATCGAACCCAAACTTGTGTATTTCTCTAATTGGCGTGTTTTGTCTTTTTGTCGCAGATATAAACTGGGCTGTGCATTTTATTGTTTTAAACCAATACGTTCTAATGTTGCTCATAATCTATCAAATATTTTAAGCAAGCTGAGACAGACAAATTGTTTTCTTCCACAAACGTGAACATTTGCAATTTCTTTTTGTTTTGGCGTCATTGGGAATCAATACGTTAAATTTAGGTCCATTTGTTTCACTTAACCGTCAATGAATTTCAGTTAAAACACATTTTTTATGTTATATTACCCTATATGTTAACTGAGAAGATAAAAAAAATAAATAAAACTAACACGTTTAAGTTATAAAGATATGAAACGGCAACATAAATGAAATTCTCAGCTACACCAGGAACCGGTAAAGATTATCTTTATTGCTGTGTAAGGTTTTCCTCCGTCACAGAGCTGAACTCTGCAGGTCTTATATTGCAAGCGAAACACTGAAACATAAGATATCTTCTCACCTCCAGCATGTAAAAGCTTAACCTCCAACATAAAGAGTTCAAAAAAAGGGACGGCATTTAAAACGGGGGGATCTGCACGGCTTTATTGAACGTGTGTGAGGCCGACCAGGCACCAGAACTCAGGACATGAAGTTCTGTGTAAACTGAAGCGGTTCAAGGCTTCGTCGTTTGGTTGCCTGCAGCCGCCTCCACCACCTGGAGACGGCATCCACCCTCTGGCCTTCTTCAGAAACTGCATCTGGGAGCAAGTGAGCAGCAGAGTGTCTGACGCAGCATGCGATCATTCACCTTGACTGCGTGCGTTGCTTGGACTTGCCTTGGTTGCAGCTATCCATGCACCCACCCACACACACACATACACACACACAATCCTCCACACTCTGTAAAGGCAGCGCACTCTGCCAGCCGTGGAGTGGGACGTACTATTGATCCTGCTGAAATGATGGTTTCTAAAAGAGAGGCAGTAAGCATGTCTGTTTGCCCCTCCTCTGCCGTGGAGTGGTCCTGAGATATCACCCAGCTCAGCACATTGCACCATCTCCGCACAGGAAAATGGGATTTTCACCGGGGAGATGAGCTGAGTGGAAGGTAATTCAAGTCGCCGAGCTATGTTCCTCGCCGAGGATGTAAGCTGAGACAAGTTACCTTCAGAAGCATTGCACATTGGACAAATAAGGTCATTTTCAGAGGTCTTTTTAATTCCAGTCCCTGTCACGGAGAACTCACATGACAAATGCAAAACAAACAAGGCCTGAGGGTAAAATGGGCTGCGGGAGTTTATTTGGCATCCGAATGCTCATTAGTTGAGCTTCCAGCGTTTAATCAGAAAGAGGAAGGATGCCGTGATTCTCTGAAGAGCTAAATGTTAACCCCGAGTGTGTTCAGAGGTGTGTAGGCTCAGCATGAAGGTGTGTGTTTAAGAGCGGCCACTAGATGGCAACAGTGTCCCACTTTTTCCTCAGCGTTCACCTGAAGCTCTCTGCAGAGGTTTCCCTCTGTCTGCAGGTTTTAGGAGTCAGCCTCAGGGCTACAAAGTAAAACTAAACGAGAGCTGATGGTTATTATTCTCCTAAATCATCATTATGTTTGTTCAGACAGACTGAGTCAGCTGACCTGACACATGAAGGGCGATCCGTATGTTCCACGGGGTTCTGTGAGCCGGGCAGAACTATGCAACTGTGGGCCCGTGTGGAGAATCTCCACCCACTAACACCATCAACTGAAGCTCTAAAGGTCAGGCCGAGGTCAGCATGGTTGACTGACGCTGGTGCTGCTCGGGTTTCTCGGTCTGTTCCTGGTGGACTGGAGGGCGCTGACAATCTTAAAGCTCTCTAACATGAACAAGTGGAGCTGTGGGGCGAGCAACCAAAACTAAACGTCATTTATAAATATACCAGTAAGTTAGAGGAAAAACAAACCCACCAGAGAGAACGGCATGAAGAACATAATTATCTTGTTCCATTAAGAGTCGTGGAACTGACAAAAACATCAGCTGAACAGGGACTGTGTGAAAACACTGAAGCACCATTTTTATTCCTGGCAAGTAAAGGTTATTTCCCAACTCCTTTGATTGCAAAACAACAGTTATTCTTTGGTATTACTTTGAAAAACAAAAGGCAACTTTGTCCTAACCACAAAAGCGGAGTTTCGAGATCCAAATTGTTTTGTTTTTTTTTCTTTTTCCCAACTGTTTAGTTATTAAGAACTGGGAAATGATCATTTTAACACAGAAACAAGACAAAAGTGAAATTCTGTTAACTAATGTGATCTGTTTAAAGCTGAACCCCAAGTAACCCCACTAGGGTTACACTTCAAAACATAGGAAAAGTGGATTTTATGGGATGAACTGCATCTCAACCTTGAAAAAAGTGAAAAATTTATGAACACACACTACAAAACGTTGATTAAATCAGTTACTGTCACATCAGGTGACAGGTGTCGCATCACTTTTCTCAGGAAAACTGTTGCTTTTATAAAATTTTTGGCCTTCTCTTGATTATATATTAAAGAAAAAAACACTAAGCAGTCAAAAACAAACACAACAATCTTTCACTGAACATCATTGTGTTCAGTGCGATCACTGAGATATTACACTTTTCTATTAGGTTTTAGAGCTATTACTCTTTAATCTGTCAATAATGTTGTATTTCACATTTGAAAGTTTGGTAAACAAATGTCTCCAAAAAAGTTTACTTGTGAGGCTATTGATTGTTTATGCCTGTCTTTATCATTTATTTTAATTAAAAAAGAGTTTAAGTCTGATGAAAACACGTAAAAATAGAAGGATGGTCATGCAAAAGAAAGTAATTATGTTGCTCACGCTCGTGGAAAACAGATTTAATTGAATTTCGTCGTTTTCTGGTCAGAAATGTGTACATTTATTTCCTGTAACAAAGAGAGGCGCGAGGAGGAGGCTGCGTTTCCTGGGAGGAGCCTAATCTGCCGGAGCAGCTGGGAGCCTTTCACCACGTGACGCAGGTGACGTCACGGCCGTCATCGCCGCCGTTTCATGTCCGGGCTCACACTGTGGGAAGGTGTGACAACAAGAGGGGGGGGCGCCAAAAAAAAAAAAAAGAAACAGAAAGAAAGGGGGCGAACTACAATGAAGTAAAGGAGAAGACCCGGTGCCGTCCACTCTGCTGCTCCACCAGGTCTGTTTCCTCCACGCTCCTCACGCGGTCCGTTTGGCTCCCAGTCTCCGTCTCGTTCGGTATCAGAAACGGCTGCCGAGAAAAGGTTTTTCCTCTGACCCCCACCGAGAGGCGGTGATTGTCCCGTTTTTGTCTCCGTCGGCCGCTCCGCCGAACGTGTAGCCGCACCACGCCGCTCGCTCGGCTCGAGCTAACGCGCCTGACCGCGGTTCGTGTTCTTGTTTCTCGGTAAAAGAAAAAAACCGTCTCGGTCCGCCGAACGACGAAACGAGTGTCGCTTCGGCTTTGAAACGTTCACTCGGCCGCCGCCAACGGTAAGCAACGGTTGGCCTCACGCGCCGTGGAGGAGCTCCTCGAGCCCCGGAGCTCGGCTAGCTCCTGGCTACGTTTGCGGTCGCGGCTAACGAGCTCACCGGGGCCTACAAGATGCAGCTTTTTTATGTTTTCATTAAAAGTTGTTTTGTTCTTTTTTTAAGCGACTTATGTGTCGAATAAAACTCGTCTAGGCCTGTTTTTAAAACAAATATAGACTTTTGTTTGTCTCTAAGTTGAGAGGTGGTCTTTCGTCACCGATTTAAACGGGAAGTCCAAAAACTACCTGGTGTTTATATCACGCAGAAGCCAGATAATTGACTAAATACACATCTGTTTAAGAGAAAACAGCTCAGCGACACCACAAGCTGAGTTAACAGAAAACACATCAACAAGCTCAGGACCACAGGATGTTTCCCATATGATCTTAACTAAACCAGATAAAGAGCAAGTGAAAGTAAGCTGACTTCAGATTTTGTGTTTTTAAGGTTTAAAACCTGAACCGTATGTGTTCTGCAGGTCAACAAGCAGGCTAAAATTCAGGGCTAAATTGAGAAACAAGTGTTTCCTTGGCTCAGCAAATTCAGCCCGTCCTTCCTTCTGCATTTTAATCAGTTTTAAAGCAACCAAGGGCCCCCAGGAGCCTCAGCCAGCCGGGGCCTGGCTTTTAGCCTCCGATGCATTCCTTCCACAAGACATCTTTGTGTTCTTCTAATTGTCGTGTTTGTCTAAAGCACAAGGTAAATATGGGAGGACCTTTTCACTCTGTTAGTTTTGATTTTTTTGTGTTGTTTTGTAAAGCGCTGACTCAGAAAGGCTGTGCAAATTAACATGTTTCTCTCTTCCTTGAATGCCAGACAGGCATTGAAAAAAAGGGGATTGTTTACATTCAGATGCTGGCCACCCGCCGCTGGGCTTTTTTCCACCCTCCTGTTTTCCAATCGCCGAGGAGACATGACCCATTTAAATGGTTGTTTACTTGCATTAGAGGAAGGGCCAAGATGCTGCTCAATGAACTCTTGTCTACAATTTAATTAGAGTGGCCTTCCCAGCAGCACAATTTTCCACGTTACACAACACGATCTGCGGTGACACCTGCACCAGAACCTCGTATTTGAAAGATCAGAATTGCTGAGCTGAAGCTGCTCGTCCTCTTGGCCTTTTCGTGAAACTTCAGCGAGTAACATTTTAATAGTCGGGATCTGATTCCTCATTAATAAAACAGTCTAAGTGCTCCGTTGCAGCTGTGATGTGTTGTAATGGGGTTTGGAAACACAGTCAGGTATTTATCGGGCTTTTTAAAAGTTCTCATGGACCTGGGACTATTTCTACCTCGAATGAGCTGGAGGCCCCAGCCATTTCCCAGTGTATTTATTTGTTTTACTTTTGCTGTTGTGATCACCAAAGATGCTCGAAAGCAGCGCGTCTCGAGTTTACCCGGGTCAGTATGTCATATATTTTATTGCAGCCACTTTAAGTAACAGACGTAGGTCACCACGTTATCAGTCCTCGTCACTGATTTATTAAGAGACGTTCACGAAGCACAGAACACGATGGAGAACATCTAAAGTGAAAATCTATCACTGGCATGTTTGTTGGTCGACATCTGAGAAATCATGCTAATTTAATTTGTCCGGCCTCTTTGTTTTTTTTCTTTTTGCTTCTTGGAAGTATAAGCCCCTAATCTTACAAAAACAAAATTCCCTCTAGCGTGCGACAATAAAGCACAACTTAGGAGTTTTTATAAAAGTGAGTTGTTGAGTAAGTGTCTGTTTTCGGTTAATGCAGCCATAAAAATGTCCCGCGACTGCCCACAGCACTCGAACCTAAAAGCAAAGCACTATTAGAACATTAAAACATCGCAACAATACCTGATTTCAGACTCTGGTTCATAAAGACTGTGTTCACATGAGCCAAAAAATCTTTTTTATTAAATGTTTAACTCTAACCAGGCCACCCCATTCAGCCTATAATCCAATCTATTATCCTTAATCTTTCCTATCTACCAGACATTTGGCTGTTAAGTAACAGAAACTTGTTGATCTTGTCTGTCTTGGTTGGCTTGACGTTACAGCAAAGCGACAAAGGAAAACAAGGCAACGCAGTCGTGTTTGTCTACAGAACGACTCAACACTTTGGAATAAATTATGAGGAGTTGGGAGGTAAACATATTGCGATACGTTTACAACTTCACCCGCTCTCTTTGAGGCTGAAGAAGATCGGGGCATGTCGTTTTTTTAGTTTCAGAGTAAATCTAATGTATATGTGGTTGCATGTGTTAGGATTTAGGACATAATGTTGTTTTTATTACTCTTGAGAATCACATGAGAACAAAGGCACTTTAGAGGCCACTCACAGGCCTGAAGCTAATTACTTGTCCACCATTAAAACTGTACAGAACGTCTTAACATGTGTAACATTTCTAGGAAATGCTGCTGCACTTTATTGAAATTACCATGTGTCTAATATTAGGATTTAATGAGTCTAAATAAGGATAATATGTTGATTAAATTGTCTTCTGTGCTTCTTGAACCCTTCAGGTTGGTCTGAAACGTCACTCCTCTCCCTGTGGTGGCCTGCATTAGACACAGGACAATCAGCTAGCATCTCAGGCTGGAGGAGAAGGTCTGAGGAAGACTACTCCCCCCGTTTGTCTTCGAGGAGGGGGGGAGGAAGAAGAGGCGGGGAAAGGAGGACCTGCCAGAACCACCTGGAGCATGGGGCAGAAAGTCCCAGGTGGCATTAAAACCATTGACATGCGGGATCCGGCGTTCAGCCCCCTGACGGTGGAGCTGCAGGCCCTGAGTCACACCAAGCCGTCTCGACTGGACCTGCTGTTGGACATGCCGCCTGCCGGCCCGGACGTCCAGGTCCAGCACTCGTGGAACAACAACGACCGCTCCCTCAACGTGTTTGTCAAGGACGACAACAAGCTGGTGTTTCACAGGCACCCCGTGGCGCAGAGCACGGACGCCATCAGGGCGCGCGTTGGCTACACGAGGGGACTGCACGTGTGGGAGATCAGCTGGGCGATGCGTCAGCGGGGCACGCACGCGGTGGTCGGGGTGGCTACGAGTGACGCCCCGCTGCACTCTGTGGGCTACACGGCTTTGGTAGGAAGCAACGCAGAGTCCTGGGGCTGGGACCTGTGCAGGAGTAAACTCTACCACGATGGCAAAAATCTGCCAGGAAAAACTTACCCAGCCTTCCTCGAACCAGACGACACCTTCATAATCCCAGACTCCCTCTTAGTAGTCCTGGACATGGACGAGGGGACTCTTGGTTACATAGTGGATGGACATTATCTTGGTGTGGCTTTTAGAGGACTTAAAGGCAAGAAGCTGTACCCCGTGGTGAGTGCCGTGTGGGGACACTGTGAAATACGAATCCGGTACATTAATGGACTTGACCGTAAGTATAAGATTTAAATGATTTGACTCTTTAAATATCTGCTGTCATGATATCTCATGAAACTTGTGAGAAGCTTTATTGGCGCAATAAACAAAGTGTAACAGTTGAAGTTTTGTCCTCTCGTCTAAACGGGACGCATTTCAGCAGATCAGCTTTTATTGTGTTTCTATGACGGCCTGACTGGCTGTTATGTAAAACAGTACGTCACAACACCAGATTGTCCTCATTCTTGCTTTGCAGTTTAAATGACGTACACATTAACGAGCGTGTCTTTGACCTGCTTTTTTTTTTTTTTTTTTTTTTTTAAAGGTTATAAAATGTTTTTAATTTAAAGAGTTATAGAGTAAAGAGACATGTTTCAGCAAACTGCCTTACTTTGTCAGTAACTGTGCTTGGACGTCTTGTCTAATGAGGTCAGGAAGCTTTACAGCAAATGTTTAAAAACAAGCTGCTTCTTTCCCTGAGACTAATGTTAAATAAGTACAAATGAATTGTTGTTGAGTCAGTGGTGAAAACACGAGGAAACAGAAGTTCCTCTCTAACCTACTGTCCCCTGTGCTCTGTGCTCATTAGATTTTTATGCTCAGCTCAGATTCCTTGACCTAGTTTTTGCCTGTTTCCAAAGAAGCACCGTAGATGATAACGTACTCGCACAAGCCAGCTTCAGCTCGATGCAACGGTTCATCTAGCCTTGTACCCGGTCTGAATTAGTCCTGCAGGCTGTGGTTGTACAAATGCAGCTCCTGGTTGTGACTAAACCCCTGAAGCTCTGAGGATATTACCAACACACACCTTCCTAGCCGCTGCTCAGCTCTTCTTCCTAACCATCAGCAAAAAGTAACGTCTGGGCTTCCATCTGACAGTTTGACAAATACATGCTGCTTCTAAATCTGCAGCTGCTCATCCACCGGCACCAAACTTGGACGCAGTTTGGCCTCCTGCTCTGATGGGCACCCTGCCCTGCTGCGAGTGCTCAATGTGTTGTAGGTGAAGCCAGTACACCATGAAAGATGCACTATATTGCCAAAATGATTCTCTCACTCATACAAGTCATTGAATTCAGGCGTGCCAATCGCTTCCGTGGCCACAGGTGTATAAAATCAAGCATTTGTGAAAGAATGGGTCAATCTCAGTGAACAGGATCCCACTTGCGCAGTAAGTCCAGTCGTGAAATTTCCTCGCTACTAATTATTCCACAGTCAGCTGTTAGTGGGATTATAACAAAGTTGAGGCGATTGGCAACGACTTGGCCACAAAGTGGTGTCCTCGTAAAATCACAGAGCGGGCTCAGTGGATGCTCAGAGGTCACCGATGTTTTGCAGAGTCAACAGCTACAGACCTCCAAACTTCACGTGGTCTTCAGATCAGCTCAGGAACAGAGAGGGGAGAGCTTCATGGAATGGGTTTCCACGGCTGAGCAGCTGAATCCAAGCCTTCCATCACAAAGTGCAAAACGTCGGATGCAGTGGAGTAAAGCACGCCGCTACTGGACTGAGGAGCAGTGGAGACATGTCCTCTGGAGGGACGAATCGCGCTTCTCTGTCTGGGAATCTGATGGACGAGTCTGGGTTTGGCAGCTGCCAGGAGAACGGTTCTTGTCTGACTGCATAGTGCCAAGTGTAAAGTTAAGTGGAGGGAGGATTATGCTGTGGGGTTGTTTTTCAGGAGTTGGGCTCTTGATGCTTCAGCGTACCAAGACATGTTGGACAATTTCCTGCTCCAAACTTTGTGGGAACAGTTTGGGGATGGCCCCTTCCTGTTCACCAGGGCACAAAGAAGGTCCACAAAGACATGGATGAGGGGGTTTGGTGAGGAAGAACCTGACCAGCCTGCACAGAACCATGAACTCAACCTGATAGAACACCTTTGGCATGAATTAGAGCAGAGACTGAGAGCCAGGCCTTCTGTCCAACATCAGTGTCTAACCTTACAGATGAGCTTCTGGAAGAACCACCAGAAATTCCCATAAACACTCCTAAACCTGTGGAAAGACTTCCCAGAAGAGTTGAAGCTGTTTTAGCTGCAAATAGTGGGCCAACATCAGATTAAACGCTATAGATTAAGAATGGGACGTCACTCAAGTTCACAGGAGTGTGAAGGGAGACGAGCGGATTTTTTGGCAGTTTAGTGTATGTCAGGTTGTCCAGAAAGGGTTATGATGTGTGCCCCAAACACTTACCTGTGCTTAAAAAGTACAGATTTTGACATTTTTCATGGTGACTAAATTGTTAAAAAGCAAACTGATTCAAGTCGAACACAAAAGTTTGACCAGAGTAACTTAAGATTAATAAATTTAAAAAGTCTTGTTTTGTTTGTCCCTGCCCTTTTTAAAAACGGATTATATCCTCTACCTTTTTAATTATAACTTAGTCAGACATTTACACACATTTTAAACAACTGTTTTCATTCCTCACCCCCCCTCTCTTTTCTCCCCCCCCCAGCTGAACCCCTCTCTCTGATGGACCTGTGTCGGCGGTCAGTGAGGGTGGCGTTAGGAAGAGACCGCCTGAGTGAAATCCATAGACTACCCCTGCCAGCGTCGCTCAAGAACTACCTGCTCTACCAATGATGACAGCGCTGACTGTCGACACGCTCAGCCCTCCTTTTGTTTCTCATATTTCTCTGGGATCGTCCTTGGGTTTAACCCGTTTGGCAGCATTATTCAAGTCTCCAGGGCTGATTCAGCATGTACACTTCACCGGCAGTGGGTAGACTCCTTTTTTGAGTTTCTTATCCTGTTTTTAAGACTCTTTGCAATCGTATTCTTGAACTTTGTAAAATCAGGAATCACTGAGCACTATGCACACACTGATCCAGCTGACGCTCTTACAGCCACCTTCAGTTTGTAGGTTTGTGTGGCGTAAGTGGTCAGTGCCTCTGCTGTGACCTCCAAACTTCTCCATTTATGCATTCCTGTCCTGTAGCCTTTGAATTTAAGATATTGTACTACGACAGTTCTGAGGTGAACACTGAACTTTAAATGTCGACACGATGGTGCACTGCTTCTATGACACCACAAGGTGGCAGCACACTCAATGGCAACGGCGGGTCGTCTCAAATTGAGCATTAGATACAAGAAAGCCCCGTTGTTGTTTTTATTTAGAAAAGATTTTTAAACGATGTCACTCAGAGAAGAGATGCTGGCCATCACCACAGAGCTTTGTTAGTGGGGCGTGGATGTATGCACTGAAGCAGCTGAAGAGCAGCACCGACCACTCGCTGCGCTATCAGGTTTCTGTGATGTGGAAGTGTCCCGTCGTAACATCAGCAGCATTCTTTAACAGAAAGATAATGTCACTGTGATTATTTGTAGCATGCAACTGCAGGAAACCCATTTTTGTTTTGTTTTTTTTAAGAGTTTTTGTCACTCTTTTGTTTTTTAAAGTGCGGTAGATTTCAACCACGTGCTGTTGAGGTCCAAGAGTGTTTTTAAACTCCCAGAGTCTCTCCGGTAATTGAGCACTGGTTTGCACATATTAAACCAGAGAACAGAGAGGAACCAGTGTAATTACTGGTCGACTCTGGGGTCAGATGCCTGAGAACCGTTAATGTTTGTGTTTATGAAATGTGCATGAGACGGGCGGGGGATTTGGGAGGCGGTCTGCGTTGAACTAGCAAACTTTGGTTTTAAAGCACCGTTTAAAACGACAATCTACGAAGCGCTGCACAAATGTACTGAAAGGAGGCCAGACTGCCAACATTTTGTCAAATGCCATATCCTGAACTTATCTAAAAGGTTTTAAATGTTTCTAAGTGACAAACATTCAGCACTCAGATGAATGTGGATACACAGTGCTACACCTTCCTTTTGTTTTGTTTTTGCTTGCAACTTCCACCTGATTTGTATTCCTTGTTGTAGATTTGTTTCTAAGTATCTATTAAAGTTTATTTCAAATTATCTGTGTTCCTCGATATTCTGTTGAGAAGTCAGACTTTTTTTTTCGTCAGCTCTGCTCAGGTATCCAATTAAATGCTAACTAGGTCAGTGGTGTCTGGTCCTGGTCCTGGAGGGCCACTATCCTGCATGATTTAGATGTTCCTCTGCTTTCACTCACCTGGTTTGAATGAATGAGTGATTAAGCAGGGAAACATCTAAAACCTGCAGGATAGTGGACCAGGATTGGACCACTGCTCCAGGCTGGACTGTGTGACGTTTAAGGACTTCTCAGTGGGTGTTGGTTTTTTAAATGAACTATCAGTAACTTTAGAGATTAATCAGAAGGTCTGTGAGAGCCCCACAAAGGTTTTCAGCTTCAGCTCCATGTTTGCTTCACTTATTTAGCTCATTTAACAAAGTTGACAACTTGGCGTTTTAGACGAGGGTAACGGATGAAAAACAAAAAATGCCACCATTTTGTTTCACCTTTGTGTTTCGCTTTAACATGGTTATTGCCCGCAGACAAATGTGAAAGGATGATGAAGAACCGCTGATTAAACCTTAATGAAACTCTCAAAGTGATCGTTGGATCTGCAGCTGATTAACCTTTGGAGTCAAGATGGCTGCCACAACTAATCAACCTTAGCAAACACAAAATAACTTCACAGATATTGAGCTAAAATTTGGTGTTTTACTGGCAGAGAATCCCTGACGCATGCTGAGCGCTATACTGTCTGCCTGTTAGCAAAATATCACAAACCACTAGTCAGAGTTTAAGGAAACTGTAACAACTGTGCAGCTCAATCTTTAGCTAAAACTTACTTACTAGGAAAACTAATTTAGTCTTTAAGGTCTTATTACAAAAATGAACTAAATCAAGAAAATCAACAACAAAAACAACCACAAAAATAAGACTAACACTTAACATTTTAGGGAATAATCTGAAAAATAACTATTAAGTAATTACTTTGAGGTTTTATCAAGATGAAACAGCAACAAGTAACACTTAAGTAATCTAAAGTCAAAATAGTGGTTATTAGTTTAACATGTTATTATTTTTTTTATCCTCACAAGAAGTTTAAATACTTTAAACTATTATGGTAAATAGTTCACTTTGGAATTTGGTTGGAAGATGTTATAAAGTCTGCCAGGTTGTCAGGTTAGTTTTGATGAAACATCGGACTGGGAGAAGATGTTATTAATCAGTTTGCATTGGTTAAAAAGAAACAGCCAGACTCCAAAATCGCTGCTTTTATCTCACCACACAGAGTTACAGGTGCCTCACCGGAGCAGAAGCTGTGGAGGGTCGTCGCTTCGTCTTTGAGGAACTTGGAGGCTGCTCAGGCCTCGACAGAACCACGACAAGGAGGCAGGGTTAAGGCCCAGAGCCCGCTGAGGGTCAGAGGTCAGCGATCCGTCCAAGGCCAAATGAGGAGTGGGTGATATTTGCAGGAGTCGGGCGATGTGCAAACTAGAGCAAATCTCTTAAAGTTTAAAAAAAAAGTTGTTTCTCCTTTTCTTTATCTTCATGTTTTGTCTGCTGGACTTATGAAAACAAGGAAACGAGGGGGAGAAAGGTCTTCACACAAGAAACAAAAACAAACCGCAAACAAGCTGAGTTGCAGTCATCCGCCAAGGCTTTCTCCTCAGTTTGTTATCAAACTGCTGTTATCAAGCAATATTTGATAAGAAGGAGAACAACAACAGGTAAAAGGTGACGATAGGTCAAAGGTCAAGAAGCTCTCAGAAAGTAATGACTGGAAGTACATCTACATCTGTTAACGTTTAGGGTCACCCCAGTTCAAGATGGCCACCGCAGCTAATCAGTCAGCTACAGCTCAGCCAAACTGACAAATGAAGCTAAAGTTTTTTGCGTGGCTGTAGCTGAGAGTCATCCCCAACATATTTTCTGAGAGCTAACCTGAGATCGAAACATCGTATGAGATCGTCCAGTTTTGACCAAAGCTCCGCCCACTTTCTCAGCACGAGGTGATTGTAGTTTAAAACTGGCGGCGGGTGATATGCATTCCCTTCAAGGAATGCTAGCCCCTTTCATTATGTGTAATTTGATATTATGTGATATTAAAACTACAAACATTGACTGTCTGCAGAGTGAAAACACACGCGTCAGTTTAAGCTACACTTTAATATTTATTACCAGGTTTCAGAACCTTCGTTCCAGGAAAAGTTAAGAACATTTTGTTTCATCTTTTATTTTATTTTTTTTACAGCAAGTTGAACGCGTTTTTAGCTCGATCCAAGACAGACATTTAAATGAGATGATTTACTGAAATGCATCAAGACGGATGAAGTCCAGTACTAAATGTGAACATTTGGTGTAAAACGTAACTCGAATGGAGAACATTTCGTCATTCTTTTGGCCTCTAACCCTGCACTAGATAAACAGATCAGATCTGACCTTTCTGTTCGTTTTTAGGGATTCCTTATCAGCCTTTTCAGAAAAGTCGAGTCTGCTGGAAGTGAGCGTGGCTACATGGGTATTAGTAATCATGTGGAGTCTTTTTTTTTTACTGTACTGAATAATTAAATCACATCTCCCTACCCGGGCAGCTGATTTCCAAACTATGGCTACAAATAGTCCTGAGTCTTGTGACAGTCAGTGAGCTGAGGTCTCAGTTTATGGCTGCAGGTCATGAGCCTTGAAATATCACGAACACTTATGTAATCATGTGTTGTTGCTTTTTACCACCTTCAGGGAGAACCAAAATACTTCATGCTGGGTAGATGGGCCGGCGAAGAATCCAGTCAGTTTAGAAGTCTCTTTTTCGTGTTTATTTAATTTAATTAACCTGAGAAAAAAATAGATTACTTAAAGGAAAGTTTTGGTTGCTTCAAGATTCTGTTTTACTCTTTATGATAACTTTTTACACACTATGTGCTCAATAAATTAGTAATTAAAGGTCTTTCGAACTGTAAACGGTGACACTAAGCAAAGGAAAATCGTGACTCTTAAACCAAACAAAGGCCTTACTTTTATAAGTTTATTTAAAGCAGAATCCTAATTATTGTTGGCTGAGATTTGTTGAATTTCAAGAAAAGCAACAAGGTTTGTTTTATTTTTTAATTCATTATGATGCTGTCAAGATTTACATGAGTGACAGACAGTTTATTAAACTAATTTAACTGATGAAAATGTAAGACATTTTATTTGGATATGTTTGTCGCTGGTGGAAATGTCTTGTTTTGGTGACGTAGGGTAAGATTTGTGCAGAATTACAGGAGGTGTTTAACGCTGATGCACCAGGGCGCGTTTTCTGTGTCAGAGTTAACGATGCACAAACTGAGACATTTTAATCCCTGTAATTGTTCATTTTTTTTTTACATAAAGCCCAGGATTAGTCACAGCAGCTGGAACAACAACAACAAAAGAAGCTGAGAGATTTCTTAGAGGGAACTAAATCCAACACGGTGCTCAGCAGGATCTGGTTTTCTGAGGCAAAATAAAATAAAATTCAGAGTAAAATGGGTCATTTTGAGAACAAACGAGAATCAATACCAGGTGTGGCTAAAGGAGAAGACGGGTCTTTTTTTTTTTCCTCCACAGCTGTACATTGCTTGCCTGGTCACTTGGTGTCAGCATTTCTAAAAATATTTCTGACAACCAGTCAACTATTTAACCAAAATGAAATGAAGCTATTAGAGCAAATTATTCTGCAGAACAGCTATTCCCTCGTAGCTAATATTTTCAGACACTTCATGCATCAAAATCTTAGCAGCATGTTCTGATTTTAACTGTCCGAGTGTCAAAAACATGTCTGCTTGTGTCGAGTGAAACTGTTCGTGTTGCTTTGGTTGAACCGCTCGTCTTTTGTCAACATCGCGTCCGACAGCACAGCTTCAAGCCAACATGTGCAGTCATGAGAAAGACTAAGTACATCCTCTTTTAATTCTGGGTTCAAAAAATCAACAAAGAAATCACCCAGCAGAATCTACCATGTCAGCATTTATTGAACAAAAACAAAGACAAAGATGGAAAAGCTGTGTGGAAAACAAAATTCCCTTACTGCCACTGATCAAACTAACTGCTCATCATCAGTGTGACCGAGAGCAGGTGTTTGCTGCTCTGGAGCACACAGATGTACATTAGCACCACGCCAAGAAGGAAAGACATCAGCAACGACCTTAGGGAAGCAGTTATTTATCGATCTGTGGGTTAAAGGTCATTTTCAGACAGTTCGAAGTTCCTCATTCTGGAAAACATTTAGGACAGCTGCCAGTCTGAGCCAAGCAAAGAATTCACCCCAAGGTCAGACCTTGCAATGCTCAGAAAAATAAAAAATAAAAAAACAAGAGAGTTTCATCTCAGACTCTGCAGTTCTTAGTTAGCAGGTTAAAGGTTAAAGTTTGTGACGGGACACTGAGGGAAAGGCTGAAATGGTTGCCTTTTCTCTCTATGTCATGGCTGCGTGTGAACATCTGCAACAATGAAAGATGAGATTCACTGCGCCATGCTTCTGGAAACTCAAACATAGCATACCAACAGAAAAAAAAAACTCAACCCAACTGTCGAGCACGGTAGTGGAGGGATGATGATTTGGGTTTGTTTTGTAGCCACAGGAAAAGAATCAACCACTGAAACATGGAGTGAATTCAGTTCCTCCACACCCTACTTTTCCATCTGGGCTTTGTTCTTGTTTCATACATAAAGACATGCTGGAATCTGTTGTGTCTTTGAACACCTGAGGTTACATTTGACTAATGTTAGAACCTGATTAAACCAGATTATCGTATTATGTCCTGATAGGTGGAGCTGGAAGGGGGGTGTATTTCTTTTCCCCCTACGTGGTTGTATGTTTAGTGGAGTAACTACGTGACTCTAAAGTGGTGCATCAGAGACGTGAGGAAGTAAATTAAAACCCGAGGTGGAGGAGTGGCACATAATTTTAGAGACTGGATCATTTACACAAGCCTAAATTAGATCGGTCGTGTTGGCACGGCCGATTAAAAACGACACCGAATGCTCGTTACGCAAAACCAGGCACTACGCCGCTGGCTCGGTTAAAAACAATAAACACAAATAAACAAACAGAATTCTGAACTTGGCACAAAAAGCAAACCGACGGACCGAGGGGGTCGGTGTTTTCATGTCAATACGGCATGACAGGAAACGGTGTTACAGTTTGAAACAAAGTAAAACGCAAATGCATCTGCTTGACGGTTTGTCATGGTGACTCAGGTGTTCTCGTTGCAAATAAACAAGGTGTTATCAAAGTGAATGTGCTGATAGACTACCTCCAGACTTACCTGCATGCAGTGCAAGGGAAGTCGGCTGATAAAAAAGAAAAAAAAACCCCAAAACATTATCTATTGTTTATGAGAACACACAGTAGTTAGCAGTCATGGAGCCCTGTTTTGTTTTCTGTTCTTAATTCTAGTCTTTGCTGGTTTGTAATTTTCCTGTCGTTAAATAAAAAAATAAAAAGAAGCTGTTTTTCTTTAGCTTTTCATCTTACTTCTAAACTAATTCCAGGTAGACAAACTCTGAAAGCTAATATGTCAACAGGAGGTAATAACGGGTAAGAGATAAGCCTGCGGTTCAGCGTGTTCTCTGGTGGAGTGTGATCGCCCTTGCTGCATTGTTTTTCATGCACCAGAGAAGACCGTTACGGGGCCGCAAATTTCCACAGTGCTTGTTTTGATGGGTAGATTATGAACTGAAGAAATGGAAGCTCAAATCGCGTCGCTGCTGGATGACCACTCGCCTCACTGGGTCCCTGCAGCTGATCCATTCCCCAGAATCGCACACAGTGAAAATCTGCTTGGAGAAATGCAGCAGTACATTAAATACTGTTTCTCAGTGTGAAATGGGAGGTAAGATTAAAGTAGAAAACTCTTCGTTACTCATAATAACAAATTAAATACTGCATCATGTGGGATAAAGCAAAGGGCCTTGAGTGTGGATATGTAAACAAACTTACACAAAAAAAAAAGAAATTTGTGTTTGGTCGATAATTTCTTTGTCATAACAATGCTTCTTAGAAATAAACCTCATGTCGTTGGAAAACCTGTTCATTTCCCCTTAAATGGAGCCACATTTGTTAGAAAAAAATGCATTTGTGGGTTGCACCCATTTAAAACTCGCCAAGTCTTCTCTGCCAGCAGCTCCTTCTGCGACTGACTCGTTTGGTGTGTTTTTATTTTACTGGATGATTGAAATTTGAAAAAAACAAGACAAAGTGGGGAATTCAACAACTCCTTCATTAAACAAATGTGGGCCTCAATGGCATGTGGAAGAACCATGTGGGTAGTTTTCAGATTTGTGGAGCCATCAGCAAAGTTTCTGAGCAACAGATGCTGCTATAGAGGCATTTTATTTTTGTTTTGTTTTATTTTACTTTTTGGGGGAAAGGTCAAAGTCAAAAATCATTATCAAACCGCATTCTGCACGTACATTTTAACATAAATATGGTTTGAAACTGAAAGATCCCAGGTGTTGTTATAACTTGCCCCAATTCAGTGAGCGTCATCTTGAGAAAACACTGGACTTATCAAAAAATAATAACATTTGAGCAGCTGAAATTTTATATTGAGATTGCTTTTAAAAACAAAGTTAGGTATCATCAAATTCTGCTCACTTGCAGGATGTTGTTCAAAACACAAAAAAAGACCCAAAATTTAATTTAAATGTCTTTCTGGCACCAAAATTCAAATTATGAACATGGACATCGAGCTACAAACCTGTTCCTGTTAAATTTGTTGATCTATTTTTAACTGATTACAAAAATTTGAGGTATTTGTCTTTATGCATTCATCTTAATTTATTGGATTAAAAGTAAAATCTCAGATTATTAAAACATAAAACATATATTGTTTATGATTCTGTCTCTTATTTTGTCCCTGAACCGGTGAAGATCAGGAGTTCAAAGTCTTCTCCGGTTGTTTTTTTTCAATTTGTTGATGTTAGATGTTTAATTGTGCAACAACACGCAAAAGGCCAAAGTGGCGCGCGTGCTTACGTCACGGACAACACCCCCGTCCGGCCCTCTGACGTAAAGACGTCACGCGCTCTTATGTCACCCCGCAGCTCCCCGGCTCTCCGTCCATTGACAGACTGATCCAGGCGCCGCCGTCGCACCGGCCCGGAGAAAAAAAAAAAAGAGAAACAGAGGAGCTTCGGAACAATAAAACTATAAACCTTTTTTTTTATTGTTTGTTTGATCGCGGTTCTGCCTTAGAAGCCTTTAAGAACATGGTGGCTGTTTGAAGAATAAAAAGATGACGCAAAAAGACACGCTGCTGCATCTCTTCGCCGGGGGGTAAGTCAGTGTTAAATAATCACCAGAAGGCTAATTTAAGGTGGAAACAAACACAAAGCATATGCAACGTGTTACCCTTTCTATAAAACATTTTTTAAATTATTGTCTAATCTAATTTAGCCTCCAAACAGGAATGTTAAATGCGAGTGGCGCTGGTTAGCTAGCTAGCTAGCTTTATAGCGTTAGCTTTAGACCGCTGTTAAAACCCTCTCTTTCGTTTTTATTCCGTGTCAGACTCGGTATTATTGTGTGAAATAAATAAGCGGTGATCGGTGGAAAAATAAAGGCTACGTTTTGTGTGAAAAGCTTTAAATGGCCGACCTTGCTCGGGTCGTGTCGGATAAAAACCGGCCGGCTTCTGTTGTTGGGGGGATTAACGTCCACGCGGAAGTCCGTCATCGCCGCAGAGCTAGCAAGCAAGCTAGCAGGCTAACGCCGCTGCTCGTAGAGATAATGCGGGGTGGCTCCTCGTTGGGAGTGACCGTGTTAGATTTTATTTAGTTCGTGTTTTAGAAACAGAAACGTGTTACTGTTCAACAAGTTCAGCACAGGCCTTGTCTGCCGCCTGTCACGACTGTAGCTAGCTGTTAGCATCTGGATGCCCTTCACTGTTACATAACACCGAAGCTCCTGACTTCGCTGCTGATACCAGCAACCCAGCACCACACCGAGGGATATTATCTATAAACCCCTAATGATCTGATGTGAAGCTGTGGTGTTGTTACAGTACATTATCATTAATGCTAATAACTAAGGTGACATTTTCGTCTTATCACTTGTTGCGTCGTTTACCCTTCAGATGTCAGTGGGGCAGCAGGTTACTGTGCGCTGCTTGTATTCAGGGCAGAAACTATAGTTTTTAGAGAATAAGTTTTAATTTATACACCCATGAAATTCACATTATGGCTGTTTATATAAAGATGATCTTTGTGCACAGTTAATGCTTCATCTTACAGATTATGTAGCTAAACTACTACGTTAAATGTAATTTTTTTGTTAAAAAAAAAGGAGAATGAAAAAACAATTTTGTCTGCCCTTGAAGGACACAGGACAAATACTTTAACCCACTAAATGTCTAGTTATTCTAACATGACCTTGACGCTGAAAAGCAACTGGGATTGTCTAAAATCTGTTTTATGACTGAATAGTTTGTTTTTAAAACCAAGTAGTCCTGCCACAAGCACAGCCAGTGTTCACATCTACAACAACACAGCTACCTGTGTGTTTGTTTTAGTAAAACTCAAAAAGTGTAGTTTCTTTTTGTGTATTTCCACAGTTCACCACAATAAATATTTGGGTTAGTATGTTTGATGTTGTCCTTCAGATATGATTCACCAAAAACTTATAATTTGTTGTTTTTATTGTGACATATGTGGAAGTTTTATTTAACTAGTTGCATAGTTTATGCAAGGCTTGTGAAAAAGGCTCTTTTTAAAACACTTCCTCTCAGGCAAAAAGCCCCATTTTTGTGCAACTATAACGTCAGAGTTGAGGAACCAGATATGTTGTGTTCAGTTGACGTGTTTCCAGAGTCAGGAAACCATCTTTGACCATGACTGTTCACCGCTCTTACCTCCTGAGACCCAAGCTTTTGTTTGGTGTACATTTGTTTTTTTTTCAATGCAGCGTCCTCTTACGAGGACTCGGGGTCTCGGGAGGTGAATCAGTGTATTAATAGAAAAGCACATTTTTTTAGGCGAAGCTTCAGTGTGTAATCCAGGCTTTAAACATCCCAAATGCTTACAGTGTTTCTGTTTGTGTGATCAAATTGCAGATGCAGTGGCACAGTGGGAGCCATCGCGACATGCCCGCTGGAGGTGTTGAAGACGCGGTTGCAGTCCTCTGGCCTTTCCCTCCGGCCGATCTTCCAGGTCCAGCTGGGAACCCTGAATGGCACTGGGGTTATCCGACCCGGGACGGTTGCACCTGGGCTGCTGCAGGTCCTACGGTGAGATGATTCTCTGTGTTGCTGTTGTTAGGCAAACCGTGATGCAGCGAGCTCTACGGGCTTTCCCCTGAGACGTTGTATTTTTTTTTTTTACCTGAAAACGGAGGGACACACTGTTCCTCCCTGACAGCTGGTGCATTCTGCTTTTATCTGGATTGTTGTTCGCAAATTACTTGTCTGTTTGAATTATCATCCTACGTATTTTGTTCAGAAGAATAATCTTATGTTGCGTTAGTGTTATAAAGTTCTGCTGGAGTTGTTGAATGTAGTTCTTGGAAATACTTTATGTTACTCTCTGCCTTCACGGTTCTAAAATCAAGAATTCTAATCTGGTCTTACATAAAGTGAGGATTAAGTGCCCTGTGTCCTGCTCACAGGGCTCCTAACCAGCTGTTCGTGCCAACACAAATCATCTTTTTTCTTTTTTTTTTCCCGCCAGTCTCTACATTTGGCCAAACTAATGACGTTCATGAAAGTAGTTCCTTAATATGGTTGCTGAGATTGCTTGATAAGGAGTAGAAACCGTTCCACTTGACTGAAAGCGAAGGAGGAACAGTGTTAACCAGGGTGCTGGGTCCGTGTCGTGTTACACCCAGACCACAAGGCTCACACGCCGAGCTGGTCTAGACTGGTGTCAGCTGCTGCTGTGAAAATGATAAAGGATGATCTTTAGTTGCTGCCGAACAAATGTGTTTCTGTCTTGTCTGTTTTTATAGTTCAGCTTAGCTGCTGTGAGTTTTCTTCAATTTTTCCTTTGCAGTCTTAAGTGAATTTAACTTGAAACTGCAGCCAACGAATCCGTGACACTGATCATTGCTTCAGCGAGGAAAATGTTCCTGTTGCCTTTAAGGTTGCCGTTGTTTGAGGAGAGGTGTCCGGTGTCGTGACAGAGAGAAGAGTCCATGAACCCTGGCTGACCAGCGTGCCGCACATTAACGGAACCGGCTCAAATCATACCCCTCCCTCCGCAGAGTTCCTGTTAAAGCAGACGAGTCATGTGGCAAGGGAGGGCCACCTCCTACAAAGAGTTAAAACCCCTCACCTCTTCTGTGGGGATGTGGCTGGTGTGACATGCCAAACATTAATCGAGGCACCAAGTTCAGTCCAGAATCCAGTGAACTCAGCTGATGTAACCCCAAGGAGGATTGCAGAAAAAAAAACATTCATCCTCCTGAAAGTCGTCTAATATAATGTTCCAAATGATATTTAATAAACCATGTTGTATCTTCATGACTGTTTGGTAAATATTTCACTGTGTTTAATGGTGCATGCTTTCTTTTCAGATCAATTCTTGAAAAAGAGGGACCAAGTTCTCTTTTTCGTGGACTGGGGCCGAATCTTGTTGGCGTTGCCCCTTCAAGGTAAAGAAAAATATCTGTTTGTTTTGTTTCCCCTGGTCCGGATGTGTCTATCCTCGTTTTGGTTTTACAAGCACTGAAGCTGTGCGTCGACTCTGTTGGAGTTAACATATTCAGACATGGTCGTGTATTCACTGACGATAAACAAAGCATATGCAAAGAAGGTTGGAAACCGTGCTTGAGTGTTTGGAGCTTATTACAGTAAAGCTTCCAGACAAAAAGCAAAGGATTTGTTTATATCTTGTGTTTTTTAATAGCTGGAAACATTACTCAGCTCTATAAACAGGAAGTTGTTGTCATGACAGTGACTTCTGCACCCTATATCTCGGTACAAAGTTTTGAGTGAGCTGTTTACTCTGTCAGCGCGAGCTGGCCTGTGTGATTTGGATCTTCACGAGGCCTCAGATCTGTACAATGACTCTAATTTAGTCCTGAAAATGGTTAGATAATGTCAAAATAAACGAGAGCAAAGGTTCAGCCTTGCGTAGAAGTTTCAATTTCACCTTTGTTCTATTTTTAGTGCCAACAGTACTTTGCCCTCTTTCCTCATTGCTGATAAACTCGGATTCAACAAAGCAATGTAAACCATGAAATGAAAAGAATAATCTGGATGCATGCGGCAAAACAAATCATTGATCGAACTTTAAAAACGGTTACTTATGAATTTTTTTTGTGGTTGAATAGTAGCTGCAGTATTATCTGTTGGCCCAGACTGGCACTGAGAGGAGCTCTGTGGGCATCTCCTGTGCCCAGTGCTTATTCAGCCTTTTCTGTCGCAGTGACGTTCTGTTCCAGAAGCCCGAAATTGGCTCAGAGGAACAGATTGCTGCCAAAGGCTCACATCGACCCAAACTGATCCGTTACACAACCGCACAGTTAATAAAGCAGTGTTCACATAGTAAAAAAAACACACTCTTTTTGGTGAAACTGTGTTTTAATCTGCAGCTACTTCCTGTCAGAATTCTTATCAACGTTTCTGTGTTTCAGAGCCATTTACTTCGCTGCATACTCGAAGTCTAAAGAGCTGTTCAATGGGCTGTTTGTCCCCAACAGTGGACCGGTGCACATGTCCTCAGCCGGTGTTGCAGGTGAGCAGTCTCTCGTCTTTTTGTTAGCCCACCGCCCAAAGGCTGTGTGTTTACCATAATATAATATCTCATGAACCACTCGACAAGTTTTAATGAAACTTGACATCTACAGCTGATTCACTTTTGGAATCGGTCCCAGTCGAGATGGCTGCCACAGCTAATTGTCATGGCTCCAACTCAGTCAGTTTTACAGATATTGTGCTAAAATTTGGTGTGGCTGTAGCTGAGAGTCACTTCTTTGACATCCTGTGATGTTTCATACATGCAATCTTTGACATGAAAGACGGCGTGGGAAAATGCAACCCTCCAAAGACTGCTTAGGCTTTTAATTTTCATGTTTATGCTCATAACACAAAGCTGATGTAATCCAGCATGAGCAGTTTCATGATTTAAGTATAAATGTTTGTTTTTCTCAGCTTTTGTCACCAATTCTCTGATGAATCCCATCTGGATGGTCAAGACCAGGATGCAGCTAGAGAAAAAGTATGTGTTAATATATTAAAGTATTTACTAATACCTGTCACGTGTTTCTTTTTTTAATCCTTTAGACATACAGTGGTGTTCTGTTAAAGTTTGATGCGAAACAGTCTGACTTATTTTAGGGTGTTGGCAGGTGGCAAAGTAATTGACCTTCAGTGTGAACCTTTGGGGCGTGTGTTTCTTTTCTGCACTGTCCCGTCGGTCTGCAGTGCATGAGGCCGAGCATGTGACCTGCCTTTTTAAATGCGCAGTGCTGACGCACTGTCCTTCATGCCGAAGGCTATATTTACATTACCAGGTACAGAGCTGCAGTATCATGTGAAGGCACGGAAATTCCTACTGTCCTCAAAGAATGAAATTCTGTCCTGAAGCACAAGCTGGTGACTTCATGAATGACTGAGATGAGGACTGAGCGCCTTCAGTCTGTTTCAGTCAGTTTCCTTATGTCCTTGTAGGGAAAGTCCTACAGTGCTGCAGAACAATGAACTGGGTGACAAACAAGACTAGTTAACACAGTTAATCATTCCTCACAGTGAGGGAAACTTTGGATTTGTTATGCTTCCTTATACAGTTTAAAAATGACTAATTACACAACAAGAATTTCTTGTTTTCATGTCCATAAAGCAGCAACGCCTTTTTGATATAAAAATAATGATCGCAGCACATTTATCTTCTTCCTGCTTGGCTTCTCTTCAGCTAACCGACGGTTTCATGTGATCATAAATCAGCCTCCGTTTTAGAAATTGCGCTAATCAAACAAGAGGCAGAATAACAACATGGGCGTGACAGTGATTATAATCATGAACGCTTTTGATAAGTCAGGAACTAATGAAAGGTATGTTGTACGAAATCAAATGCTGACCTTTTTTTATTAAAAAAAAAAAAAAAGACTTTCACAATACCCACAAATCACTTGTTTTCCCTGAAGTTTTCTTCTCATGAACTCTTTGTGGGACTTGTTAGCCCAACATGTCTTTTTGTGTTTGTACCTGATCCAATAAAACAGAAAAAGGGACGATGCGTATTATCACTAACAAGCCAAACTTGTTTGACTTTCAGAGCCAGAGGAGAGAAGAAGATGAATGCTCTCCAGTGCGCCCGCTACGTTTACAGAACCGAGGGAATCCGGGGCTTCTACCGCGGCCTGACGGCGTCCTACGCCGGCATCTCGGAGACCATGATCTGCTTCCTCATCTACGAGACGCTGAAGAAACACCTCGCCAAGAGCCAGTTCGCCTCCTCGAACGGGGAAAAGGAGAAAGGCGTGTCGGACTTCCTGGGCCTGATGATGGCGGCGGCTTTTTCAAAGGGTTGCGCTTCCTGCATAGCCTACCCACACGGTAAGCAGCCTGTGCCTGTTTATAGAAATACGACGTAAAATCAGAGCATTTAAAGAGTATTTATATATTCAAACCTGGTGTCTCCGCAGAGGTCATTCGGACGAGGCTGCGCGAAGAAGGCAGCAAGTACAAATATTTCTTTCAGACCGGGAGGTTAATCTGGGTGGAGGAAGGCTACGCAGCTTTTTACAGAGGACTCATTCCACAGCTAATCAGACAAATCCCCAACACAGCCATCGTCCTCTCCACGTACGAACTCATTGTCCATCTGCTGGGTGATTCCAAGTGACGACGCGTTTGAGAGTCCAACGGTGGCCGTCGCACAAGAACCCAGGACTCGCTGGGCAAGAGACTTTTTGGAAACGTAGCACAAACATCCTTTTGAAGTGGTGCAACACGGACTGTCCCGACGAAACTGTAGCTGCTTGTACTGTTTGTCCACAGAGCTATAGGTGCATTATTTAATTTAAAGCTTGTTAGGAGTTTTATCGAAACAACACAAGTAATGGTACTTATCAAAACTCCAAACCTATGGGAGGAGCGGGGAAGGTCATCTTTGTAGAAGAGTAGTTTTTAAGTTAACTAAATTATTTTTGTTTTGTAAATTGATGTTTTCTTTTTGTTATTGTACCGTAACACATGAGCAGACGGACTCGTGTATTTAAAGAAGGGATATCATTCTGAAGGTCTAGCAGTGCTGTTCTCTGCTTCGTTTTAACACATGCTACCTTGAGATTTTTTTGTTATATATTTTGTTTGACGTTGACTTCTGAGCTACAGAGAGATTTATTGTATTTTTCCATAAACATACAAATCTACAGACTTGTTTGTTTTTTCCTTTTTGTGAAGATGTTTGTCTTTTACAAAACAATCACCTGGATGCTGACTTGACCGCTGGCTCAATAAAATGCACCTAAAACACGAGTTAATAATAAAGTACTAATGTCCAGATGGTCTTTATTGTGTGAGGAAACAGAGAGTGAAGACTTTATTTGACAGGCTAAAGATTTATCTGAAAATTTATGTAGGAGACGTCTCAATCTGCATGTTTTCGGTGGATTTGTTCTTAACATAATCTGCATTTAGTTAAAAAATAAACATTTATTTATGTGCTCTCTGGAAATGAAGATGTTTTTAGATCACTTAAAGCCATAATTTAACAAACCTGGATTTTGTTTTCCTGATTAGTTTCATTAGGTTCAAACCACCTCTCTGTACTTTGTCCCGTTTTTACCGTTCGTATTTCAAAACCTTCAGCTCGATTCAGAATAAATTGCCACGGCTGTTTTTGTAACCTTTATACTTTCCCAAAAGAAATACATTAACATCTCTTCAGCTACTTCAAAAATATTTCCTTCGCCTGTTTTTGTCTATTTCAACTGCTTTTCGCTACCATTTTGCTCTTTGTAGCTTTTTGCTATTGTTTTGCTTCTTTTAGCATTTTTGGTACCGTTCTACTTTATAGCTTTCAGCTACTGTTCTGGTTTTTTTTAGGTTTTAGTTATTGTTCTGTTTATTTTAGCTTCTGTTTTCCTTTTAACTTCAGCTTCTTCAGGAAAGTCATTCAGCACTCACTGTATTTTTGGAGAAAATGCAATTTCCTTCACTTTTTTATTGTTAATCTTATTGTTCTAAAAACATGTTTTTGCTCCTTAGTAAAGTTGAGTCAGAGCCACTGTGATCATTCAAGGTTTTCTAAAAAATAAGACAGTTGTTACTACTTTTTTGGACAAGGAAAACCTGGTTTAGTATCATTAATGACCCTCCTGGAGTTGGACTTTAGTTGGACAGGTGGATCCAGCTCATTGTGAAACTGATCAAGGTTATCCTCGTTGTTTAGGGAGCAAACAGCCGAACACAAACACCTGGTTTGATAGTGCTCAAGGTCTCTTCTCTCTGTGTGTTCTGGCTGGTTGTGTAAGGCAGGAAACTGATGGGAAATGGAAAACCACCCCAATCCATTTGTTAGTGTTAGTCATTTGTTATGAGAAACCGCACAACGACTTGGGCATGAATCAGCAAATAGTCCTCTTCCTCCTGTTTTTGGTTGACTCAGTCACATTGTTCTCTCTTACCGGCATGAACCGCCTCAGGAACATGTGGGAGGACAGCAGCAGGAGGTGTCGTGGAGCAGAGCAAACCTCGTTCCTCCCGAAAATGAGAGCAGGCTAGGTTCACTAATGTTTCATCAGCTAGTGAAACAAGAATCACACATTCATTTGTCATTATTCATTTAAAGGGCCTATATTATGGTTTCCAGGCAGGTAATAATATGTTTGCCCATGTCTGTGCATGTGTCTGTCTGTTAGTGAAATATCTCACGAACCACTGGTCAAGTTTTAACATGAGTTGTAGAAAAGAATCGCTGGATGAGTCAGCTCAATTCAAAATGGCTGCCACGGCCAAGTGAGCTTAATGAGCTCAAAAAATGGCTACAGCTCAGTCCAGTTTTACAGATACTGATGTAAAATCTGGTGTGGTAGTAGCTAAGACTGGTCGAACAAGTATTCTGAGCGCTAACAGATTGTGCAACCCCCTTTTTTTAAAAAAGATTTATGAAGGCCTAATTAAAAAAATATATATATTTTGGGATACAATTTGGTTCAGATTTAATACAAGGCAGGTAGGAAAAACTGCACTGAAATGTACAAAAATGACAAGATGGATTACTAAAAATAGACCAAATTTATTGAAATTGTCAAAAAAAAGGGTTGTCTGGTTTTATATTAAATCATAATCAAACAATGTTTTAAAAAATTAAGAATTAATGGTTTTCCACAGTTTTGGAAAACCATTAATTCTTAACCTTCTAAATTATTTATTATTTGGACGTTATGAGAGAGTTAGGGGCATATATATGTGTATGGCTCTGGTTTTAGGTGTTTTACTGAAAAGTGTAGCGCAGGAAGTTGAGTCCCAGAAGCCCCGCCCCCTGCGTGCCGAGCCTCCGGAAGCAGGAGGCGGGGCTTCAGCTGCGACCTGCGGCCTGTGGTGACCTCTGTCTGCAGCAGGGAGAAGGACTCGACGTAACACCGGCGTTACACGGGATGAAACTCCTGACGTGAATGCTGCTGGACGGAGACTCGGGTCTCCAGCCACACGAATTTAACAAATAATAATAAAATCAACTCAATTAGATCTAAACGCAGTGATATTTAAACAACATTTAGCCTCGACTCGGGCAACGTCTCTGTTTTTTTTGTACGTCCCTCGCGCGCAGTGTCAGTTGGTTAGCATTGGTTAGCCGTTAGCTCCGTTAACGGTCGGTATTTTATTTTTATTTTTTCGTGGTTTCTTGGTTGGTTAAGTCGGATGTTTTTCAGCATCTGTCAGCGCTGTCACCCCCCAAACTGCAGGCTCTCCTCGCATCCGGCCGTCTGATGGAACAATGCTGACATTCCTTCACATCTTTGTAGCAGGTAAGCTAAAAACACGTAGCTCCGCTGCTTCAAGAGATGGCAGCTTTGTTACAAAACCTTTTTTTTCTTTGCTTCGTGTGATTAATATGCGACGTGATAACCAGCAAACATCCCAGCATCACATGAACAAAATCACAAATAAATCATAGGATTCTATTATTTATATTGTAAAGAATAGGAGCCAAATAAAGGAAGCAGTCCCCATATTTAATAAAAACTAAAGTTATTCTGAGTATAAACACTTGTTCTGGTCATTCCAAAAGCATGAATACCTTGTTTTACTTGGTAGAGTTAAAGCTAATTCTGAATATATCCTAAAATACCACCTGGAGATTTATTTCATTTTATTTTATTTTGTAAATGGGGTGTCTAAGATGGGAGACTGTGTGCTCTAAAAGGGCTACTTTAATATATTATCTGTGTACATTTATTAAATTTGTGTGCCACTGCATTATCTTTTATATTTAGTTAAGGTCACTGATGCTGCACATCATCCTACCTGATAATACAAACCAAATATCTCCCTTTTACTCACCACCGAAATGCTTTTGAGAAACCATTTAAAAGGTGTAATAATTGACTTTATCAGATTTTGCCTGGTTAGAGCTGTCGCCTCCCGGATCACTTCCCGACATGCTGTTTGTCTCCATGTGTCCCTGTGATGGACCTGTCCAGGGTGTCCCCCCGCCTCTCCCACAGTGACCGCTGGAGACAGCAGCTCCCCGTGACCCGGACAGGAGAAGCGGGTAAAGAAAATGTATGTATGGATGGATGAAGAACCTCAAGGACACCAGATATTGGACTGCCCGCCCAAATCTGCTTTTTGTCAGATCCTGGTAGCGTCAGCTTTTACACGGATGGTTAAGTCAAAACTTAAAAGTGGTTTGAAATGTGAACAGATCAGATTTCAATCAAGCTCACAAACCTTTTCTGCTTCTCTCTCAGCGTGACACTAAACTGATAAAAGTCGTTTTGTGCAAACTAAAGTGAAGGAAATTTATTGTAGAAAGCGGCGTTCCAGTGTTACCAACACGTGCATTAGGACAGGCGGTACGTTTTGTGGAACTAACAGGAATAAGAGTTCCTTAAAGCAATAATAGCTGTCAAAAATACACACATTATCAGTGTTTTTGACAGTAATTTTTATGCTTCTAACACAGTTTCCATCCATTCATCCATTTTCTTTACCTGCTTCTTCTGTCTGGGTCGCAGGGAGCTGGTGTCTGTGCGAAAGGCGGGGTACACCCTGGACAGGTTGCAAGTCCATCACAGGGAGACTCAGAGACAAATGAGACAACCATTCACTCTCACTCACACTTAGGGACAATTTAGAGTTAGCAATTAACCTAACGTTCATGTTTTTGGTCTGTGGGAGGAATATCACAGTTTCTACATGAATAAATGATAGTTTTGGGGTTAATGTGAGGTAAACTAAACATTCCTCACCTTTATTTACTAAATTTGTCGATTAGTTAAAGAAATTCTCCCATTAGAGTTCAGATATCTCAGCACAGCTCATTTCATCTGATCTTAGCTCCAACTTTTGCTTCAGCGCTCTCCACCGCTCGAGTTCCTCCCCCAAAACGACTCTGCTTCTGTCGACTCTCGGCCTCACAGCTTTTAGTTGCCGTTTCTTTTCAGAGGAATAAGAAGAACTTCACCTTTTCTCTTTGGAGTCTCTTATCTGGGGATTATTTTACCGACTTAATATCCATCGTCGAGACTGTCTGAAGCGTACTCATTAGTGTTCAAATGTAAACACACAACTCATTGTTGGCAACAGAACATGACTCTGCTGATCTTGCTGATTTATTACAATCTATGGGGTAGACCTCTGGTAGTGAATAATGGGTATATCTGCAGGCCTTTCTAACCACAAGCATGAAGTGTTTAAAGTGTGGTTTGTGGACACTAAACCATTTGTCTCATGTAAAAATTAGACTTAAAAGCTTTTAGTATGAAACTGGTTTTAGTTAAAGTTGGTGCAACCTCAAATGGACTCATAAAATATGTGATGGCTCCTATTATTTGCTTTTGTTTTGCAGAGATCTGAACTTATAATTTCTTCTGTTTCTCTTTTCTTTCTCATCACAGGCCTGCTGGGTGCTCTGTGGGATGGAGTAGCTGGTTTCGGTTTAGGTGGGATAAGAGTGGTGAACGGAGACCACTGCTCCGGCATAGTCGAAGTGAACCTCCACGGACAGTGGGGGACCGTCTGCGACGATGGCTGGGACATGCGAGCAGCCAACGTGGTGTGCCTGGAGCTGGGCTGTGGCTTTGCCGAATTCTCCCACGACGCCAAATTCGGCCCGGGCAGCGGAATGATCGCGCTGAACTCCGTCACGTGCACCGGGCACGAATCCAGCCTGATTCACTGCGACCTCTCCCTGAACAAGAACTCCTTCTGCACCCATGAGAACGACGCGGGCGTGAAGTGCACAGGTAGGACCACGGCTTGTTGAGGCGGTGTGGGGAATAGCTCGGCAGAAGCAAATATCTGTAAAGTTGTCGCAGCTAAAGTTTCCTTTTACTAAACCGACTCAAAATGTCATCATGTTCTGTAATATATTTATTGTGTATAGTAATCCCTCAGTTTCAGAAACTGTTTCACAGACCAGCTGTCATCCGTCTCTCCTCTCAGGGACTCTGTTTGAGCCCCGGCTTGCGCTGCTGTCCCCGCAGTCGGTCTTCTCTTCCGGGGAGTCTGTTCACTTTTACTGCAGCATCATGCAGCTCAACCGCGTCAGCGACGTGCACCTGTACAAGCACGGGATCGCCACGCCTCTGGTCACGCAGAGAGCTGACCCGACTCAGATGGGGGTGGACCTCACCCTGTCCGACGTGGAAACGTTTTACCAGGGCAGCTACAGCTGTCAGTACAGCGTCACGGGCGGATTCCCTCCCCAGCGGATCAGCTCTCCACCCAGCAACACCATCAACATCACAGTGGGTGAGTCACTACCAGTATGTCTAGTTTGTTGGTTAGCAGGAACATTTTCTATATTTTGAAATGAGTTTTTTTTTCTCTTTCCATCTTTTTATGCACAACCTTGACTGGCAGTGGACCTCCTGACCCCCCAGCTCTGGTACAACACGTCCCCCGAGGCTCCGGTCGGCTCCGTCGTCAAAGGGCAGAGTTTTAACATCACTTGCTCCACCCTGCAGCAGTACCCCGGCGGCTCCTTCCAGCTCCGTCTCGTCCGCTCCAACGGCACAGTGCGCCAGTCACTGCCCGCGCTCTCCCACTCCGTCACATTCACCTTCTCCGACGCCCAGAGCGCCAACGAGGGCTACTACTACTGCCTGTATCGGGTCCAGCTGGGCGGACGTACGTTCGTCTCCAGGGAAAGCCAGCCCCTGCCTATCGCCGTCAGAGGTGGGGTTGTGTTGACCATAGCCGTCAGCAATTAACCCACTCTGAGTGAAACTTACAAATGACCCCCCCTCTACTTTCAGATTCCGACCCAATCCTCAGCCCCATGGTGATCAGCTGGCTCGTGTCTGGAGTGACGTTCGTCATCGCCATCATCATTATTTTAACTGTGGCCAGGGTGGTCTGCAACAAGGAGAAGAAACCCTCGGAGCTGGAGCGGGAGACCAGAACCTGTGAGTTCCTGTCTCTGTCATGAGCCTGTAAGAGGTTTCTTTTCTTTGCGTGCGGAGTAACGCAGGCTTTCCGTTACAGGTGTGGACAACACTTACGTCGCCTTATCAGTTAATAAGCTCTGATGGGACCTACAGGCAGCAGGTACTGACAGGTGCTATTTCCACAAACACAGCCCCGTGTTTAAACCCTCGGATGTTTCCACGATTCGTCGTGTCGGGTCACACAGTTGCAATCATAAAGTCCATCCAGGCCCACAACTCAGTCTTTAAATCGCTTTAATTTAATCAGATCTCTTCACCAACAGTTTATGGACTCAAGTGCAGTTTTTTTCAGCTCGGACTTGGACATTTTTGTGCTCATAGTTTAGAGATTGTGTCAGATTTCCTCTGATTGTGGTGTGAGAATCCTCTATTATTGGTTTCCACTAGTTCCCCCAGCGAACATTAATATCAGATAATCTACGATCAGCCAGACCAACACGATGTTACATAAATGATTTCCACTTAACTGATCGTGTTTTTGTTTTCTAACCAGCATTGGTTCTAGTGGTGATTTAGTCATCCTGTTAAACGAACTATCAGAATATGTGTTTTAGTTTCTACTGCTCTTCATTTAGTGTTTATAGGAATTGTATTAGTCAGGGTCCAAAAACAGATAGTTTCAATTTAAGCTAAGACAGTAAAATGAATCCTTTTGTGCAGATTTATGTTTTCCTTTCACCCTGTTGATCAGATTCCCTGTGCATCAGCCTCACGTCAGAATATCATTCCTCTCTTTCTCTCTTTTAACAGAATCGTGTGTTTGTGACATTCAAGAGGGCTCAAACTGTGTCCGAGCACATCCAGACGGTGGGAGATGGAAAACGGAACTTGGATCGTCTGCTGGAACCACTTTAAATAAATCCAGTCTGGAGGAGGCGCGGACTCCACTCGGTACTTTGACGGACACACGCCGAGACGTTCTCTGCTGTTCGTCGTTCAGGACATTTTTCACTGCTGGAAAAACAAACGGGACAAGCTTGTCGACCGTCGCCGCTTTAGGATCAGATGCAACGACCTTTTCCTTTAGCGGCATGGGACAGGAAGTCGAACACTTTTGTTAGCGTCATTACAGCTAGTTTTGATAAAAGCTGTACTAAACCTAAAGCTGGGGAAACCGACCCGAGTCGGTCGTGTTCAGATCAAAACGTTTCCTATTCAACACTAACAGACTACTACAGAATTATGCACTTGCCCACAGAACAACGATCCTTTAAGGATGTTTGGTTTATATGTCAAGACTAACACTACTATGCATCTATCATTAATGCACTTATGTCTGCAATAGAAGTTGTAGTTAATTAAAATAATAAACGTCCAGTGAGTTTCGTGTTAGTTCGACGACCTGAAGGAAACTTCATTTTATAGCATCAAACTCCGTAACAGGTAGAAGCTTTTTAAACACGGTTCAACTATTTTTGTACGTTTTATTTAAACTTGACTTATTTTTGTTGCTGAATGAACGACCTGAGACCTGAGAATGTTTACATATAGAAGCTCTTTATTATAATATGAACTGAAATACAAAACACGTTACAAACCTGGGATACGTGTGGATTATACAGTACAAAAACCTGGCACCTCTGATTCGACACTTAAATAATAATATTTGTATGAATACGATTACTTGTAACCCTCTCACCTGTGTAAAGAAACTAATAAACCCCATGTACACAACTGCGATTCAAACACAAAGGCACTTTAATTTAATTTAAACCTCATCCTTCCACCCTGACTGCACTGAGCTCACAGATCTGCTGAATCGATTTAAATCTTATTTGGATTCAGATCATTTGATTTGTTATTCAGCGTCTTACTGAACTTTAGAAGCTTCCAGTAAAGCTTTGTTACCAAACATCAGCGCAGAGCTTTTTGTTTCATCATACGACGACATTATGCTGTGATTTCCTGCCCACAGCTTCAGATAAAATATAAAAGTTGTTGCTTTCTTTAAGGAGCAGAGACACGTATCTGGATGGACAGAGCGCTGCATCCTGTTGCAACAAAAAACATTTAGTGTTTTTACAGTTAATCATACATTAATGTGACAGGTGCTGCTGTAGTGAAGCTCATTGAGAGAAAAAAAAAAACCAAAACCTAATATTTGACATATAGATGGGTACGAGCAAGCAAGCAAAGTGAACTGGAAACACAAATACTTCAAAAACCACAATTTCCTCAACGTTTAAAATAATTAAAATGCATTCTCCTGTTTTTTAATGCTTGAAATCCCCTCTGCGTCAGTTTGGTTTTATAAAAAACAAACAAACTGGTTCAGTCCAGTCCTTCGATGGATTTATTCGTCTCCATGTTGGAGAAAACGAAGTAGAGGAAGACGGCCACGGCGAGGAAGAAGAAAAACTGAAGCCACAGCGGAACGAGGCGGGTCGACTTCGCCGGCCCCGGGGCCTTCTGACCCGACTTCACGGGCGCCGCATGGAGGGACGAGTTCCTGTAGGTGGACGGGGTGTCGTACATGGCGGGCCTGCGGAGCAAACGACAGGAGGTGGGCTTCAGAGAACGCAGGAAGTGGGAGGAGCTTGACTTGGATGGTTGAAGCTAAAACGACTAAGAGCCGTGCAGCAAATCGAGTTCAGAGTGACGAATTTATTTTTAAATCCTGCCTCTGAAAACAATTTTTATTGGCCTGGAGTGACGCCAACCTTTATACGAAGGGATTTCCTGGTGTTTCCGCAGCCGGCAGAGAAAAATGTTCAATTTTAGAGGAAATTATAAACGGTTATAAAGACAAAGGATTATTTCTGAGGACGTACCTGTTAGAGAACTTGGATTTAAAGGCAGATTATCTGTTAGTTTAGTTACCAGGATTAACAGATAACATCTTTATTAACTCAATTATTACACAGAAAAAAGAAACAACTTTGAGAGTTGTTTAATATAATCCTAAACATGTTATTTGTCTGGTTTTAGATTGTTTTGATAAACATTTTCTCTAAATCCTTAGTATAATTTACGTTGGGCCTTATACTGTTTCTCATGCTGGTAAGAAAGAATATTTGTTTGAGGAATAACTGCTGTAAAGAAATACAGAAAGGGAAACTCGTTTTCAGATGAAGGCGGAGAATCTTTTAGATTTATTTTGAGGCTAATTATTGAACGATATAAGAATAATCAGAACTAATTGCAGTAAAGCTCAACTGCAGATGGAAAAAACCCAAATGTCATGTTAAAACATCTTTTGTTCTTTTCACAGAAACACTTACTGCTCAGCAAAATCTCTTCCTCCGTATTCAGACCTGGACTGGGTGTAGTCCGAGTAGGAAGTCCTGCAGGAAGAAACGGGAGGTGAAAATATGCTGTATGTTTTATTTTAAAATAAAAATAATGATCACCAACTAAATAAGACAAAAACAGCTTGTATGTTTGACACTTACTCGTGTCCATATTCCCTCCCAGTCCAGTCTGGTCGTGACCTCATGTACGTCCCTCTACGCGGACGAGACAGACCTCAGTTAGTTTGTGAATCAATCCAGATTAGGGACGAAAACAGAGAAACAAACTCACCTGTCTCCAGAGCATTCGTTTCTGGTCTGAAAAGTTGAGGGAGATGATAAAAAAAGATGTTTTTATAAGAAATATGACATAAACACTCCTCATGTTCTTCATCTAAGCTTTTGATCAAAACAAAAAAAAATAATTCAGATAAATGTGTGATTTTTGGACATGTAATGATGACAAAAGGCTGTTAAACTAACCAGAAATGTGAAATTCTGCCATCAAAGACATCATTCGAATTATAAAAAGGTTAATATCACAAAAACACCTGAATGAGGCGTGAAGAGATGCTTACCGGCGTCCTGTAGACATAGGTGACTTCCTCCTCTGTGTAAACAAACAAACAAACATTAAAGTTTCTGCTGACGTGCTGCAAAATTATATAGAAATGACATACATATTTTAACTAAATTATTAGCACTATTAAGTGAATCTATCATTGCTGGTGAATTTTCTGTCATTAGTAACAAAAATGATTGATTTGGCAAAATAAGAAATTAACAGTTCATAAACAAACGCCTTAAACATTTTATTTAATATAGTTAATGGTTTGTGTTTATTTCTCCTTTCCCATTTCATGCCAGCTGTTATTAGAAATTTGTGAACTTCATAATTTTTCATTTATGCACTTTTATTTCTGTTTTCTATGCATTTACACAACAGCTTCAGTTACGACCATCTATTCGCAAACAAAACTGAAGTGGATAAATAAATAAAAACACAGATTAGTTTACTTTTTACCCTCAAAAGTAGAGTTGTATTCGTGTCCAATAAAGGATAAAACAGTGATGAGTTTATCCAGCATTTAAATCAGTGTTACAGAATTTGTTTAATAGGCAAGTTTGCTAAAATAAGGCATTTAGAAAACATTGTACCATTTAAATGTGATTAATCAGTGTGAGATGTTACACCTGAATGTGTACACACTTTCTGGGGTATTATTTTACAGTCTACAACTGTTTTAAAACCTTTAAAACTGAGCTTTCCTTGACTTCAGTGGATAAATTACCCACCCTCCTCTCTGTAGTAGGTTTTATCAGATGATGGTTTAGCTTTCGTCTCCTTTGCCATGGCCTCTTTCAGCTTTTTCTCATACAGACGTCTGGTGGACTCTGGTTAAAGACAAGATAAATAAACATACTGAAACATGAGGAGCAATAAACCCAACTTTAACTAAAATACGGCTTTCAGACAAACAGGCGGGAGGCCCGAGAAGTTCGGTGGCCCGACGGTTGAGCCACTCACCGACCACGGGTCCGTGTTTTATTCCGTATTCGTCCAACAGCTCGCCGATTTCCTCCGCGGACTTGTTACTCAGCGAAGCCATTTTTTTCTTTTAAATATATATTTTGTTTTTTTCTGTGCGTTAATTCTTTGGTTAAGCTTTCGTTTCAGTTAGCGTAAACAATAAAACCCCGGATTAACAACCGATGGGAGCTCGTTTCCTCGCGCGGGTAGCGGCGGTTAAACTCGGTAAACGGTTAATTTAACGTCGAGAGTTCTAACCCCGCCCTCGCCTGCTGAGCCAAGAAGTAAAAACGAGCGCACTTTTTTATCCACTTCCGTTTTCTTCTTAGGTCTTCTTCGTCGGATTTGTTTTCTGTTTTCCTCCGTGGTGACGAACAGCGCCTCCCGCGGGCGGAATGATGCTGTATCTTTAACGTTCTTCTGCTTAAAGCACACCGTGTTCCTGCGGGTTTCTGTCGTGTTAGCAAAATATCTCATGAACCAGCGGACGGATTTAAGTGAAACTCACAAAAAGTAATCATTAGATGTACGTTTACAACTCATTAACTTTTAGAGTCAACCCGATTCAAGATAGCTGCTATAGCTAAGCGACCTTAGAAAACAGAAAAATGGCTACAAGTCAGTCAGTTTTATAGTTATTGAGCTAAAATTTGGTCTGGTAGTAGCTGAGAGTCATCCCCAATTTACACCCCAAGCACCATCTGATCGTGCAATATTTGTTCTTAAAACTTTGCCTTTAACTATTGGAGTCAAGTCTGTCTGCCTGTTAGCAAAATATCTCATGAACCAACAAATGGATTTTAATTAAACTTTCAATAAGTTATCATTAGGTAGATGTCTTGAACATAATAACTTTATGAGTTAACCTAATTCAAGATGGCCACACAGCCAACTAACACAAGGAAACACAAACATGTCTTTAACTTTGCAGATTTTTAAAAATAATGAGCTAAAATTTGCAATGGTAGTACCAGACAGTCATCCACAGCACATATTCTGAGCACTACATGTTGTGCAATATTTTTTACCTTAAACTGGAGCATTAAGTGTTTGTGTAAATCCTGTTTGTCTGTTAGCAAAATATTTCATGAACCACAAAATGGATTTTAATGAAACTTTCAAAAAGTAATCACTGGGTAGACATTTACAATTGATTACCTTTTTGAGTCACCCCAATTTAAGATGGCCACCACAGCTAATAAACATTAACCAACACAAAAATGACCCTAATTCAGTCAATTTTACCGATATTGAGCTAAAACTTGATGTGCTGGTAGCTCCCATCAGAGCAACACATAGTTCAAGTAAAGTCATGCAACAATTTTATAAAATTGTTGCATGACTTGTTGCACTGGATTTTTTTTTTATTGTAAATTAGTCTGAGTTGTACAGTATCTGAATTTTACTCCCAGTTTTGTTAAATCTGTAACCTAACTTATCAAGGCTTGTCAAGATATGAATGCTTTTAAAAATGAACAAGAGAAAATATTGTTTTACAGTTGCAAAGCAAAAAATAGCAACATCAATTCAAACAAAAATAACTATTTATTAGGCAAACATACAACAAGTTGGAGTTTGTGCATGTGCAGAGGTTTTTCTGTATTTTATTTTACAAAAACAATATTTTTTGTTGTTGTTGTTGTTGTTATTGTTGATGTTTTCATTAAAAAAGGACCGAAACGAGCTGCAGCCCTAAACAGAGAAAAAATCGCTGAACCAGTCGGGTTGCTCTGTGATCAGCCAGAACATCAGGAGTCCCATCATCGTCCCGACACCCAACGTTACCATCAGCTTCAGCCCACTGAAACCCTGTGAGAACAAAAAAACAGCACAGTGACCTTAAAAAGAAGAAAGAACAGAGTTTAAATCAGCAGAAGGCCAGAACTGCATGGACCTTGTATGTTTTTGTGCAGGTTTGAGTGTCTCTGACTTCTGGCACACTCTGTGGCGGCTCAGGGTTTGGGGGCTCACAGTCAGGGGTTACTTCCGGGGTGTCTTTAGGCTCCCTCGGCTCCTGGACACAGAGACACGAGACGGTATTCGTCATGCGTTTTGTGTATGCCCCGCCATGTTTGTTCTTACGTGTAAACAAAGACGCGTCTTACCTCAGAGCTCAGGTCCTCCTCCATGTCTGAGGAGCTGCTGATTGAATCTCTGTCGCTGCTGAGAGAAGAGTAAACCATAAACACTTTCAGTCAAGCTGTATTTAATGTTCAACCAAAGTAATGTTTTATAATTGATGGGATTTTTACCTACCTGTCAGTTTCATAGTAGTTGACTTGGGAGAGTGGGTCTGCACAGAACTGAACTTTTGCCTGTCTCTCTGAAAACATAAACATTTAGGTAAGTGATGAAGAACCTGACTGACCTCACTCTGCTCTAGTTTGGTCCCAAACGCTCACCCTCTCTTCCGTTCTCGTCATCGCTGTTGTCGTAAAACCTCTTGAAAGCCTCGATCCTCTCCTTCATCTGTTCGGAGTTTCTCCTCTCCTCGTCTTCGTCGTCGTCCAGCTGCCCCTCCTCGGTGGCCTCAGAGGAATCGGTGTTGAAGAAGAAGCTGTCGTCGATGGATCCCTGATTAGAGGGGCTCGTCGTTACGCTTTGCACCACAGAGTAGCAGTTTGCATCATCAGCGGGACACTGATTCTCATCTGAGGACGTGTCCTCGGTCTCATCTGTGTCCTCTGTGGTTAACGGGTACTCAGACAGGAGGGTGTCGGTTTTTGACGCGTCGAAGCCTGACCTGATGAAATCTGCTGGATCAAATCTGTCCTTTATGGTGTTATCGTAGGAGCTGCTCCACCTGGAAAACTCCTGAAGCTCGACGACCTCCAGCTCCTTGTTGTTTTCAGCGTTTCGGACGCTCAGATTGTCCAAGAGCTCGTCTCTGGTTCCTCTCCGAGGCTCGTCGCCGTCACTGGAGCTGCAGGAGCTGCTCTCACCCGTCACAGCCAACAAACGCTCTGATTCTCTCCCATTGTGCTCTCCGACTGCTGCATCCAGGCTCCTGATCTTGTCAGCGTCCACCTCCAAGTCTGTGCTGCACAAAAAGCCATCATCCTTCTCACATCCTGAGTCCTCAGCGCGGCTGACCCACGGGAGTTCGGTCACAGCTCCGTGCTCCTGCTTCGCAAGAGGCGAGGCATTCAGCTCAGCTCCAGTGTATTCACCGGAGGAGAAGTCCGACGGATAATCTGCGATGGTTTCGCCCGCCTCTTGGTGCTCATCTCCTGTGAACTCCGTCATTTTCACGGCAAACTCATCACCCTCAACTTCAGTGATGAGATCCTGCAGATTCTGCATAGATAAGGGTGGAAACTCCAAACTATCTTCCACCGTGGGACTGACCTCGGAGGGGTTTTCAGCCTCCTGGGGCAGGACATTTTCTTCTTCTTTAACTGTCATGTCTTCACGGTCAGAATCGGACGACTCTTCTGTTCCTCGTTTGTCCTCTTCAGCCTCAGCACCTTCCACTACCGTTGCCAGCGTTTCCTCTCCACGTTCAGGGATTCCTCCAAAATAGGACGCCTCCTCATCACTCTCGGCCTCACCTTGCACCTTGTTACTATCTTCAGGGTCATCTGCCCCCTCTGAGGCCACAGGTTGTCCCTCGGCAAAGATTACGTCCTCGTTTCGGGCGTCGTACGGGTTGTCGCTGCAGCAGACTGACATCAACAAATCTCCCGGTTCCTCCGCTGCTCTGACATTCTCCTCCACATCTTCTCCAGAGGAGGAACTTCCCTCCTCGGAGCTGGTGTAGCCGTCTTTGCTCTCAAACTCCTCCTCGTCGCTTTCATCCCCGGTCGACTCTTCGTCTTCAACCACAAGCGGAGTGCCTGCGGTCGCCTTGCCCAGCAAAGCTTCACTCTCGTCTGTCGCTTCCTGAAGCAGAGCCTCGTCCGTCGTTGTTGTTGAATTCTCTGTGCTGTCTTCCTCCCTCTTGTCGTCGAAACTCAAACTCTCAAAGTCCAAATCTCCATCGGTAAAGGATGGAACAGAAGACTCTGTAATGAGAGTTGTTTGTTGAAAGATGAAGCAACAAAACTCGGATAAATCACAATGCAAATCGCTTCCTTACCTGAGAAGGCATCGGTAAAGAGATCAGCAAACCCATCCATCTTTACTGTCGGACAAATCAAGATTCAAATTAGGATATGTGTTGTTTTATTTTCAAGCCTGTCCCTTCTGTCGAAAAGAAAGAGAGCTTGAAGTAACTCTCATCTGCTGCAAGTGGTTTCCTGTCGAACGGATAGGGCATAAATGTACACATCAGGGCTAAGATATTTGCGTCAAAGGCAAAAACCAAAAGTGGATTAAATATGAACTTACCATAAAAGTTGAAGTTCAAAGGCAGCCCTTTCAGGGTTTTGTCTTTGCCAAAATAAAATCCTTAAACGAATGTTTTGTGTTTTCAGCTGCTGCACGTAGGCACCTTCATGAGCTCGAGAAATGATGTCAACTTTGATGTGGGTTTGGTTTCAGAAGCACAACATAAACCCCGGCAGTCGAACGCGCAGTTCCTTCACTCTGAAACAATGTTTATAGGCGCGACTGTGACGAGTCCGACGAGAAGTTAGAGGCATTTTTAAAGAACCAAAAAGACTGTCAGCAAAAATATATATGTATGGTTGTTTTAATTTATTAAAATCAAGTTAAATAAAAAACAAAAAAAAGAGAGAGAGAAAGCTGTTGGTAGTCATCTGGCTGGATCTACAGCTCATGGCGGAAGAGGTAACGACGGCTGGGCTTCAGGTCAACTTCGACGGGAAAATGGTCGCTCACCTCAAGAGCCTGAAGAGAAATCGAATCAACAGGATTATTGTTCCGAAGGGATCTGAAGTCAGGGATATCTCTGTCATGGTGTACCTCTGCCTCTGTCAGGTGGAAGGTCTCTTTAAAGTTGAAGGGTTGAGCCGAACCCGGCACCACGCCGGACACGACCTCCTGTCCGTGCACGACGATCCTGTGTGGAGACGATTAAACCCCCCTTCAGAAAACAAACACCCACCCAGTCTCAAACCAGCCTTCTTTATCAGGTTCTTGAGCCTTTTTAGGTCCCCAGCATCAGAGCCAGGGACCTAAAAAGGCTCAACAACCTGATAAAGAAAGCTGGTTCTGTTCTGGGGATGACTGTGGAACCTCTGGAGATGATGATGCAAAGAAGGATTTTGCATAAAATCAAGGAAATCATAGACAACCCTGACCATCCTCTTCATGAGACCGTCATCGGAAAACAGAGTCTCTTTAGTCAAAGGCTTCTTCAGATTAGTTGTAAAACGGACCGCTACAGGTGATCTTTCCTGCCCACAGCCATCACCATCTATAATAACTCCTTGATTTAAATGAGCTACGTCAACATTTAATTTCCCTTTGGGATTAATAAAGTATTTTTGAATTGAATTGAACTGAATTGAAACAGTGACGCGCCGCTCAGTCCCACCTGTCGTAAGCGCAGCGCGTCTTCTCCCTCACGGTGGTGTCCTGCTCGTCTCCGATCAGCCATCGAAATGTGGGGTCGCTCCTCAAACGCACGCCCTTCCAACCCTTGTTGGTGACGTAGCTGCAGCCGGCGTTCAGGTCCCCTAAGATCATCAAGTTCTTTTGTGAACGAAACACACAAGTGGCTACATTACCCAGCTGAAGGAGGAGAGAAACCAACGTGGAGGTTGGGACGATAATGCCATTAACGATGTGGTTCAACCTACGTCGGTCCTCCACTTCTTGGAAATCCTCTTGACGACGGTGAACAGCTCATCGATCTCCTTCATGGCAGATTTGGGCGACGTGTGCTGCCCAATCAGGACGAAATCCTTCAGCTCTGAAAACGAACACTTTATTCCAGGAGTGAATCTTTCACGTCTTACTGCATCGTAACATAACGACACGGCCTTTAATCAAGGTGTTTGACGTTTGAACGTGTCCAGTTTTATGGCTGCAGCAGCTTCGTTTGATTTAATTTTTCATTTAAATAATATTTTCACTCTGGTTTCAGAAATGTGCTTTCTTTTAGCGGACGTCAGATAAACACAGTCCTGGCCCTTGGAGCACGCTGCCCTGCACGTCTCCTTCAGCACGCCTGGTTTGAGTTAATTTGTTGGAAACAGGATCCTGGAGGACATGATTAGAAGCTGTTGAGGTAATTCATTCCTTTGGATTTTGGAGCAGAAACACGCAGGACAGTTTGCCGTGGGACACGTGAAGATAAAGGATAAATTAAAGGCAGAAACACAACAAAAAGAGTGTTTTGTTTCCACATGCTGCATGAATCACTTTCACACATCCAGCATTAGGTTTACAAGTCTCTTGGAGGGAATGAAACCATCATTTGTTTGTTTTTTTTGACAATGGTATTAAGAAGGATTGTTCAGTCTCCTTTAGGTGTTCTTCTGTGCTCAGATCAATGAAGGCCAAAGTCTCTGATCACTTCCTTGTTCACCCCTGGTGCCTCCTTATCTCCAACAGAAGAAACTATTCCCATTAAGACTGAAGTGTTTCCTCGCAGCATGAGGACGATCGCTCAGACTAATCGTTTACTGATTCTGATAGACAGCAAAAGCACTCCCCCCAGATTCCCAAACCTCCTCACTGTTAAGGCTTAAATCGATGTTTTTGGTTGTATAGAGAAAAATCACCCGTCAGGTTGTTTCCTTTTGTTTTACTCCACCATTGCTTATAATTTTTTTTGCACAATCAAACTCTTAAATGTGCATTCATGTGTCCTGAGGGGACTCATATTCTGCACTGCAGCACTTTACTCTTAAAAAAGAAGAGAGACTCTTCATGTTTTTTTCATTATTGTTACACCAGACATGCTATTTAATCCTAATTATTATTTTACTTTCTAAAGATTTAAACACAGGATCCTCTCAGTACATCGAGCAGTCAGGGTTAAAGATCGCAGTTAGATATCATCTGAAACAAACTAGTCCTCCTGACGTATTTTGTTTGTTGCTAATCTGATTTTTTCTGGTTGATTAAATGATATAAGAAGCACAATAAGAGTCACTCATCTGGAAGGTCCTCCTAAAGGTTTTTTTTCTAAAAGCAGGAATCTGGGACATTAACACAGTTTAGCTACTCTGGAAACTCATAAAAGTGTTATCCCTGTCATGTTTGGTTTATTTTTAGACTGTTTTCTTTTAATTAACATCGAGTTTGATGAACATAAAGCTTGACTTTGCCACAAGAAGAGGCAGAAACATCTCATCTCTTTTCCCACATTATTCCTGACTACAGTGTACTGTTTCTGGAAGATTGTTGTTGGTTTTTGCGTTGCCCTCTTTTCAAACGTCCTCACAACAATCAAACTTTATCCAAGTGACCTGATTGTCCTGAAACAGGGATGTCTGTTTTTAGGTTTGAGACGGTCTGAATTTACGTTTCCTTGAGTCTTACGTGTAGTTGGGGAGTGAAAGCGGACGACGAAAGGCTCCCTGGAGAAAACCTCTGTTTCATTCGTCCCGTCTCCCTCCAGTTTAGGGTACTGATAATGCTCCTTGACCTTCAGCATGTTGCTCCTGGAGGTAATCAGATAGGAGAGGCCTGAGAGGACCTGTTTCCCTTTAAAGAAACAAGCTGGGATATACTTTATAAGCTACCTGTATATATAGACGTATTGCTCCTTGTAGCTCTTCCTGCCCAGCCTTTCACTTTCTAGATACGAATAGGAGTTGGATTTGTCAAATCTGCAGAGAAAAACAGCAAAACACGGCATTAAAGTCCAATCTCATCGCATCTTCTAACCAATAAAGGTCCACACCTGTTAAGATCTTTGACCAAAGCTTGAATCACTTCTCCCTTAGAGTCTCGGACCTCCTGAACGAGACACAAGTCGCACCGAGAGAGAATCTTGGGAGCAAAGAATAAACAAAAAAAGAACGGAATAGATCCATCAGGTGTCCAGTTTTGCCTTTTTGCTGCTCTGTAAAAGTTTGCCCCAAACACACACAACTAAGCACCTTCAGTAAAATCCCCATAACTCTCTTGTTGTTCGCCTTCGATTCCCCAAAACTCTGGACATTAAAAGCACAGATTTTCAGGGCAGATGTGACGCTCAGCACACACACTCCCACAACAAACAGCAGCTCCGCCGTCCTCATCTTGGAGACGTGTGTTTCTGAGTAAGAAGAAATAAAACAGGAGTTCGATCAAATCCCAAATGTCACGTTTTTTTTTAAATCCACGAGCTCAGTCAGAACACCTGCTTACCTTCAGAGGGATGAGTGAGCTCAGGCCAGCAGAGATCCATCTCTTCACTCAGCCGTGGTGTGTTCAGGGAACCTACAGGTAAATTGTCAAACCGTGGATGTGTTGGGTCGGCACCTTTTTGAGAATGGAGCTTCATCTGGAACAGCTAAAACCAGTGAATGCAGCGAACAATGAGTGCATCCAGCTCAGAGAGCAGCTTCCAGAGGGTTTTGTCTCTAAGTTTGGGTGAAATCAAACAGTAGATGTTTCTGTCAGCTTCAGGATGTTCTTTATGTAGAATAATTACATTTTATTCTGTTTCACGTGCTGCTTGTTGTCACTGAACAGAGATTCATATGGATTAAAGACTTCATCTTTGAACAAAAACACATCAGTACAAATTGGACCAAAATCAGTCAAACACACACCTCAAACTGTGGAGAGGTGATGTTTATAGAGAATAATTATTCAGGTTTTTCTACAATTTGAGGTGCTTTATGAGTCAGTTTCTGTGTTTTGCTTCTTTCTTGTTCAGCCTTTGTTCAAATTAAGATTTTATCATAAATGAAATAAAATACGACCTGAAATCTAGCATCAAAAAGCATAAATATTTGTTTTCATATTTATTTATTACAACAATGTTTTTAATAAATGGTACAGTACAAAATTCCTTTGTGTCTTTTCCTTCCAAGCAGCCAGACTTTCCTGAAAAAACGCTCTTAATTAATAGTTTAAAATTACTTATCTTTGGCTGCTTTTTCACTTGTTTTTACTCCGGTACCTCTGAATCGTTTTTAGATTGTTTGTATCTTTTTGGTGCGACTTAAGTCAGGCCTGTGATGAAGTGCTGTGTCGACACATAACAGACAACTTACTGTAGATTAAAAAAATAAATAAATCTTTAGGCGATTTATTAGAAGTCTGTCACAAATACACACTTTGTTCGCTTTATTTTATGTTGAATCTGCAAATAACACCAACAGTTACAGTTTTATAGACAGGAAACAGTATTTTAGCACCATCAGGTGCCACAATAGGATGATGCATCTCTCAGGGCTTTTTTTCCATTTCTAACTTTCAACTACTGTAGATATTTTAGAGACCTGACATTTTTTATTGTCCTGCAGTTCCCTAAATCTGTAAATTGTGGTTTAATGTCAGACAGAAAAGTCCTTCTGAAATCCTGAAAAATCAAAACCACTTCAGAAAATTACAAGAAAGTCTGGCTCCGTGGAAGTAAAATATGAAAGAAATAGGGGCGGTTTAAGACTTTTGCACGGTACTGTATTTGTTAAATCTGAATATAAATAAATACCAGTAACCCCAGCTCCCAAATAAAGTACGAATAATATTTCTCTTGTAGTGTGAAGGAGATAATAGTCCAGTAAAAGTGAGCATAAAACTAATAAAATTTATTAAATTACTTTCAATCACAGATAAAAAAAAACCAAGTAACTTAAATAACTCTGTTCCTACATTTTACCACTTATTTGAAGGTTAAATTGTATTTTATTTTTCCCAGTAAACCCCCCCCCAAAAAGTCATTATTGTTCAGAACAACATGCCCCATTGACCTCCTAAGGATTTTATTTAGCTTTCTTTCTTTTTAACGCTGTTTTCAGCAGGAATCATTTCAAAATAGTTTTTACAATACAAAATAATAAAAATAGCCACAACTGCTTTCATGTTTCACCTTTATTTTATTGGTTTTTTTGGAGTTTTTAGGTCAGAAAAGAATTGCAGGGCAGCTGGGACAGTCCTCATCATTAAATATCTGCATACGGATCTGTGTAAATTACAACTGCAAAGTCATTTTATTTATTAGAGATGGTGCTTCTGATAAGATGGTCCTTTTACAGTACAAAAGATATTTCCTTTTATTCTAAAATTTAGATGTTTACACTCACAGCTTCTTAAATGCTAACGTAAAATAAGTTGTGAGTTTGAAATCCTTTCAAACCTTGTCTTTTTGTTTTAAATACTGCGTTCGCCCGACTCTTCTGCACACGTCTACAGTACATCCTCCTCATTTCAACACGTCATCGCACAAACTTTGAGTTCCAAGTCAAAACAACAACAACATATAAACCATAAAAATACCAACAACATTCACACGAAAATCAAAATTTAACACAAAAGCTAGAACAATCGAGAACAACTACAACTAAAAAAAACTAAGTTCCTAAGCGGTGACGTTATCATATTGGTCTAAAACAGCCCGAGTGTCGAGGAGAGGCCATTTCCATCAGATAGTCTTCAATTCGGGTTTGTATGTCTGAGTACAGGACGTCGACTTGGTCCCTGAAAGGAGGATGCCACGACCACAACATGGCAACCCCTGCTACAGCGAGGAGAAGGAGGAAGAACGCACAAACCCTCCACCAGGAGCCACACGGCGTCTGAACGGAGAGGAAACAAAGATCTGCGTCACATCCAGGAAATACGCCAGAAAACATGGAGCCAGAAGCTTCAATTCTGCTCTGAGGTTCTCTAAAGCAAAATGTTAAACAGGGTCACATCGTGAGGGGGAAATGGGAGCTTTTGGAGTACACACTCACACACACACTCACCATTCTCCTGCGGCGGTGGCTGAGCTGCCGGAGTTCGTCTCTGCACTGCGACAGTCGGGCCTGGCTGGACTGACACTCATGCTCCATGGTGTGCAGCTCTGTCTGCAGTTCCTCACACTGCACACACACACACACACACCATATGGAAAAGAACATACAGACTAAATTTAGCCAAAAACCCAGCAGAAACACATTTACAATGCAGGCAATCTTTCAAGCATTTCAAGTCAAACGTGTGTAATGAGCTTTTAATCCATCTGTGAAGTGAAAACCTGCAAATTGATCAATGTTTCATAAACAAATTACACACATTAGTGATATAAAAGCAATGCACCTGTATCTATAATATTTAAACAGCCAAACAAGTGAGCTATTCTTTGTTTAGCTTATCTAAAATGTGACTTACTGAACTATGTTTACATTATTTATCCCTCTAAATGAAATTAAAACCCAGAAAGAATTGAATTAATCTGAAGCAGGACATGAATGAGTGATTGTGCCTCGGTTTACCTCTTTCTCTTTAAGCTGGAGTTTCTCCTGAGTGTGTCGAAGCTCCTCCTCCAGCTGGGAGTCCCTCCTGGAGGTCAGTCGTGGCTTGGCGTCCTCTGATTTCAGACACTCCTGCATGAAGTAGTCCTGGCTCTCGTCGCCACCATCTACGAGGCAGAGAGGATTTTAAACTAATAAGACCTGTAATGATTAGGTCAGGGGTCAAGTCCGTGTCAGTGTGAGTCAAATGCCTTGCCTTGAAGTTGCTGGAGCTCCTCTCTTAGAGTCTGGTTGTCCTCCTCCAGCAGGCAAACGTTGTACTGGAGCTCCTGCTTTTCTTGTCGTAGCGACGCTACCTCCTCCCTCAGCTCGTGTTCTCGGGTTTGGAGCAGCTGCACGAAACACACCGTCATGTTTTTTTTTAGACTGACTTAGATGCAGACTCTTGACTGCGCGGTCTGTGACAGTCGGCCGTACCTCCACCTGACTGTGCAGCCGCTGCAGCTGATCATCACTGAGGTGCTGATTCTCCCTGAGTCGACCGGAGCTCAGCTGCAGTTCTGCGTAAAGGCTCTCCCACCTCCGTGCTTCTGCCTGGGCCGTGTTTAGTGCTTCCTGTGGGCAAAAAAAATATACAATTTTCATCTTAAAACAGTCAACCTCAGTGTTGATATTCTAATAAATGCAGTCATGGGGAAAAAAAGGGCTCTGTTCTTTCACCTGCAGTGTCTCAGCCCTGCTGAGCGCCTCGCTTTTCTCCTGAGAGGCCTTCTGCAGCGCGACCAGGGCCTTCTCCTCATACGTCTCTCTTTGCTTCTCCATCTGCAGCGCCAGTTTCTTCACTCCATCCTTGGGAAAGTTCTGTGGGAGCACAACACTGCAGTTAAACATTTAACTAAACATGAGATGAGAAAGAAACTAAAAAAGAAAGCACAAAGGAGGACAAATGAAAAGAAAAAAGCTTAATGTGACGTTCCCAGTAAAGTCAGAGCTGTGCAGAGCAGGACTCCTGTAAAAACTCTGTGATTAAACAAAATGCATGAGTGTGTTTTTTTTTTCTTCTGCTGCTTACCTGCACACAGATTTGCAGCTGCGCCTCCAGAACTTTGATCTTGTTTCTCAGCAGGTCCTCATTGCAGTGAGACTGTGTGGGTTAGAGAGGAAATGAGTGACTGTCACGCTCTAACCTGCAGATGGAAAATTAATGCTTCATGTGTCGACAGCTGTGACAGACGGCATTCTGTTTCACAGGTGCACTCGCTGAAACTACGAGCAGCAGTTTATCTTCAAGAAACACCACAAGGAGCGGCAGAGGTACGCTGAAAGCCTGCCGGGTGATAGCATACCTCTGTGAGAAACAGCTTAAAATCTTAAAAGATGAGAAATTTTCACTTGGAGAGTGAAACTGATTAAAGTAGCTCAGCTGCTGAAACCAAATTTAAAGCTAATATCCGCTCTGACTGTCATGTGTCACGACCAGATGAAAGTTAATGAGGATGCACCTCAGTTAGCTACTGGCAGACTGGTACGCCCTTCCTGTGTAAGAGCGGCAGTTTGTCGCTTGTCCTATAGATGAAAACGGAAGCAGGAAGCTCGAAACCACAAGCTGCACAGGGCTTCCTGAGACACCAGCAGCCGCGCGCTGATCGGCACACAAGTGTGGCAAATTTCAGCAACTACCAGCGAGAACTCATCCGTAAAAGATCAAAACTAAAAGAGTTTTAAAACTGTGATCCTTAAAAAACTATAAGCACGTTTGATGAATGAGTGATGAAAGAAAACAAACATCTTACCGTCCAAAATAAGTCTGATGAGTTCACAAGGTTTGCTGCGATCTCCTTGAGGAGGGCTAGTTTCTTCTTCACTGCCTCCTCTCTCCACAGAGCCTCCTGAGAAGAAGAAAAAAAACAACAAAAGCGCAGACGAGTGATTTCTGCAGCAGCGAAACACAAACTGAGCACACAACCAGTTAGCATCCCTTTGTGAAAAGTTACTACATAAATACTGCTGAGCACGGTGTTTTATTTACCTGCAGGCAGTCTGATAATCTCTGGATGTCCTATAAAGAGATGCAAAAAACAGGTCAAATTTGCAAATAAAATCCTTACAGAAGGAATGATGGCAATTGGTTACAAAGATCAGGAGTAGAAAATAGCATGTTTTTACTGTGAATTAAATTCTAATCGATCTTCTGTCTTGATAATTTCCAGACCATGATGCTCACCTTTAACCTCTGTCTACACCTGAACTTTGTAAACAAATACCTGCCGTTTGAAACTTACTGATTCTTTGACCGTGACGAGGCCGGACCTGTGAGGTGCGTAAGAATAGAAAGCCCAAATCAGAAATCAGAGCTGCGTCTCATATTGAAGCTGATGTTTGATGCTTAAATCAGTCCTGAATGAAACTCACTCTGTTTGCACGCCGACCTCTCGGAGTGTCTTTTTCTGGTGAGCGTTTTCCGCCTGTGCCGACGTGTTTTGGTGAATCTTTTCTGCCCGAGTCACGGTTCTGATGCTTGTCTTCTGAGCTGCAGGAAACAGTAAAGGTTATCTTGTTAGCTGAACAGATCGAACGATATTTACCGACAAAAAATGTTGTGTAAAAGTGCTCCGGTTCGTACTGCTGTCTCTTTTCTGCAAGCTTTTCATCCCGTAGTGGCTGGATTCCAGTGTCGCTGCCGTGGAGGTAGATGTCTGTTTCCTTGCATGACTTTTCTCTTGCTTTATCAGAGTTACCGGTTCGGACCACAATGAAGCCTAAAGAAATAAGAAAGGATGCAATTCTCACTACACTTGACCTGCTAAAGCAGAGGAGGTGTAGATAATATTAAAGCATCATTTACCCATTTGCTGGTGCTTGAATATTCAGTTGTTCTGCTCTCTGTTGTTAAAATCATCCCTTGGTGTCCATTAGCAGAGAGAGAACATTGTGTATTTGTATTCAGTCTCTCAGACTTGCTGAGATTTTTATCTGAAAATCTCTCCAGAGCATGATTTCTCCTCTGAGAGCAGTTTTTACACTTTGAGTGACCCGGCTCCGGGCTGACCGACCTCCTCCTCAGAAACTCCAGCAGCCTTTTTTCCTTCAGCTCGTTCTTGATCTGTCTCGTGTCGACGTCTCTTGTGGGGCTTCGGCACGACGTCACGTTGTTGCGCCCTCGTAGGTGCTCCCGTTTCTCAGCTCTGTAATCCACCTTTTGGTCAAACTCTCTCTCCGGGAAGTATTTTGCTCCGAAGCTGGATGAGGAGTCCATGGCAGCTCCCCGGGCTCTTCACGTGGCCTCAGCACTGTAAACACAATAAAATGTGGAGCTGTTTGTAACCATTTCAGCTCACCGAGCACACAGAAACTGATTCATTGTGTTGTGAGAAAGAAGTTGTTGAAAGAAGGCACACCGAATGAAGAATAAAACCTGAACTGTGCTTTCTTCTCAGAAACTTTTGTGTTTACTCAAAGTATCGTCAGTGATCTGTACCAGCTGATGTGACCAGTCAGGCATAAAGTCAAGTACAAAAAAAAAAAAAAGAGTATTTTAAACATTTTGGTTCCATTTTTTCTGAGAATCACGCCGGATGAAGCAGCTGCACGAGTTTACATCTACAGATACAACTAAAGTAGCTTTTTATATTTGATCCGAAAGCTTCTTTAACATCCACTTCAACAGTTGTGAACGACAGCCTCATGCAGGGCCCGGCAGCTGGTGATTACAGCCGTGCAGGTGCAAGATAGTTCAAAAACAAAACACAGCCCAATGAGCATAAATTCATGTCGACGGGAGCTTACCTCTTCAGCCATCTTATTCACTGGAGGGGAAACCTTTTCAGGGAGGCCAAGAGGTCATCCATTTTCTGTCTCTCCTCTCACAGCGTCCGAGGTTTTCGTCTCTGTTTCACATGTAGCTGTTTCTGTAGAGCATAAGTTTTACAGGAAGTGAAGGGAACCACAGCGTCATATGTTCCTCTATCTCAGCAGCCACTCGCTCCACGCTGATGCCACACACGGGTGGGCCTCGAGATTACAGACAGACTCGACCAGCTCCCCCCTCCACGTCCTGCAAACAAATAAATAAGTCATTGACTGACGGTGTGTCAAGTTCTTTAACCTGACTTTACACACTCAGTTTGTATTTTACTTCTAATTTAAGTTTATACACAATTTCAAGCCTATTTAAACAAAAATGCTTGATTTTAGCATTAAGTAAACTCTAACTACGCTTCATAAAGTTATTGATGATCACAATCAATCAAAGATCATGGACTAGGCAGGGACATTTACAACTTTTAAAAAACAAGCAGCTTTTTTCAACCTTGTCTTATTGTTGAAAGCAGGTTTATAAACTTAAACAAGAAATAAAAAGTTTAAAATGGATTATGTGACAAAGGTTTAACATTAGTTTATGAACAACTGGGCTTGGATACATTATATATATATATATATATATATATATATATGTAAATAAAAAAATACACGAAGCAGCTCTGTTGTTATTATTTATATTATTTCATAAGACATCTCCTAAATATATGTTCCTAACCAAAACTCCTATCTATGTGTGCCCAATAATATGTTTAGTTCTTAGTTTCATTTACTAATAATAAAAGGATTTATTTATATATGACCTGCATGCAAACACTCCTCATTATATGCCCAGTGTTTCCTGTTTTACACAGTTCACACATAATTTAGGTAAATGTTTACATTGCGGAAATGTATGGCAGGAAGTGCACACAAAGCATAAAAATGTAAATCTTTCTATCTGATACTCAGACTTTAGTTTTAGTTGCTCTTACCTTGCCCCTGCGTGATGTTAGTTTAATGTCTCACTGCTGTTTTTTAGTATATTAGCTCCTCTTTAGCCTAATATTTAATCCAAACATTTTAAGTGAAGTTTACTCTTTATTTTTGTCTGTACTACTGGAGTTATTTTGTAAATGTTTTCGTGCTTAATGTAGATTAAGCCGTATGTTTGCCCACAGCGCTATCTGGTGGTAACATATTTCAAATAAATAGAACTGTTCTGTACTCTCGCGAGATTTCCTCCCATGTCCTCTCGCGAGACTTCCCCTGTCCGCCATCCTTGTGGGTCTGCAGAAGGGCACGGAGAGGCCGAAACAAGGGTGCCGGGCGAAGCAACAACTTGGCACTTCAAATCGTTTTAACCATGATGTCGAGACTTGTTATCCTCTCAGGTGTGTATCGGAGCGGCTTTTGATATTAACAGTAATAAACTCTTATCTTTATCGTCTGTACAGTTTGCTAGGCTGTTTAAAATTACTGAATCTGAAGGGTAATCTGAAGGCCGCACTCTGAATGTGACATGCTAAAGCTAGCTGCCTGTTAGTGTAACTGCTAACAGTCTGGTAGATTTTAGGTTGTAATTATTGCATTTATGTTTGTATCTATAATAACAAGAAAGACTATTCAATATGTCCGTGTTCATATTGTCTGTTACTCTTGTTTGGATTTAGCTTTAGTAAACCGAAGCTAAGCTAGTTAGCTTTAGCTTAGCAGAGCTAGTTTTATATTTACTATCCTTTTAAAAGAAGAGCCCCACTATATCTGCTCCTTAAATGTTTTATTTCTATTTCTTTAAAACCTGCTAATGTAATGCACACCAAAAGACGTACTGACACTAAGTAATAATGTTCTGTCAATTGGTTAAAGTCCTCTAAAATGTCTTTAGCTTATGTGTATTTATGTTATTTAGTCTATCAATCAATCAACTTTATTTATTTAGCACATTTTAAGAACCACAGGGGTAGCCAAAGTGCTGTACAATAGATAAATAAAACCAGTAAAAAGGAAACAGATAAAACAAATAAACAGATAAAAAGATAAATGGATAAAATGAGACATACACATACGGGTTCACAGCAGGTATGTTTTAGGTGCCAAGACAGACAAAAATCACAGTGTGTTAAAAGCCAAAGTATAAAAATGTGTTTTTAAAAGAGATTTAAAAACAGGAAGAGAGGAGGCCTGTTGTGACACTGTAAATTGTCTAAACAATTTTTCAAGTAAAGTTTTGTTTTTAGGTATTTTGCCAAAACCTTTGCTATTTAAATTAATGCTTATGAATTTAGAATCAGCTCTGCAATGGTTATTGAGGTTTTATTTTCTAATACTAGTTTGTAAATCAGTGTGTTTAAGAAAACTTGTATACATTACATTAACTAACATGAATTTGTCTTTTCTGTTTTCAGCCAACTCCCTGAAAGGCAGTGGCCCCTTCGGAGCTGGGTTTGTAGCTTCAGTGTTGCTTTATTTTTGCAGTGTTTTCCCCAACAAATAATGCAGGAGGTGAAATGTCTCCTGAAATTAATGTTGTGCTTTTTTTTTTTTTTTTTTTTTTTTGTCCAACATGCACCATGATCATATCATTGCACACAGATGTGTGTAGCACGCATGAGGAAGCTGCGTATATGAAACTCGACACTTGTAGATGTTTGCAGCACAACCAGCAGCCAATTAGATTCTGGGCTTTCATGAAAAGAAACTTTGATTCAAGTTTATGTACAGTAAACACAATTATTTCATGGTAAAATGCTAGCAAATCAACTGGGAATCTTATATTTCAGTAATTTAACTGCTAATGAAAGGGGTAACGTTTAGCGTTACAGCTATGAATCCAGTGGGAGCTTTCTTGTGTGTTAATCTGCCTGAAGCTAAAGATTTGCCCTGAAGCTAAAGATTTGCCCTAAGTGTCTGAAAATTAAGCTGGAGTATATGCATTTATTTTTCTTTCACACGTCAAACTACAGGTTTTGCGAAAGCCAGAAAATACCACCTCAGTCAGAGCAATTACCAGTCAGTTGAGAGATAAGTCAGCAGCTGCCTGTTTGCCCACGTTTAACTTTTTTTTATTAAGGGGAATAATGCCTGTCGAATCTCTTTATATTGTTGTGTACTTCCAGTTTGGTCCATGCGTCTCGCTCCCTGCACACATCATCCCAGAGTCGGGCCCCTGTTCCCCCTTTGCCTGAGACGGGAGGAAAAGTCCGACATGGCATCTTCCCAGAGGAGATTTTTCAGCTGTTGTACCCCAAAACCGGAGTCACAGGTTAGTATTGTTGTGTCGTTCACAAGCTTTTTGTATTAATCTTAGATTCTAAAGACTTAGCTGTAGTTTTAGTAGCAAATAACTGTAAACTGTATCATGAAATTCCCTTCTAGTCAAAGACCTGTTCCACCAAAGGTTGCTTGAACATCATTTTGATCCTACTGCAGGTTATGATCCAGCTGATTACTTATTTTTCATTTTTCCTGCAGGGCCCTACATGCTCGGCACTGGGCTCATCACCTACCTGCTTTCCAAGGAACTCTACGTGATCAACAATGAGACCCTGTCTGCTATCTGCATATTCAGTGTCATCATTTATGGTGTCAAGAAATTCGGTCCAAGTGTTGCAGCTTTTGCTGACAAACTGAACGAGGTGGGCTGAAAGGGTTCAGTGTTTTTAAAGCAGAAAACAAGCTCTCTGTTATTTATAGATTTATTTGCATGCTCTCAGGCCACATGTTTTCAAAATAATCTAATCAAACGCACTTGCATAATGTTTTGTGATTAAATCCTTGACGCTTGATTCTCTCCCATCAGAGCGGAGGAGGTGAAGTCAGACATTTACAAAATGAGTCAGCGTTATTGATGTTTGTTCATTAAATCAGTTTATGATGTGGAAATAAAAATCCCCGCCTAAGACATCACAATGTCAAAACAACCTTCTGCAAATGATACGCAGATACTCATAACTCCTACACAACAAATAACCAGATTTTAAGAGACTTTCTTTTGATCTTACTAAGAAAGAAAGCACAGTTTTATTCCTCGTTGTTGGGGTGTGTTCAAAAGCCACTTTTTGCCAAGACACTGGCAACTTAAAGAAAAACAGCAGCCTTCTTTTCACCACTGAGTCTTGATTTCAGATTTGTCCAAGTGGCCTCTATCTGTTTTTACCCCTCTTGTCTCACTGCAGGTCTTAATGGTTAATTCCAGTTTTTTAGCCGATATCCTATTTTATGCATGGTTGTTCACATTATAATTTAAATTCATGGGTGGGGGAGGGATCACATATGGGAGAAAAAACTTGGATTTGAGTCACTTCTGCCTGCAGTGTTAACATATTTGGCAACAATAGTGTTAAATTATAGTTAATAGTTGTTGCTTTCAGTCAACAGATTCTGTTTTTTCTTCATACAAGCTGTGCAATCGTCCCTTTTGATCTGCATTTCTGTATTTCCCCTCAGGAAAAACTGGCCAAAGCGCAGGAGGTGAAAGACCTCGCCATGTCCGGTCTGACTCAGGCCATCGAGAATGAGAAAAAGGAGCAGTGGCGAGTAGAAGGAAGAGCAATGCTCTTTGATGCTAAGAGGGTGAGCAGCTCTGACCTTTCGTATTTAACTCCATCAGTAATCCTAACACATTGCTGCAGGCTCTGCTGCTGAATGAGCTTGTTGTCGACCTCTGCTGGCAACAAGCAGGAACTGAGTCACTCTAAAACTGTGATGATAAAGGATAATGAATAACTAGTATACATGAAAAGGAAGTTTTAAATGATGGTCTATACTACACATCATACGAGTATTTCTTTGAAAGCTGTTTAGATGTAAAAATAGTTTTTTATGACATTTGGGATTGAGCAAAGGCTTAAACTTTAAACTTAAGAACTTGAAGTTAAAAATGAACCTGCAGCGTTCTGCTGTGATGTGACGTGCATTTAAAGTCTAGTTGGACGTTTTGTGACGCTGCAGAATACATTTTAAATTCGTTTCCTGCTCGACTTTTCCTTCATGAACGCCTGTTACTGCATAGCTGTGTGTGTGCGATCTGAACTCTGGCTGCACAGTTTAAGATTTTTGTTTCGGTTGCCTCTCAGAACAATGTTGCAATGCTGCTGGAGACCAACTACAGGGAGAGGCTACACATGGTGACCAATGAAATAAAGAGGCGCCTGGACTATCAGATCGCCCTTCAGCACCTCAACCGCCGGTTGGAACAGGAGCACATGATCAACTGGGTGGAGAAGAGCGTCATCGGCAGCATCACTCCTCAGCAGGTCAGCCCCTCCTTCTGGTTGTTAAAAGCCTGAAGCCAGCTTACCTTTACTGATGTTAAAAAAAAAACATCTGTTATGGGCGGAAGGTAATGTGCTGTAAAGATAAGTGCCTTTTTTATCACCGAGCTGCTTTGGAGTTTATTTACTGTATTGGCTGGGACACAAGATTAGCGTGATTGAAATATAATCTAATGCAGCCTATTTTTGTATCTTGTTTTCACTATACACAGGACTTTTTTAAAGTTATTTTTAATCATTTTTGAGGCTTTTATGTATCTGGGGAAAAGTGAAAACTGGCAAATGTTTTGAAAGGTTGGCGATCGCATTTTGACACAAACTAGAGCAGATTGAAATCTGCTGATTGAGTTTATTTATTTAAAATATTATGTTATTGATAAAAGTCCAAAGCATGAGAAGTACCCTCAGGATTAAATTTTTTGTGTTAACAAATAAAATATACAAAAAATGATTCTTAGAATTTGTTTAATATGACCTCAGATGAATAACGAGTCTTAATAATAATATTATTAATAATAATAATAATAGTTTGAACTTGAGCTAAGCCAGAATTTCAAAGCTTTGTGCAAAAACTCAAAGTAAAGCTACAGCTTTGATAAGAATTAGAAGTATGCAGCAGCCAGGTCCTGCTCATCAAATGCATTTATTTATTCATCACCAGCAGGTGTGTATGAACACAAAACTAAGGAGGCGAGAGCTTCATTGGTTTTATTTATTGCTGGTAATTGATATTAGAGGGGTTGTAGTATTTAAAAAAATGGGCCGAGCTGCATCTGTAACTCAACAAACCTCAGTTAGGAGGCTAAATGTTGAAGTTCATGACCGTAAAAAGGATGTCTGAAGACGCGTGGCTCGTTTGAAGGGGTTCCCAGACGTGGCAGCACCAAGCTTCAATTCACAGAGACGCTTCAGAAAAATCCACAAAAACGTCTTGAACTCTGATGAGATCAGGATGAGCGGCAACCCAAACACAGCCTGTCTGCACAAACGCCTCAAAGCAGCTGTGAAGCACGGAGGAGGAAGTGTGTTGATTTGATTGAGTGGCCCTCGGCAGCTCGCAGACTTTGAGTCGGTCGTGAATTCCTCCGTCCACCAATTTATTCTGGAGTCAAATATGAGAACATCTGCCCATCTAAAGATTGGCTTCTTGGACCTAGCCTATAATGTTGTTTTATTTTTTATGACATGATCCAAAAAAAAGCCATGTTGGTCATTTAAGAAGGGTTTGACCTTTTTTTATTTTGTCCTGACATATTTAAAATCTTAAAATTAGGAGGCTGTACCACTACTTTTAACCATAACAGTAAGTAGGAATTAGTGTAAAATCGTTTGGCACAAACTGATTATTGTGGATTGTCTAAATAAAAACCCAGTCATGGTCTTACATCTCTGTTTGTGTTTTTTCTGTTTTTCAGGAGAAGGAGAGCATTGCCAAGTGCATCGCTGACCTGAAGATGCTGGCCAAGAACACTCAGGCCAAAGCAACAGTCTGAACCATTACGGCCCAGAAGAAGACCCCTCAAACCCTCGACTTATAGTTCCCCAAACGAGACGCCACTTTCTTTACAGAATAAACTTTCTCTTTAACAGTCGTCTCTGTCGACGTTATGGGTGTGTACAGTATTTACTCGTCAGCAGATGGTAAAATAAATGGTTCTCTTATCCAACGTTGCCTGCTTTGTTTTATTTTTTTTAAGCTGTATTAATCCTTGTCATATTTTCTGTGATGGCAGCGTGTTTCAGCTACATGAGTGTGTAAACACTTCAGTGAATCACTTGAGACCTTTGATCGCGCTGAAGTAGGCTTTATCATAACGAGCACCACTTTTGCTGCCATTCGCTGCTCCTCAGATGACAAATAAGGCCCCCCCCTCTTCATCCGTCACTCCTTTCAGAACATTGCACTTTGATCCTTGATCTTTCCGACACAAGGAAATTTTCTCGCTCGGCTGCGGAGGAGCTGGTTCTTTCTGACGGTCTTCGGAGAAATAAAGTCTGAAAGAAGGGAACGAAGATGCTGGCGAACATCTGATGCTCGAAGGTAAACTGGACGGAGAAAGTCTACGGTGCTGGCGTGACTCGAGGTCGTAATGGAAAGAGATCAATTAAGGCGATATGAGTGGCAGGATTGCTTCCTGTTTTGAGAAGGAAAATGTGTTTTGCTTTTTGCAGAAAGTGGAGTTTTTCGCCACCTGGAAAACTCGTCTTTCGTGCTGCGTTCAGTCCAGGAGGTATGTGACAGATTTCAACACTAAAATCGAATTTAATTGAACTTCATCAAACAGGCTTAACCTTGAGACAAAGCAATACCAGACATCCAGATTAAATATTAAATGCTGACACCACTAATGTTGGTTTGTGAGGACGTAAGGTTAAAGCCTCCCGGATAGTTTGATACTTGAACCTTTTTGTTCCTTTAAACCCTGAATTTATCACAACTGTAACTAATTAACTGAAAGTCTTTGTGCCAATTGTCTCACAATTTCAATAAATCTTCCATCTGCCTTTGTGCTGAAGAAACGGGGCTCGGCGAATCAGAAGCAGAGCACAGAAACGACAAATTTTCTTCCAAAGTAAATCACAGCTCCGCAGTCATCTGTTCTCTTACGTGTGAAACTGATGCAAACGTTAAACAAAAAATGTTTCCAACTTCTCAAAGATGGTGCGGTTCGAACCTGAGAGAGCAGAGCAGAATCTCGCAGTGACGCACAGAAAAAAAACAAGTTTAATTATAAACCAAAATGACCAGCAGTTGATGATGCGAGGGAGGGAAATATTTCCTTTTACGTCACTCCACTGCAGTAACCTCAGCCACCTTTTAGGAGACTCAACAGCGCTTAGACACGATAACATGAAATAAAAAAAGCCCAACTACTGAGAAGTTTCAATAAGACTCAGATATGGAGCTTTATCTGAGTACCCACCCACTGAATATATAACAAGCACCTGTCATATTTAAACTATTCAGTCACTTTTTAAAGCATTAACCAAAAGACTGACTTAATATTTTTAATATTTTACCCACCGTTTGCGAATCGATAGTCTGCAGCTTCAGTTTGAAGCTAATCCTGTCAATCAGACTGCCTCAGGTAAGACCCAAAACAACGCCAGAGAGATCCACAATTATTTAAAACTGCATTAAATCAAAATATCGAGTCTGATAAACGTGACCGAGACTCCATGAAGCCACAGGGAGATAAAAACAACGACACAGATGCTCAAACATAAAGAAGGACAAACAAAAACAGGAAAGCAAAATGAGTCCGTCTTAAAGAGTCTAACACTGACTACAAGAGTAGTCCCACACATCTGTGTGGCTTCATGTCTCAAAGAGTAGTCAGTTTCACGTTGATCTGGTGGATTTCTTACAGGTTGGATCATCTTGGAAGTGATCTCCACCGATTTAAAGTGAAAAGATCTCAGAATGTTTGGAAACGGCAGCCCGTTCTCTTACTCCCGGTGAGTAAGTTTGAGTTCAATCTCATGTTTCATTCAGGTGAAGTTAATTGTTCACACACAGTAAATCCAGTCTGATTTGGGTTCTGTGGAGAGAGCTGGTGGTTGACTCGAGTAGTCACTTTTTAAAGTTACCTCTTCGTTCTTCTTCAGGGGTTTCCCTCAGGAAGACTTCCCTCAACAGAGACGACCTTTCCAGCAGGATGAGCCCAAAGAGTCGCCGCTGCAGAGAAATGGCATATCCAGACCCAGTGGAAGATTCATATACAGTACGTTCAAACAACAAATAAAATAAAAAAGTCTGTTGTTAGTTAGGTGGAAGAACAAAACATGTTCAGGCTTTTTTTTTTGTTTCCTCTCAGTGCAGAGAAAGGAATACTCAGAGGTGCTCAACAAACAACCAGACAACTTTCAAGCCAGAGTGGAGGTAGGAGCTCTGCGCCTGCTAGAAGATAAAAAGACATTCATTGCTAACCGTGCAGCATTAAGCGCTCCGCTCGTCCCTTCTCCCCTCAGCACCTGTTCACCTGGGAGCTGGACGGCCGTGAGGTGAGGACGGTGGAAGACTGTGTGGCCAAACTCATAAAACTGGACGCCAACGGTCGTCTGTGGCCTCAGGAGATGATCATGGAGCTCAAGGAAGCGTACCTTCTGCTCTCTGACATCGAGACCAAGGTTGGTCTTCACTTATACAGGAATAAATGTCCCCCACTGCCGAAAGGCGAAGCAGCGAGAATGTTTCTGCCCAGGTGTGTCTGTTGGCGAAATGTCTCATGAGCTATTGGACGAATTTTAAGTAAACACAATTCAAGATGGCTGCCACAACCAGCTGCTCTTAGAAAACACAAAAATGGCTACAAATGATATTGACCTCAGATTTGGTGACACAGTCTGTCGGCTCCAAAAGTCAGCAGCTGTAGATGTGCACTTTCTGTGAGTTTCATTGTTAATCGTCCAGTGGGTCATGAGATATTTTGCTAACACACACGCAGGCAAAGACTTTAAACTGGATTTTGCGTTGGGTCATGAAAGTAACATGAATCTGTGGCTTCTCTGCCCACGCAGTCGGAGCTGGAGACACTGCCTCTGATGAGCATCCTGCAAACCAAAGCCGTGCTGGAAAGCTGTGCCTACAACTCCCTGCTGGCGCTAACTGTGCAGGAGCGCAGCAAACATTTCCCGCAGGTCTTCTTGTTCCAGTGCGAGGAGACCGGGGTGAGTCCCCTTTTCTCAGGGCCCACCTGTGAACTCCCCTTCGACCCAATGAAGGCTGCGGAAAGATATCTGTGTGCTGGTGTCACTGCTGGAGTGAGATTAAAAGCAGGTCTGTTTTATCAGGCGGAGCTGATTAAGACTGATCTGGATAAGGCCCTTCAGAGAGGAGGAGGAAGAGGAGGAGGAGGAGGAGGAGGAGGAGGTGATCTAAACTCCCACAGAGAGCCGACTGACATCATGTACAAAACTCAAATACACACAAAATCATGTTTATGAAAAACCAAAGGGACTGATCAAACAGTAACATCTGTGTGTTGGTGATTTTTTTGTAGGATTAATCTTGATCGGTATAACCCCGGAAGCTTCCGGCAGCCCGGACCCCGTCCCATGGAACAAGAGGAGACCCTTCCACCTCCAGACTACGCACAGCGGATGAGAAGGGATCCAAGCACACGCAGAGCAGGAGGTACTGAAAGGGTTAACAACCTCAGACCCGAGAGGAGAAGCTCCCTCCAGATGTGCTTATCTCATTAATTTATTTTTATCTTCCTTTACAACAGCCTCCGCGAGTTAGCTTTAAATAAACAACCAGCTCAGGCTGTCAGTATCCTCTTGAAATTTTCCCCCCGTTTCCATGTAGATTACATGCCCCCCCAACCGGCCTACTCCCCACCGGGAGACGTGAGACAACATCCGAATGTTCGGGAGATGGAGAGTGGTCCCCAGATGGCTCCTGAGGGATCAGATAGCGAGAGGAACATGGTCAGTGCTGCCAAAAACGCACAAGCACAAAGCACCAAAAACTCGATCCAAGGATGCACAAGATTTCTTATGTTTCCGAAAAAAAAAGCCCAAAAGTGTATGTCTGTTAGCAAAATATCTCATAAACCACTTGATGGATTTTAATGAAACTTACAGGTAATAATCACTGGATGCTCGTCTACAACTCATGAACTTTTGGAGTCAACTCAATTCTAGATGGCCGCCACAGCCAACTGACTGTAAAAACATAAAATTGGCCATAATAAATACAATTTTGTAGATATTGTGCTAAAATTTGGTGTGGTTGTAGCTGAGAGTCATTCTCAACACATACTTTGAGTTCTACTCACTGACTGAGATCTTTTCCTAAAACTTTAGCATTAACTGTTGGGAGTCTCTCCTGTTTGTCTGTTAAAAAAATATCCTGTCAACCACCGGACAGATTTTAATGAAACGTTCATAAAATAATTCCTAGATGTACATCTACAGCTGATTACCTTTTGGAATTTGTCCTGTTCAAGATGTTCACACTGTTCACAGCTATGTAACATTAGCCAACGCAGAAATGGATATAACTCTGTCAGTTTTACAGATAATAGTCAGTCAAGCCAGTCGTTTCTTATCGTAAGACGATCTCAGTCTAAAACTCTGGCATGAAAGATGGCGGGTGATAAGCATTCCTTCAAAGAATGCTGAGCCTTTAACCTGAAATGTTTTAATTGTCTTTCTCAGGAGATTTTAAATCACGTCATAGACGATTTGGAGATCTTCATGGGCAAGATAGGAGCTGCGGGACATGCACCTTCGCAGCAAAACAAGAAAAAGAAAAATGCGATGAAGAAGAGAAATGGTAACGTATCTGATCTGTTTATGTTGTCACATGTAAGAAAACCTGAAGGTGTGGCCTTATAGCGATGCAGATCCGGCGTTCTTAATGTTTCCATTTCCCCCGTCAGCTTCCAGTCTGCCACATTGGGACGAATACGTCTCGTGCCTTCAGAAAATCAAATATGGATTCAATCTGCTGGTAAATATCATTTCAAAGTTAACTAAATGAAAATAGGAGAAGAGGAGAATTTGCCTTTTTTTAAAACACACCCTGTTATTGAGTCTTTTACATTTTAAATCAATACGTGAACACACACCACCGTGGCACCTACTGATAACTAACAGGTACATGAAGAAAAAAGAAAGATAAGTAAAAAATTCCAATGTATACAAACACGTCAGGACACATCACTGTGGTGCTCGGTTCTGACTTTCTGACAGAAAGGAATTTCAAACGATCCGGCCTTACAGGCCAAAGTCTGCCTGATTTTTCTCCAGATTAAGAAACTGAAGGACCTCTCTAATCCAGCTTGTATAAGCAGGTGGAGCTGCAGGTTTCCAGTTTAACGTGTCGGCCTCCTGGTTAGCAGAGCTGTGAACGCTATTAAGTTTTTAGCAGGAGAGAGAATAAGCGAAATAAGCATTTCAGTAAAATAACACTCTTCTGCACATTTCAGGCCGAGCTGAACGGCGTTCTGGCCAACCCCGACGCTCCTGAGTTTGTCCACATCTTCGTCACTAATCTGGGCATGGTGAGCTCTTTGTAGTTTCTTGTTATTTTCAGTGTTTGGCTTGTACGTTTGTAAGAGTGCAGACTTGTTTTCCCCCCGCAGATAGCTCCTCTGTATCCTGCAGACCTGCCTCCCACGGTCGTCTCTCCCCTGCTGACGCCGCAGGCTTTGACCCTGCTCAATGAGACTCTGACCATGGACGAGAAGCGCCTGTACAGGTCTCTGGGCGACTGCTGGACCATCCCCAGGTAGGACAGTCCTCTGACACGCATCTTTTTATAAAGCTTGTAAAAATTCCTCACACGCAGGCCCGCTGGTTTGAAGTGCAGGTATCCGTGAGCTGACACACCCGAACGTTGGGCGTAGTGCATCTGATATGTAAACATAGGTCAGAGGTAATATTCCTTTCATAACATATGGGAATAAAAGGGGGCATGTTTTAGCCTGAGACGGTGTGAGGAAATGGAAACTGATGGAGTACTTTCAGAGGAATTGGTGCTGGAAACATTCTCTCCATATAATAAATCACCAGTTTGATGAGTTATAAGATGGAAATGTGTGCCTAAATAAATGGACGACAGCTCTTATTTTTTCATAGAGTTGTATTTTTCTTTAAATACCTCCTTTTATATGATCTTTACAACAAATAAAGGTGCAAACATACTGCAATGCACATTCTGTAGTTTAGTTATAATCATTTCTTTTAAAAGAAACAGAGTTAAAGTTTCTAGTTTGTTGCTAAAAAACATCCTACGGTTTGTGTTTACTTCTTCTTGAAATCTTAACAGTTTAACATGCCTTTCCAAACATTTATTTACAGCAATAAACATCTTTATTAAACCTTTTTAAGGGCAGATAATCTATTTTTTTGACATACAGGATGTTAATTTGGGTAAATTTGATAAACAACATAATGTCCCTCTCATATTTGAGAAGCTCAAGCCAGCCTCCTTTAATAAAATAAATTATTGAAGTTAAAGGGTATTAGTTTAGCTTTAGAAATGCTGATTTTATCATTTTCAGACAGTTACAGCCCCCTGGTTTTCTCTTTGAGCACGGCATATCTTTTAATTGTGTCTATAAAATGTCTACAAACTCTTTAAAATGAGCTAACCAGCTTTTGGCTGTAATCTCTTAAGTTATTCCAAATGTCAGATTGTTTAATTTGTCTGAATTTAAATTGATTTTATTAGAAAGTGACATCTGCTGTATCCAGTTTTTTGACTGCTTTCATTTGCTGTTTGTCTGAGCTCGAATGCAACAAGTTTCAAACTCGAGCTGCTTCTTTACGAACGTTTTCTTTTACTCTGCTGACATTTTCCCCGTCCTCCTTTTTCCCTGCCAGGTCCTCGTGGCCCGATGAGAACGTACCACCCTACATCCCAGTGTTTTATGACGGCTGGCAGCCTCCTGCACCCTCTCATGCCCTTCCTGCTTTCCCTCGTCAGAATGAGCCAATAAGCAGAAACAACTTTCAACGCCTTCCATCCACCAGGCCCGGAGGACCGAGAAATGACAGCCAGCGTTACTCACCCCAGCCCATGCAGCGGCAGCCTGAGGAGATGGTAACAAACGTATTAACTACAAATGGATGCAGTTTTTGAGTCAGACACAAAGTGCTGCAGCAACCTCGTCTTCTCCTGACCCCGACGTGAAGCGGGACTCAGAGTCAGGGGGCATTGAGAAGATCTACAGACGTGATCTACATAAATGATTCCCAATACAAGAATCATAAATAAGAGAGAATTACATGATTGTCAACGAAGCTCTTTGCTTTTTAGCACAGTTTGTGTACTTCTGTCTGTGATAACTGGGGTCAAAAGTCTATGTGACGCATGTTTTACGAGTCCAGAGCTGAAAATTGTATTTAATGCTGCAATGGGGGAAAAAATGCCTTCTGTTCATATCATCAAGACGTGTATTTTCAGTTTTATCTAGATGTACTTTGTGCCTTTTACAGCCTGCGACCAATGGTCCCTGGAGCTCGCCCCCACCTGTGCGGTAAGCTTTATCAGCGGCACAAACAGCTACAGGATCACACATTTCTTCACTTCTCGTTGCGCTCTTTTTCCGATTCCATGCCGCGTTTTCACCAAGTGTGCCGTCTGCTGCTGTTTCAGCCCAACCGAGCCGCCGCTGTACATGCGTGTCATATACAACTTCATGGCCAGGAACAGCCAAGAGCTGACCGTCATGAAGGATGAGGTGGTTCAGGTGAGCTGGCAGCTGTCCACCTTACAAAACACTACATTAAACCGCACCGGCACGGTCAAAACCGACCTCGTGTTCACTTGGATTTCAAACACAGGTGGTTCAGAAATCTAGGCCATGGTGGCTTGTGCGCAACTCCCGCAACGAGGAAGGCAGCGTTCCTCCCAATGTTTTGGAGTCACTTGACAACTCTGAATCCACGGAGTATCAACAGGTGAGCCAAGTCAAATCTAGCCCTGCTTAGGGACACAATTTCCTGGATTTGATGTGATTATTTATTCCCTTCGATCTGTCTCTCAGTGGGACAGCCGCAGCCCCCCGACTCTGAACATGAACTCCAGTCCTGCTGATGTGAAGGCATGGCTCGAGTACAAAGGTTTCTCCAGAATGTGAGCGGCTCTCTCCAACTTCAAGAGGTTTTTTCTGTTCGTTAAGCTTGCTTTCTTTTGTGAATTCTTTTGATTTCTCTTGGACAGCACCGTCTCCAGCCTTGGGGTTTTAAGAGGACAACAGCTTTTGGGAATGTCCAAAGAGGAGATCAGGACCGTGTGCCCAGAGGATGCCGGCAAAGTTTTCTTCAACCTCCAGGCAGTCAAGTCATCGCTCGCGGTATCTGATGCAATTTAGGTCAAGCTTCTACATATGAACCAAACTGCAGCATGTGGGTAATGCTTCATCCTGTTCCCTGCAGCTGGCCAGCGAACCTTCGGGGATGTACGACAGCCGCTACTAACGAGTGCCGCCAACTAACGATGTCAACATGAACCAGCTACTCTCTGCACGAACTCCACTTCAACCAGTGCCGTTTTATGTTATTTCAGGAGAAGCACAAAGAGGATTTTCCATGTTGTATGTTCAGCAGAAGTAATCACTTAAATTTTACACCGTTACATCTTTTACTTATTTAATACAGTCCCAAATGTGTAGATCCAGGAACTCGTTTCTTATTAAAACCTGAGTCACGCATGCGTTTATTAAAAAAATATTTTCTGCAGCATAACTACTGTTTTCTTTAAATCTATAATTTTCATGATGTGATTTGTTGTAAAAAAAAAATGTTTATGTAAATTCAGAACGCGAAACAAAGTCAGTACAAGATTCAGTTTAATTTGTCTCAAAAAAAGAAAATAAAGTTTCACATCCAAACCTTCCTAAACATTAGTACAAAGTTGTTTTGGTGAATGGTTGTAGAAACTGCAAACTACTGATTACAGGATATGAAGGCTACATAAGCAACATGGTATCACTACTTTTTTTTTTTTTTAAAAAAAGGCAATTTATGAAAGATTTCTAGAACTGAATGTACCATTTTTTTCCCAGCAAGTGGCATTTGAGAAATGCTTTTTATTTTTCCAGAGGTGAAATGTGATGTTCAGTTCTTTTTGTTTCCCCATTTGGCCATCTTGTTGTTGACAGGACCCTTTATGAATTTGCCCGACTTCATGTAGGCAGCAATCTTGTCCAGGGCCTAAGAAAAATATATATAAAAAGTGGTAAATGCAAAACAAAAGCCTTTGCGGTCAGAGTCATTAAAACATAGAACCTTGCACACAGACAGCGATCTTACAAGGTTCTGCTACAAGGACTTCCTTACATTTCTGCAGCTGTAAGTGACAAATTAAAGACGTGCAGACGGTAGATTCGAGTGTTCTCACCTCAAAACGGTCCAAAAACTCTTTCAGGTTCTTGAAGTCGTCGAAGCACGAAGGATGAAACATCCTGTGTTGATCAAACAACTCGTACAAGATGAAGTCCACAAAAGTGATCTGTTGTGAAGAAAATGCACAGTAACGGTAACTCGCTGAAAGCAAACTCGCACCTGGTTCACAACAGATTATTCACACCCAAAATACGAAATTATGCTTGTTTTGTTTTAGTTAAATATTATCCTCACCTAATGTCGAACAAGTGTGAGCGTTTTCACACAGGGTCAAAGGTTGAACATGTGCCAATAAGGAAATGTTTCTTCTAGTTTGATTTATACGAAATGCTTGATGCGTGACTTGTCGTTTTATAGGTTTAAACCGATCAAATCGTAGAAAAAGAAGCCAAACGAAGAGCTTTGATCATAACTAACAAAACTGAGGCTCAGATTTCATTGCTGCTGACATAAAGTAATTCTGATATATTTGTTTATACAAGTACACTAGCTTTTATTAACATTTCTGGTGCACATTTAGAAGTTGAACATCAGTACCAAGGAGGGTTTGTTTTCTCTTCAAGTTCTTATTTTAGTTAGCCAGCGCAGCCTATATCGCCACCTGCTTTGAGTTCAAGGCTAACAGAAACAACTTAAATGCATATCTTTTCCTAGCAACTGATTATAATTTCATTTAGATTATTATAGCTACTATTTTGAGTGTCTTAGCTCATGTTTAGTTTCATGATTTTATTTAAATTATCCTATATTTCATTTAGATTATACATGACTGATGCTTTTTTTTTTACGTTTTCTGTGTTTGATTATGTACCTGATTGTTGTTTCTGTGTTGTAAAGCACTTTGGGTCACCTTGTTGCGGAAAGATGCTGTAAAAATAAGTTTCACTTCACAAGTGCAATTTCCCGAGTTCACTTCAGCTTCTGCTTCCTAACTGGACAGAAACTCAGCTCATATGAGCTGTACGAGCTCAGATTTTTATAGTCACCTTGTCACCAGCAAACCACTTCCTGTCTCCCAAGAAATCGGAGAACTGCTTCAGCTGAACATGCAGGTTCTTGAGGTACCCCGGCTTCATGTTGTCCTGATTTCAAAGGAGGTGAGGCTGGCGTTAGTGGAGACTTAGATGTATAACGTGACATTAAATTCAGCAGAATTACATACTCACAAGGTCAGTGTAGCACATCCTCACAAAGCCATTTCTGAAGTCCATGGCCTGGTTCTCCAAGATGTCCACTCGGATCTTCTCATCCTCGGTTTCTCCACCTGTCATCAAAGTTTACAGAACATCTGAAGCTGTGAAACTTCATTCAGTTTGGTTCTTTTAAAAATGGTCAAAAACACCACCTGTTAGTATAATTTTTGCACATGTGACAAGCAGTACTTACACATGTTGTGCTTACGGGCGATGTATCTCATGATAGCATTGCTCTGCACAATCTTCCTGTCTCCATCAACGAGGTAGGGCAGCTAAAGCGTTAAACACGTCATTGTTATTAAAAAGAAACTTTTAAACCAGTCTTATTGTGGGGGGAAAAAAACCCCTTACATTAGAAAAGACCATTCCCAGTTTCTCTTTTTCATCCAACCAGCAGCTCTTGTCATAGTCTGGAGCTGTGTGAGAGAAAAAGTGGATCACGTGAGTTAACCTGGACTTTTTTTAGATAAATAATTATTTATCTAATGTAACGGTGAATTACCTTCACCACAGGAATAAAACTTCTCCTTGTACTTTGTGTCGGTGTACTCCAACAGGAGCCGGACAGGCTGGGCGAGCTGCACAAATTCAGATAAGGACGAAAGGTTGGTTTAATCTTAAAACACATACCAACTCTGAAAATCAGTGTTTTAATGGGTTTTTTTATGAGCTGCAATAGGAATAAATAGGACTGATTTACTTTAAACCCACATCATTATTATGATGACGTGCAATTTAATAAAACTGACTGAAATATGTATTTAATAGCAGATTTGTGAGGCTTTATAGACAGAGAATAAAGTCTTCAGAGAAATGAAGCAAACTCCAAAGATTTTTTTTGTTTATACACATGCATAATATTCCTAAAATTCTCCAAAGTGACATGTTAATAATCAGGAACACTTGCTTTGGGCTTTAAAGAACTAGCTTTCAATAAATGTCTCTTTTAAAAAAAGGATGATTAAGATGAAATTTTAACATAAATTAAGAGGAAACCTTTGAAATCAATGAAGCGTTTACGTGAAGTCTGTAAATTTGAAACTGCTTATGCAAATTAGTTACAGGTGTTAATACCTTTCAAATGATTATCGATTTTCACGCCGCTTTTATGTTCTGGTGTCTTGTAAAGTTGAAGGTACCCTAATGTTAACGAATAAACCAAACTAGGCTTGAATTTTCACCGCCGTATTCAAAGTTAAACCCAGTGTTTGACCGGCGTAAAGTGGCGCAGACCAGTATACAGGCTGTTCAACCAGATTTAGCTGCTCGTCAATGAAACAGGGAAGTGTAATTTGTGCTAAAAAAGAAAAAACAACAAAAAACACACGAGCTCGGTAAAATAACCAACAAACCTAGCGCCCAAACATCCAGCGCCCATGTCCAGAAACTCTCATAGCTAAGTCGTGACAGATGTATTTTGATAACCTGTTAACAAAAAACCGCTTTAGTTTGTTTTATTCAAACGCAACCACCGTTAAAAACGCATGCGCCAGAAGTCGTGTTGCCAGGTATACGATAATGACCGCATTTATATGATAGTTTTAGGGTTCTATAGATATACGACAAATTATTTTTAAAAAGCCCAAACAGACGATAGTTTTGTTTTTTTCCGTGCACACACACACACGCACGCACACCACCACTGAGGAAAGCGCACCTATGATGGTTTTGGTCAAAATAAGACAGTTTAAAAGCGACGGTACGATTGTTCGATATATCCTATTTGGCAACCCTGACACGCGCACACCAGCCGTTACCCCACTTTTATTTTTAGCATGTAAGCTAGCTAATTAAACTACTGCGACGTCGCGCAACATAACCCGAATGCTAACAGAAACTACAAACAGTTTTAAAGCCTGTGAGGTTAAAACTCCGGATTTTAGCTACCGTTTAACCCCCCCAGTCCGTTCAATTAACAACATAAGAAAATAAACGAATACAAAAATCATAAACTTACCCCGCGAATATCCCAGTAACCAAGAGTCATAGCCATTTTGATTCACTGTTTTGTTTTCTTTTTTGCACCGGACAGTTTCGGTGATTAGTGGTGGTGGTGGGGAAGCTTCGGCTGCAAACAAAGCGCTGGTCTGTGAGCGGAATGACAGAGAGACGCCGCTGTGCGCCTCGGTCTTTGAGGACAGGAGGAGGGTGGGAGGGGTGGTGCAAGTCTTCCCCGAGCTGCTCATTGTTGCCGCAAAACCTGATCTGCGGGTATTTTTAACGTCAAACTGCACGGTGTGTGCACATGTATGCATCGACCGTTCAATGTCCCCGACTGACACCGAGCAATCTGCTGCAACAACACAAAGCTGCAAGTCCGGAACTTTCTATGAGAAAACTAAAAACATTTCTGTGTAAACATTAGGCTTGTTCTCTAGGCTTGCGTTCTCAGAGGAGTATTGTTACCAGGAGTGTTTTGTGCAAGCAGAAAGAAAAACAAACCAAGCCTTAGTTGCACAATCAAGCTTATCAAGTGAAACAAAAAAAGACCAGGACTACTTCGTCAATAAAAACAAAATGACATAAAGTACATTAATCCTACTAATAATCAAAGGTCTAGCATTACTTGAATGTTTTAACCCTCCTATCGTCCTTGGGGTCAATTTGACTGGACTTGTAGATGTGCTTTCAGTGACGACTCTTAGAGTTTCAGTAAAGTCCATCTGGTGGTTCATAAGATATTTTTTGCAAAAACCACAGACAAACAAACACAGATACGGGCAAAAACATCATCACCCTTGCCTTTGTGTGTTTATTTTTGTATTTTTATGCAGGCAGTGCTTACTTCTCCTATGTCCTAACGTGCAGTTGCTCTGAAATTCTCCTTTAGTTTTCATTTTGACCCACATCAGTGAGCAGTGAACTGAATACAGGCACACAGAACAATGCTGCCTTTGTTTTTCACCCTTTACTCCCACCGACCCCTCGTGATTATCAAGTGCTAACTCAAAAAAATTTTTTTTTGATCGTCTGTATTTGAATTTCATGTTTTCTTTTTGTTTGTTTTCTTGTGATCCTTGTGTTTAGATTGGTTCCCTGTGTTGTGTTCTTGTGTGGTTCTGCTCTCCCGCAGCTCACCTCCTCAGTAGTTTTCCAGTCAGCCTGCCCCGCCCACTTCACCTGTTCCCCCTCATTACCTGTCACTCCAGCTGCTGTCCAGGGATCAAGAACCACACAAGAACACAAACACAAAGAAACACCGGGGAACCATTCTAAACGCGAGGATCACAAGAAAACTACAACACATGAAAATCAAACACAGAAGATCAAAAAATGCCCACATCCTGACACCAGTAACATGTAGGGAGAACTGTTGGTGTTTTTGTTTAATTAGAATAAGCTTTCTCCCACCCCAGAGAGGCTGTGGCTCCATCTCTTTGTTCCTTTGTGAAACCACAGAATAAATCTGGAGCAGGCCTTTCTTTCACAGTGGAGGGAGAGTGTTCTGGCTGCAGATCCTACTACTAGATGTCCCTACACTGTAAACCACACGTGTCAAACTCTGTTCCTCTGGGAGATTAAATCCTTGGAGATTAAATCCCAACGCGATCATAAAAACTGGACTAAATAGACCCGAAGCGCTGGAAGACACAGAGGTGATGTTTATTTACATCCTGTCAGTGGACAGGAGGAGGAAGTAAACTAATCATTTATTAGCAGTTTTATACATAAAAAGAGGAGAGCCCTGGAACATGAATAGCATTTATTTTCAACAGACACAAATGGCAATAAATAATCATTCACAAACAGCTCACACATTTGTCGGAGTGCTTTTGAACCTTAAAGGGCAGCCTTATTGACAACACCAGGACCGTTAGCAAAGGCAGGAGTTTCAAACGAGCTCAACCAGTATCAGACTTTAAGTCATAGCTTTTTTTTTTATTTGTGTCTTGTTTTATTGTGCAAGGAGCAGCTGAAGGAAGAGGTCATCATGCATAATTTACTACTCAAACACATGTATTTTTAGATCTGTCTGCCAATGACACACGGTGAAGAGTCCAAACAAACAAAAACAAAACAAAACAATAGAGACACTAGTGTCAGAAACTTAGTAGAATAGGATACTACATAATGTGTAGTATCACTGCACACAAGAATAATAACATGCCCTCATGCAACCTCACTGAATCACTGAAAAACACAAAAATTAGCGGAAATGCTGGAACTCAAACACAAGTCACAGTAGAAACTGTCAGCCGGCTCACATAAATCAGAGTTTTTGTTTTGACTGTGAACCTATTTATTATTTTTTATTTTTTCCACATTTACCTGCTTATGTGTTAAATGAGGACAGAGGTATAACCGGGAACTTTAGCAATGCTTAGGTCAACATTTAGAGCCATCTTTCTGCATGAATGCAACACAGGATTGTTTTTCTTAATTTACAACAGAGTCGAGAAGTTGTGTTTTTTTATTGCCCAAGAACTAAATGTTTAATTAAATTAATGTTATCTCTTGAAGAAGTTTCAACAATTTGGCTGCTTCTGCCAGCAAGACATTAAAGCAGAGGCCACATATCAAACTTAACATGCGCAGGAAATATAAAAATGATAGTTATTGTGTGATATTAGAACATGTTTGTCCATCTTTTAAATGCACTCTACGGTTCTCTGTACTCTCTAGTATAACAGTGATATTTCTACTTCTACAAAGTGCCAGTTTGTAACATGAAAATGTACAAATCTAAGGTAACACGTCTGTAACACAGTGTATGACTGTATAATTTTTATTATAATCAAACAAAATATGTAAAAAAATACTTTGGGTTTCAGTAGGTCAAAAATAAATAAACCTAATAAATATTTGTGATTTAGTTTTACTTTTACATCAACACAAAATATTTGTGAGAAGTGATAAAAAAGCTGTGTGGAAAACTGTAGTTTGACGGCTTTGCTTTTTGGGAGATAAAATAATAACGTTTATCTTGAAAGAATGGGTTATTAAAATTGTCTTTTTAAAAAAAAATTGGCACATTCTTATACAGGAACATCAGAAATAAAATACAATGTTGGGCCAAGTTAAAATATTGTCTTATTTACTTTTCAAGTATTTTAAATCTGTTGGTTAATAAATCTGCTTGAATTTATCTTGAATAAAATTAACTCATAAAGTCTCCAGACTTGCAGGAACAGGACCTCAGTGCTCTCAGTCCCATCTGGAGCTCTGTTAGTTAAACCTCTGCTTCACAAACTTGTAGATAGTCTCTTTTATTGGTTTGTGTCAAATCCAGTGCAATATTTTTTAAATTTTTTCTTTTTTTAATGCATCTATCCAAGACTTGGTAAAGGAACTGCAGTTGTCATATAGAAATTCTGAGAAGATATGGAAAAAGACTGTAAAAAAAATACAATTGTTCAAGAGACAAAAGAGAAATCAGGATGAGAACTGAAGTAATTATTTGAAACTAAAGGAAGAAAACACCAGGTACAGAGTGTGGCTCGTCCCAGTAGCAGCTCTCGACATGATCCCATAAAAAAGCTTTTCTCCTTTCTTTAGTGTGATGTTTGTGTGCAAATATGACTGATGTGAAAACGAGGACTGGAGTGAGCTGTTTGTGTGCGGCTGCATGTTCACTTCTCTGCCTGCACTTCTCCCATACACAGAGTCCCCTCGATGGTCTCCAGCTCGTCGGTGCGAATGGCCTGCGTGATCAAATTCAGCTCCTCACACATGGTCTCGTAGCGGTAGGCCACGCGGATGTTGGGGACGTTGGTGCGCCTGATGTCGTTGCTCTCCTGTCCCTCTTTTATGTAGTTTGGCCCGAGCCAGGAACTCTTCACCTGGTCAGAGACAGGAGTGAGATCACATGTTTTTACCCCTAAATCAGGCTACTGCACAGTATAAGGAGCTCTGAGGATAATTAATACCTTGTGAGAGAATCCGCTCATTAAGACACTGTTTCTGGCTAATTCACACATGTCACAGGAGCTCAGTTTCCACACCTGAGTTGCAATGCTGTACTCCTCCATCAGCGGCTCCTGCACGCAGGAAACATATCCAATATATTGGTAAATTGTTCACACTTATATAGAACCTTCATAACTTTACAGTGTTTCTCACTCAGCCATGCAGTGCTTTTTGTTTTATCATATATTTTACACTTTATAGAGGAGTTTTTATGTCTCACTCATACAGCGATTAGCATACTATGGGGTTCAGTGTCCTCCCAAAGACACTTTGACACGTTGCAGGGATGGAGGATTGAGCCCTGACCCTCCATCTGGAGGACGACCTCTTACTCACAGGGCCAAACCGCCCGTTTAAAACCCAAATAAAACAGGATTAATACAGTAAGTGAAATACTGAGCACGTATCTTATTTCATTTTAAAACTTTGAATATCTGCAGTCATAAATTAATGTTTTCTGAGCCCCCTAAAAAAAAAGATAAAGCAAAATAAAAAATACTGCTTGTGCTTACGTCCTAAGAGTTCAGCCTTTTTAGGAGTAGTGCAGTTGTCTTAAAAGGTAATTCTTGACTTTCTAGCATTAATTAAGATGTGTGTGGGGGGGGCATTTTACTGAATGTAATTAAGTGTCCTAATAATTAGTCACCCCTCAATTTATTAATTATCTTAAGCATTACTTGCCTTTCACTACACAAACATCATATGAAAACGATTCACCTGAACAGGGATTCAGGTTTAAAAAGTTAGTTTGAATATGTGCAACAAATGCTTTAGAGGTGAGAATATTTACTTGCTAAGAATTTGTTTTCCTAGGTTGTACCCTAAAGTATACTGACCCTAATGAAGTAAATGTTTTTTTAGAAATCTAACAAACAATCTTTTCTCTGTACCTCGGATCAGATTAAAGCTGTTTCAGTAATTCTTATCTGACCTTGGTGAAGTGAAACTGCAGAGGGTCGTCTGTAGACAGAGACACCATGAGTCCTCTGGACAGATACTCTGGCAGAGGGTTACGATGGTAGCTGAGGAACAGGCTGTTATTGCTGAGAGGAGACATGGCGATGCCAATCTGAGCCAAGTAGTACAGATACTGCAGCACAGGAGCCTGCAGGGGGAAAGAGGCAGCGTAAAGTGAAAGAGGAAAAAGAGACAGATTATTTGCATGATTGAATCCCGATCTGTTCCCCAAATTCCCCTTTTTTTTGTTCACAAACTCTAAGGATGATGTCTGCATGGGACTGTGCAAATGTTTTTGGTGTCCCACCTTCCTGAGCAGCAGCCCGTGGGAGATGTTCTCTGACAACATGAAACCAGACACCAGGTGATGGATTGGCCCCGCCTCTCCACAGTGAGGACGCAGGACTAGTGTATTAAACCCACGCTGCCTGAAACAAAAAGGCACAGATCGTACGAGGCCGACTTTAGCTTTTGTGTTTCAGGCGAACGAGGTATAACCTGAATAAATAAACACCCACTGCTGTGCTCCCGTGACTCACTATCAAACGGGTGATAGATAAAAGCAAAGGATGAAGCTGAGAGCTTATGTTCTAGGTTGTAACTTGCAATAATTATACAAAACACACATTTAATTTACTTTTGATACAGAAAAACAGTGATACGGTAAAGTATTTCACTCGCCTCTGAAGTTAAAAACAAACAGTGAGGCCTAAAACTTAGTGAGGGACCATTGATATGAGCATAAAAGAGATTATGGCAGCCTTTTAAACTGTTTTTAACGTACCTGCGCAGGTGATTCAGCACAGTCATGTTTGCATACATATAGTAGAGGTAGTACGAATAGGGCGGGTTGTCCTCCTCCGCCCAGTTGGCCGGCAGTGGGCTGTCCATGTTGAAGATGTGCAGCTCTGGCTTCGATTCATCGTCCACACTGTCAAAACCAACGACCTGAGAGGGGAACCGAGAGCAGAGCCATAAAAACCTCTGAGGAGGAGCTGAAAGATCAGGAATCTGCTCAGTTCAGACGGCATACATGTTGAAGGAAGAGGTGCAGCTCCGGGTGGCTTCCAGGGTGGACTGTAACCTCAAACAGAGGCATGAAGATGTTCTCCAACATTTCCTGGAAGTTGGACAGCTGTCTCTTCGTGTGGTAGACGTCACTTCAAGGAGAGGAGAGGTGGAAACAAATCAGGAAGCAGTTGAAAAGTAAATGTGGAGGTGTTTATGAAAAGTCAGGGCTAACTTTATTTAGAAGGCTCTTTTTAAGGAACAACTAAAGCAAACAAAGCGAATAACATATTACATGTGAGAAAAATAGAACAAAGAAGAAATAAAACATAAAAAAATAACATAATACTGGTGTAGTTTAATACCTTTGTTACCTCTCCAAAGGTACAAAGAACCCATGAAAGTGTGACAGATATTAACAAGATATTGTGACTGCAGAAAGCATTCGATAAGTTAGGAAGTTTAAATAAATATACATTTATATTTTACATTTTGGCAACTTCTCCTTTCTTTTTACTTTCAAGAAGGTTATGTGGTTTAAAGGTTTATTCAGTCATCTCTCTGTTAGCGTGATCAATCAAAAAGTTATCAGATTTTCATGAAAAACTTTCCAAATTAGAAATTAATAACATATATGTCAATTTAAAAGTAGCTTTAGCAAAGTTACACAGTTAGTCTTGTGCTGCATATAATATGTTTTAGTGGAGAAGAAGTATAAGACATTATAAAACAGAAGAGTATTACCACTGTATCTGAGTGTAATACTTGAGTAAATGTACTTTCGACACTGGTAAAACTCACAAGAGTCGTGGTACTTGTACGAGCCAGCGCACATTGTCGGAGTAGACCTGATGCTTGACGGCCCACTTGGCCAGTTTGTCCCACTCGTTCCTGGAGCGCCCGTAGATGGACAGCCTGAGCTCCACGTTCTGGTACTTGCTCTCCTCCAGGTCAGCCATCACCTCCTGAGACACACGGAAAGGACCGTCACTAGAGGGCGCCACACAGCCAGTGTGAAGTTATTAAACTGCAAGTGCATGTACACAGCAAGCACCTTTACTATGTGACCGAAGTACTTCCCCTCGATGTAGTTGTCCGTTTTAATGAAGATCTCTCTCAGGATGGATTCACCAATGGGATTGTATTTGGCGTTGAATTTGTCAAACCTATGGAACGTGTTACGGTCCTGCAGAAATGGATGAAAACACGCAGTTGGATTCACGTCCACGTGGTTATATGTTTATTAACCAGGTGAATAGTGGTATCACTCACAGCGTGCATATCCAGAGTGTCAACACTTAGGTCAAAGGCCGTCAGGTTCATACTCTCAAACACCTCCATGAGCGTCTGACCTTTGCCCCTTTCCATGTGCACAATCTCTTTAGAACACTTCTTCATGGCCCTTTTGATAAAACGTAGAAGGTGCTTCTGGTTCATGCAAGCTGAAGCATGAATGTGTGTGTCAACCTGTAAAACAAACACACATTAAGGTTTGGTTTTGGCTTGCAGAAAGTATTAAGATCAGGTATACAAAGCTTTCAGGTTCACCTTACGAATATTATAAAAATCTCGATGGGGGACTTTCTTCTGCGCTGCCAGCTCCTTCATCTCATTCAGCAAAATGTGCATCTGGAATTTGGAGCTGAGATACTGCAGCCGGCGGTAGCAGAAGGACTTTCTGTGGCAAAGGCAGACAAACTACTAGTCTGTTTTTGTTTCTACAAGATAATGCAAAAGCTACACACACACAAATCAAGTCAGCATAAACTTTATCCATGAATGGAGCTTACACCGGTCCGTTAATAATGAGGGCCATCATGACGTTCATGTCAGCGATGTACTCCTGCAGGTCTGGGTATGGCAGGTCCAGCTCCGTGCTCCTGTCACAAATAAAAGAGGCTGTGTTGCTGCCAATAAAATGTGTGAACTGAGCCTAAAGAGAGACAACTTCTCACACTGAATCAATCAATCAATCAAATTTTATTTGTATAGCACATTTCAGCAGCAAGGCATTTCAAGGTGCTTTACATAATTAAAAAACAAAATAAAAACAGCATGTGACAATGAATAAACAGTAAGAAAGAGACAAACATCAAAAACCC
>NC_051437.1:19065349-19114796 GCF_001649575.2 Kryptolebias marmoratus | reverse complement strand
GGCACCCAGTGTTTCAGCTGTTTTACAGTTTTCTGGAAGTTTGTTCCAAATTTGTGGTGCATAGAAACTGAAAGCTGCTTCTCCTCGTTTGGTTCTGGTTCTGGGGATGCAGAGCAGTCCAGAACCAGAAGATCTGAGGGGTCTAGACGGTTGCTACATCGATAACAGATCTTTAATGTATTGTGGTGCTAAACTGTTCAGTGATTTATAAACTAACAACAGTATTTTAAAGTCTATTCTTTGAGCTACAGGGAGGCAGTGTAGGGACTTTAAAAGCTGAAGCTGAAGCAGGAGATCTGTCAAAAGCATCTTACTTTTCCATAACGCCCTTTTTGGTGTAGACGTGCATGACACCGTCCACCATCTTACAGCCGAAGCCCACGTCAGAGGGCATGCTGGCGGGGTCCTGGTTCTCGTACGGGTGCTTGTCAGAAGCAGGTGGGTGCACGGTGGCATCTGTGAAGAGGCAGAATATCACACTCGTGTAGCCAACGTCTGACTTCAACAGCCTACTCGTTGTGACAGCATGTTGAGGGGTGTGTAACAGATTGTGGATATTTAAATCTGTGGGTGTACCAGGGTATATTTTACTGTGGGAATACTACAGATGACACTACATATCAGATCACTCACTCTGTTAAAGAGCTTGCATTGTGTAATGCTCGTTTAATAGTTCCTAACTTTATTTGGAGGGTCTATGAGAATAGTCTATGTGCACTTTGATGTAGAGTAAATTTATAAAAGAGAATATAAAAACAGATCAAGTAAATAATGCTTGTAGCAGCTTTATCATCGTCACTTTCTGTGTGAAACTTTCTCTTCTACCTCGTGTCTCTTTGAAGTAACAGTTCAGATCGTTGAAGTGGGGTTTGGTGGAGTCATGGTGACCATAATGAGCCACTGGCTGCAGTTTTAACATTTCTCTCGCACTTTGTTCTCTTTAAACCTTGCATGTAGTGGATAAGTCAAAGTGTAGGCGTTGTTTTCTTAGATTAGAAGATGTGTTGGAATGTTGGGGCTGCAGCTGCTTTGGCACCCTTCAAAATTTCTCTGTAAGTTTTTGTTCATAATCCCTCACAGAGCGCCACTTCAAAACATCTGATCTGTTTTTTTTAATGCTGTGGCTGTTCAGTGTAAGAATAGAAAAAAAAAACAAAAACAAAGTGAAGTATCCGAACCTGCATTGCCTGACATGTCTGGCATCTCCTCCTCATAGATGTCTAAGTCCAGCGGCCTCTCGCTCAGCTCTTGCAGGTACCGGGCGGTGGTCCTGCAGAAGCTCTGCAGCGACAGACTCATGTACTTTTGCCTGATGAACAGAGCCTTCACGACACATTTGGCCGCATCCAACAGGTCTGTGAACGGAACCTGGATGGAAGAAAGGAGTGATGATGCAACAGTGTCTATCCAGGAGAGAGGAGGTGCTGCTTGGACTGGGAGAAAGCACGCAGTTTATTTTTTTTAATCCGCTCTAACTTACCCCACATTTCTCCTCTCCGGAAATAGTGACTCTCTGGTACTCTCTCTCAGTAATCAGGTCTCTGTCCTGCTGGTCTGGAGCCTGGCTCTGCTCCTTCATGAATCTAATAATAGATCAATAAAGCCGTAACAGAACTGCCTTATGAATCACAATATATTCATAACAAGATCCCTCTGAGCTCACTCAAGATCTGTGGCACTGTCAGTCTTCATAAAGTCCTGTTTGGCTCGCAGCAGGATGTCGGGTTCAAACCTGGAGGGTAAGGAATGTTAAACTCACTGTCAGATCTTTATTTGAACTCCAAACGCAATCACCTGTGCTGCTGTGTTCACTTCTCCTTTGTGATATTTACTTGACATCCTGGCTGATCTGTCGCTCCAGGCGATGCCGCTTCTCCTCCAGCTGTTCGATGGGGCTGTCCTCGGGAAACTCATAGGGGGCGCTCCGCATCTCGCTGTCTGCCAGGCTGCGGGAGAAAAGCTCCTTCACACAGACAACAACACGGGAGCCACAAGTTAGCTGACAGCAAACATGTTAAAGTTAATGCGGCTTCATGCCCGAGTTCTGACCTCGGCGATCTCTTTGTATTTCCCGTCCATGGAGGTGCGCAGGTCAACGGATTGTTTCAAGGCCACTGGGATCCCAGGTAAGGAATGCTGGGAAGTGAGGAGGCGGCGTGGATGACGCAGTTCAACTGAGATAAATAGAAGGAAAGACAGATTTTTAGTTACAATGCTTTGCAAGCTGTATTAGTTCGCATTGCAAGATTATTCCAGGAGAAACTTTATATCATTTCTGTCAGAAATCCGGCTGCACTGGAAGTGCCACAGCTGGCTGAATTAAACTCTTATTTCCCTAATCTGAGCTCATTTAAAGACCTATCTTCAACAGGTAAGATGCTAAGTGTTCATAACCTTCCTCAACAACCCTACTTCAAAATGTCTGAACTGGTTTTGTTAGGAAACAACAAAAAATCAGTTTAGTTTTCTTGTAGTGTTTACAGAGCCTCAACATTATGCCACTTTAAACATTTCTCCCTCTGATGATCATCCTGTGGTATAATCTTAGTTTCTGTAGAAGACAACAGGAGGGATACACAACTGGGATTTTTATTTTTATCTCTTTGGGGGTGAATTCCAGTTAAAGAACCACATCTGGGCAGCTTGCAGTCTGAAAGTTATAGATCAGAACCACAAGATAGTTTTTTGCAGATGTTGAACCAGACTGTCACAGTTGAAAGGGTCATAAATAAAATTTTCTGTTTAAATTTTCCAGTTTCTTGCCTCGATAGATAATTTTATGTGATATTATTTACTTTCCTGTACTGCTTCAGTGTATTCTGTAAGTTTTCTACCTTCATCTGCTGCCGGTTTGCTGCCATCTGTGTTTTCTGTTTTGGTTTTCCTTGTTTCTCCTCTGCACCCTGGCTCTGCTTTGCCGCACACACCAGTCAGAGATCTGTAATCATCCCAGCTGCACTCACTTTGCAATCAACCAACTCAGCACTCACAGACGTCTTTCTCACGTGCAGTTTTCAGATCCTCAGGTTGTTGTCATTCATGCTTTTGTTCGTGTGTGTGTTCTGCGCTGCCTGTGTACTTTTGTTTTTGCTGCCCAATTTAATATTTTTGGATTTAAATCTTCCACACAGACGTTATGCATGCACTTTTTGCTTACCCAGACACAGCATCTATAAATACTTGCAGACAGTTTTGTTACCATTTTATCCATTTATTCATTTATCTGAAGCTGTGTGTGACCCAACTCTCTTTGTCGCATCTTTTAAGCCAGGCTGTGACGCCATCCACAAGCCTTTTGATCCTGATAAAAACCGAAAGCAGCCTTTTATTTCATCAAACAAAAAGAGTCTTTGAATCAGCTGAGCGAACTCACTCAACCCAATTAGGAACATCTAATTAGTTTGCGACATACAGCCGATTGTAGACAAAACAGTTTCACAATCTTTCACAATGCAGGCGGTCTGAGTTCGGAGGCTGCTTGTGCCTTCACACACTATGGACCATTCAGTTGGAGAGCCCATCATCACACACACACACACACACACACACACAAGCTAATACAGGCCATTGTTGCCCTGCAAGACCCCAGTTTTAAACGAACCCAGCTGTCATGGATAAATAAGGAGGGGAAACTAAGTGGTCCTGAAAAAGGAAAGAGGCTTAAGACAAAGATGGATGTGATTCAATGCATTTAACCAGGCTTGTTAACGTCACATGGGGTTGATACAGGCTCTTCCCTGTTGTTTTTCTTCCTCCTGGGTGTTTTTATTTTAGATAGATATCAGTCTTTACTTTGAAACTGTGCTCCGCCGCTGAAATATTCATCACCGTGTTAAATATTTCATTGTGTCAGTGGTAGAGTTTCAGCGGGGCTGATGTCCCTCAGTATTAATAGACCATACTTGAAGGAAGGTCAGAGAGGATGCACAGTGTGATACCTGGAGTATGATTTATTTAGCACAGAGCATCATCTCCAAGTAACTGGACTGAACAGAAATTTACAAAACTCTATTAAAATGTCTGTAAAACACACTTGGTAAGATTATATTTTGCTTCCAAGGAGCCAGATGTTCTTCTAATATCTTAAAGTGGAGTTAATCAGTTATTTCTCTGGATTTCTGAAGGTTTTTCTTTAGACATTGGCAGCTTTTTCCATTCAGTTTCAGCTCAAAAGTGCTTGTTTAAAAAGAGGAAAAAGATAATGGTGAAATAACGGGACAGTGCACAAACTCACCACGCATTTCTTTTTTTTTTTTTTCACTCCCTGCTTGGCACCGTCCAATCAACACATCCCACTCAACACCGAGAACAAGTTCGGCTGCACCACATGGCAGGAAAGTAAAACATAAACTGTATCTGAGACTATAAAGAACATCGAAGGAAACACAGACTTCTGCGAATAAATATCCAACTCGGCTCATGTTAGGATGAAGCTTGTGCACTAAAATCACATAAATTCAATCAGATATGAATGTGGTTAAATGTAATTTTCACTACATAAGGAAAAAACAGATTTTATGAATTATAATACCAATTTGACTTTCGGTAGTACATTATCTAAATAGTGTATATAAAGCAGTAATGTTGAGTGTATTGTTTAATTTTTTATTTTTATTGACAGAAGATATATATTTTGTTTAAATTGATTTAAACTATTTTGAAAGTTGTGCCCCCTTTTATTTATTATCCTCCACCTTTTATGTTGATAATATAACTGTCTGTGTTTGTTTGTCTGTTAGCAAAATATTTCATGAACCATTGGAAGGATTTTAAAGAAACTTCCAGAAAGTAATTGTTGGATGTGCATCTACAACAAATAAATTTTTGGAGTCAACCTAATTTAAGATGGCTGCCACAGCTAATCAACTTTGGCAAAATGAGAAATGGCTATAATTTGGTCAGTTTTACAAATACTGAGCCAAAATTTGGTATGATAGCAACTGAAAGTCAACCCCATCATCTACACTGAGTACTAACAGACTGATTTAAAATCTTTGTCTAAAACTTTGTCATGCAAAGAAGTGGGTGATATGCATTTTTTACTTAATGTTTTTTCAAGCATCTCAAAATCAAGGATGGCCTTTAGCAGTATCTAGCTGAATCAGGTTCCTCAAAGCTGAAAAAACCCAAACTTCCAACATGTAAAAGTAAAAAAATAAAAAAAATCATTCATTTTTTTTCCATTTGCAAATGAAAATCTTTGAAAGTTTGAAAGTTGCCTGTTTGGTCTGAACATACATGCAAAAAAAAAAACCCAACAAAAACCAGCTACATCCTTTTGTACAAAGCTAGGCTGATTCGAGTAAAAGAGGACACAAGCTGTGACGCTAAGCTGTCCTCCTGTCTGTTTGCCACAGATAGATGCTCATCTGTGCGGCGTAAAAGCTGTTATCTCCACTGTCAGTTCGGAGTATCTCAAACCATCCTGATGACCGTGGACGCTGGTGTGAAGGGCAGGATACAACCGGCAGCAAACGGCACCCATGATCGGCCACAACAGGGACAAGCCCAGCCAAGGCCTCCAGACACGAAGCTAAGCCCCTAATGGCTGCTATATTTGGATCCGTAGCATCCATGGTTATATAACAACTCATCCCCTCACAGTTGGAGAGCAAACCACTCAGAAAATAAAACCATCGGCGTTTCACTTAATCTGGCCCAGATGAAGGCTTTATTGTTTTAAGAGGGTCACAGCATGAGGACTTAATGCAAAACTGAGTCAAACTGATTTTAAAAGGTCTTCAGGATTGTGGCTCTGTGTTCCCACCAAGCCTTAAAGTAAGATTAAATAGTGTCAAATTACAGAGAGACTTCTACAAAACGTGGTTCATTTTAAATGAGATGCAAGTATGGGTTGGAAAGCTTTCTGTAGCCTAAAAGCCAAAACGAGCCCAGAGGTCAAGGGTCAAGATGCAGCCTGAAGATTTGCTAAAAATCATCCTATTTTTCCTTCCTTCATCAGGTAATTTTAAACAGCCCACTGAGAGGTTCAAGTCTCGGACCAGAAATTCAACATCTTCCCACTGTTTCACTCCACTCTGTTCTCATGTCTCTGTTTAAACCACCAAATCACCCCTGACTTCCTGCTTCCACTGACGGCAGATTTCAGCTCAGAAAAATGACCTCTGTGACTCATCGCCTCGGTGGTCATGTCTCACAGTGAAAGCCGTATGTTCTCCCAGCAGCTCGTGCTGCTGAGGAGGCAGAGACACTGTGGTACCGCACGATGCAGCAAATCAGTGTAACTAAGCAGGAGATCTTGGGTTGTTTCATCACTTCTAGAAAAGATAAAACAAAATCTGACCTCCTGCTGTAATCTGAAGACTCCCTTGTCCAAAAGAAACAAAGACCTTGGGAGAATTTACCAACATCTGACATCTCATGCATCTTATTAGTTCAACATCAAACAGCTTGCAACTCTAAAGGTGTTTCATTCCAGTATTTCCATCCTAAGAGATGTTTTCATCTCTACAGCTGCGTCTAACTTAAGCTGCCATAAAAATACATTTTTAAAAATCTGAGGCAGGATGCTCTTTTGCCTTAAAGCAACCGAGCAGCAGCAGGTGTCGCAGATATTATCGATCTGCGCTTCTTATTTGTGCACAGTTGCACCTTTTTGCCGCTCTCAAAATGCATGAGAAAGCAAGTTTGTGGTGCAAAATCAATGAACACTCTGTCTCCTCAGCACACCAAAGACTGCGCTGCTTGGGGAATGCTGGACAAAGCTGTAAGGGACGAGCAGAGGGGAGCGTGAAAGGATTGGGTTGGAGGGAGGAGGAGTACTTGGGGGATTTTTTATTTTTTATGATGGATGAGGGTAGTGGAGCGTACCTGTCTCCTCAGAGCCTGTTTATCAGCAGCTAGCAGGGCCAAGGGAGAACAGACAGACAGACAGGCAGACAGAGAGGCAGAGAGGGAATGAGATGCTCTTCTGGCAGGGAGATGGAGCATGGCAAACAGCAAATGGCCCAGGATGGCGACTGCTGAGCAGAACATGATGGAAGGCAGGAAGGAAAGCAGCGAAACAGGAAAGAAACACTTCAAACACTCCATGTGAAAACTTAAACCCACTCACACAAACACATATGTGCCTTTCAGATCAGTCCACTCACAGAATCAAACAGTCATCTCTTCTGTCATCGTTAATCTGTCCCTTTCATACATACAGAGAGCAGGTCCGGCAGATCCATGAGCTCCCCCCCTCACTTTCCCCCTCTGCTCTGTCTGCCTCCTGGTTCAGGCCAGCTGTCGCTGCACTAGCTGCCTCTGGAGCTCATCTTCCTCATTTAAAAAGCCACTGACATCCATCTGGACTGTACCACAGCAGGGAAGGGAGGCAGGGGGGTGAAAGCATGTGCATCAGCAAAGACAGGAGATACTCCTGCTCTCGGTTTCTTCATCAGCACCCCTCTCTTCTGTGCTTCATCGTCTGTGCTGTGTTTCGCTGAAGAGACCATGTGTTTGGGATGTTTATGTCATCAGTGTGTGTGTGTGATGATAACAATACTGTCTCAGCTGTAAGGTTCGAAATGTCATGTCCTGGTGATTAATAGAAGTCTGAGTGAGTTAAGATGGAGCCTTTCCTGCATTTCTGTTCACACAAATAAAATTAAAGGAGCAACACATTGTCCCCATTAATATTTGCTGAAACATCTTTTCTCAGTCTATAAATTTTGGAAAATTCCTAATAGTGTTGTTTGAAGGCAAGTTCTTCCTCATGAATGTCTCCTAATTTCATACTGGATATTAAAGGCCTAGTATTGCTTGAAGGAATGCACGCTTTTCATGCCAGAGATTCAGAATAAGATCATCTTATGTTGAGAAATGACAGCGTTGTAGCAGTTTTGGTCAAAACTCGAAAATAACATTATGTTCTATTCCGTGTAGTATCACGAGATGTCACTCTGGGACATGTGTGTCAAACTCTGGTCCTTGGGGGCTGCTCTCCTGTGTGTTTTAGATGTGTTCTTGCTTTAAAACACCTGGTTTAAATAACCGACTTATGGATGTGCTTCTCGAGAACTTGATGATTTGGTGAGGAGATAATTAAACTGTTTGAATCAGGTGTGTTGGAGCAGAAAAACCTAAAACGTTCTCAGCTATTACCACATTGAGCCTGAGCTCAGTATCTGCAAAACTGACTGAGTCATAGCCAGCGTTTCACAGGCGTACTTATTGTTGATGAGACATGACAATTGAAACACATTTGCACCCTTATTTTGTGCTGCAGACTTAAAAACAGCGCCAACAAATGGAACCAAAATGCTCAGAGGACCAAAAAAATCTAACCACAATCATAAACCCACTCAAATAACATATTTTTAGGCCACTTAGATCCTAATTGATTTTTAAGGAGGTCTCATGGGTTTTTTTGGTTAGAGACCTTAAAAGGGACAGAGCGTTGACTCATCTATAAGTCTGCTTCTATTCGCAGCAGGTGCCCCTTATGAGTTAGATTCAGCATCACACCCAACATTTACATACACTCAAAGTAGCACAGGAAGACAAAAGTAATAGCATTTTAAAGAGAAAGGTGTTCTTGAAGGAACTGAAGAGATCTATGGGAAAAATATTTTAAAATAAAATACAATTTTTTTTTTATTATAAAAATGACCAAAACCAAACGTCATGGCACCCATCTCCTAAATGAGCTGAACATTTTGATGTATGAATGACTAAAATGGCACAAAGTATGGAGAAGTTAGATTGCAAAAACATACAAAAATGCTGAATCAGCATTCATACAATTATTCAATTTACCCAGCGAGTAAAAAGGTCCCTTTAGACAAAACACTGCAGTATTTCAGCTGCCTGACATCTGTCGTGCTCTGAAAGCAAGCTGCACTTACTGTACGCTTTGAACGGGACTCTGTCTCTGCTCTGTGCTGCAAACTGCAGCTGGTTTCAGGTGTCTGCACAGTTTATCTCCTTCATCAGCGCACTGTTACATATGAGCAACGGAGAGGCGACCCCACCCGCTCAGGGCACAAGTCCACGAGATCAGGACAGATGTTGCTTCATGACAGCGGAAGAGACACAAAAAACCGGATGCAGAGAAGGAGGGGCTGAGAGAAGTTCGCCAGCTGAAGGTGTGTCGGGATGGGCGTCCCACCGTCTCAGTCAATCATTAGGAAAATGACTGATTAGGTTTCCGTAACAGGATTTATCTGACAAGGAGCGTGTCATGAGTGGGCGTAATGATGACAACATATGACACAAATAAAAGAGGTGTGAACAGAATGTGGGTGAAGTACAATGTGCTCAAAGGTCTTTTATCAGCCCACAGTTAATGTCTGACCATTCAGAATTAGAAAACAATCAGATCAAAGCAGACTTACGCTTCTGCCTTTAAAGTTCTCCACAAAACGATAATCTCAACTAAATTTCTGACAGCTGTTGTGTTACACTTGAGGATATCTTTTATAACTGTGCTTCCACAGATAAATGGGTTTATGATGAATTCTACAGATCTGAGTGGCTCAGCATGATGTGCAGAGTGGGCTAAACTGCTGAGTGGGTGTCTCTAATGTCAAAAATACCTTTTTCACACCCAGAAAACTGATTCATCCACTGCTGCTCTGAGCTTCAGTCCACAAACTCTGCAAACAGTGGACAACACAATGCCCAAACCTTCTGCACAGGAGTGCAAAACGCTGTTTAGAGACTCATTTTGTTCTAATTTGATCCCGCTGCGGCTTTCCACATTTCTTCCCCTCTGCTACTTCAGCTGATATTAACTGTTGTTAAAGGCAACAAGCTCCTGCAGGAAGCCAGTGACAATTTAAACCCCCATTAAGCAGACTAGAAAAAGAAAGGTGTGACACGATCTGTAATTTATGCTCCCATTAGGGCAGCTGCAGCTGAAAGATCATTTGAACAGATGATAATTATTTAAACAGCTGATGAAATTGAATGAAATTGTCATTTATCTGCGTGTTTCGCTGTTTAAACAGACCGTTTTGTCCAATCTGCCCTCAGCTACATGAGTGCCCTTTACCAAAAAATACACACACAAAACAAAAAGATGAGTCACCAAATGTCATCTATGCTCACTCAAATGGTTCCCCAGAAGCTTCAGCAGCATAAAACCTGAATGTTGTCTTCGTGCGCCTCTGCAGAGACTGGCTGAATTCAGACCCTACAGGCTTCAGAACTGAATGTGTTTACAGTCTGTGCTTCCCTTAAAACAGGGCAAAAGAAATCTGTCAAGGCAACATCTCAGCAATTCTTTTTCCCTGCATGAGAGAATTTTTTTTAGAAATGACACGTTTATCTGAAAGCTGTAAATGTGGGTAAATTGGTGCAAACATCCTGATTAGGGAGCTGGTGAATCGCTCAGGTTTCTGTTTGGTGTCAGTGATGAAAATTAATCTGTGACCACTTTGGTCATCAATGAAATGTCACAAGGTATGACTATTGGTTTTCAATGGTGTCATGACCATTTCCACACATCTCCACACTGTATGTGTGGAAAATCTTACAAGACGTATTGTGAAAATATGTTTTCAAATATCTGAGATATTATCCAATAAGGAGAGACTACATTAGCTGCTCCAAATGATAAAATCAATGTACCACGAATAATCTTCTATTTAGGCTCATCTCACTCATTCAGGATATTGATATTCAACTCTCGTAAAAAGGAAGAACTGCAGCAGGGTGGAAATTATCTCACCATATTTGAATTCTTCCTTATGAAAGTGAACCCTGAAAGCCTGAATTTGGACTACGTGAGGCAGGCTGTGCCTGAAATGTGTCACGGAAATGCAAAGACATCTTTGCTCCTTTTGCTGCTGCTTTAGGAGATCCCATCAGCCCAATTTTGACACCAAACCTAATGAACAAGTTTAGCATTTCAGAGAAAATATAGCTGCACCAGGATATAACACCAGGGCTTTGTAGTATGGATGAAAGGCTGCCCAACATGTGCATACATCAGAGTCCAGGCTAATCCTTTCATTCAGCAGTGGACAAAGTCCTGAGGTACCGACATACATATTCCCTCTAAACCACACGCTGCTGCCAGGCTGATCAACAAACACTGCCATCACATTTAAGCAACAAGTTCTTCCTCCCAAGAAAAGCTTCAAAAACGGTCACAAACAGAAAGAGCTCCAAGTTTCATTTAAGCCTTCGGTTTAAAGCACGACAGCGGGCAAAAATATAAGCGCTCACCTGGGAAAAACAAGTTATGCAACGTTAAAACTGGTTTATAAAATAGTGGCCTATCAGAATCAGATCGGGGAAGCTGAAATGCATGCGGTCTCCTTCTATAAATAAGTCAGAAAAGAAGAAGAAAAAAAACAAGACCAGTTTGCAGAAATCTGCAGAGTATAATTTCTGAAAACTGCTGCTCTTCCCTGATCAACAGGTTTTGCATTTCACCAACTATTCCAAGAGAGAAAAGTGACTCTTTTGTGCATAAGAGTTTTCTCTCAGTCTAAGAATAAATCTCGGACAGAAGTGCACATTCCTCTGCAGCTCAAGTGAAACTCCTCCTCACACCTCCTCCAGCTCCAGCTCCCTCCACTCACCTGTGCTGGTTGTGTACTGCAGGCTGCCCCTCTTCTTATAGGGGGACTGGGGCTTGGTTTTGGCCCCGGCTGCGCTCCCAGAGGGCATGTTGGAGGACATGATCCCGAGTCTTGTCGTTCGGCTGAGAGGACGAGGATCCAGTGAGTCAGAGCCTTGGAGGACGGGGCTCCAGGGAGCTGCACAGAGACAGAGGAGGACAGGCGAAAAAGAGGGGACGGAGGACAGACAGAGGAGAGAGAGAGACGGGAGCGCAGGTGCTGTGGGGAGTCTTACTGCAGTCAGCGTGAGCGTGAGTGTGGGAGCAGGGGTTTTCTAGACCGGTTGGTCCAGCAGGAGCATCCCTCTGCAGCGAAACAAAGCCCGCCCCCTCCGAAAGAGCTGCAGCACCGATGGAGGCAGGGGTCGGGGGTGGGGGGATAAGTGGGGCTCCACTTTCCCCCCCTGCCATGCGCAAAAATCCACAAACACACACAGACACACACGCACACACAAAGAACAAGAAACCCACATCAACACTCAGTGCTGCTGTTGCCATGACAACCACAAATCTGTGCGCATGCAGAGCAGAGAGGAAGAAACTTGTCATTAGAGTAAAAATAGAAGAAGTAACATTAAATTTATTATAGAGAGGTAAAAGCATTAATGCTTTCTTTCTAAGTAAGTATTTAAAAAGTAAGGGGGAAAACAATTATAATAATAATTGTAAAATTAAACATGTTTTAACTTAAAAATATGAGTGGAAGGTTTCGTTTGACTAACTTTACCCTCTTTTATCCTGTTTCTAAACTCTTTGTTTAAACTTCCATGTTGTTTAGTTTCATTTGGATTTGGTTATTGTTTGAACTCATTCGATAAGTTGCTTGAATTTATTTCAGCTGGAGTGAATAGGTAAGTCCTCTTTGATTAAACTTCCATTGTGATTGTTTGATTTTGCAGATCTGTTCAATTCAAATGTATCTGGTCATTTTGAATAAAACCTAATGACTGATTGAACTAAAAAACCTTATTCTGAAATGACTTTGTCCCGGTACAACAGGTATTTGAACATTTAATTCATCTCTCGGTTGCTCCAGGAATAATAAAATGTTGTTTTGTGTAAAAATTGCCTCAAGTGACAAAGAAAACTAAAAATCTGAGATGTGAAGATTTCAATCCCTCTGATTATCTGACCTTTAAAATCAATTTAACATCTTTGTGGTCACTAGGTTTTCAGATAAATTAAGTGTTTATTTCATTACTTAGCATCTTTGGATCTTTTTAGCATTATTTTACTGTCATTCTTTGTATTGCCGTTATTGCTGCAGAACTTTGTCATTTGTAAAGAGAACTGACTCTGGCGTTCAGCTAATGCTTTAATTAAATCGCAGCTTCTTCACCAAATGTTTGTCAAACTGTAAATAAAAACATGCTAACAGTAACAAACAACAACAACAAACAGTTTTACATTGTAAAAAATAAAGATGTCACAGTAAATCGTGTTTTTTACTTACCTAAAATCATCCAGTTTGCTTAATCTGAAATTTATAAGTCAGTAAATTGAGAATTATTTGATCAAACTGTCCAAATTAGATGGTTTTTTTCAGAGTGATGAAAAAATAATGAGAATTTGTGTATTTTTTGCTTCCAGGCTGAGTGATTGTAATTTCATGTTATCGGGAGGAGCTCAGTAACAAATAGCTGTGTTTAAAGCCTCTGGGTTTCTGCGAGCTAACGAAGGAGATTATATTTCTCCACTTCCAGTAAAAGCCATAATGGATTTCTTAATCTCTGTCTTTATGTATAAAAGCTTTTATTGACCAGGCTTCATCTTGTTTCAGAGCACTTTGTTGATGTTTTCCTAAAAAGTTTTCATCTCTCAGGCGCATCCTCTGTGGAAGCAGCTTCTGGTTTATATTCAGCGGGCAGATATGCTCTGAATTTTTAAAGATTAGAGAGTTTTTATTCAGAAGAGGATGTTCAAAGTGTGGGCTGAACGCTTGTCTTTACAGGATCCTAGAGGAAACAGAAAATGTGCAAAGCTGAAAAAGGCTGCTGCAGCTTTTCTAAACACTCTGATGTTCAGGCAACACAAGAGGCCAAAACTCAAGGCTGCTGCTTTTCATCCGAGAGGTTTTCTGCAGAAATCACATCGAGACATGAGCGTAAGTGTAAAAGCAAACCCCCCTGCGGGACGCTCTCTGTTAAAGTGTCCGCCAATAATAGCACCGAACGAAAACATGTTTAAAAAAGGCCAACAATAGAAGAGGGAGAGAAGTTTTCATGGTTCAGAGCTGCTTGTTCCCTCTGATTCTTTCAGTCCGTCTTCTGAACCTGTTTTATGTTCTGGAGGGTCGTGTCCACCTGAACAGAACCAGAGAACAGACTCACTGAGACAAACAACACGTACAGTCAGAACCAAGTCAAAAATCACTGACATCTGACTGGAACATGAGTCTCTACAGTAAGTCAATAATCAAACAAATAAATGAATAATGGCAGTAGCAATCCTTGAAGGATGCACATTTTCCACCTCGCTGTATGCCAAGACATCATGGGATCTGTCAGCAGTCAGAATATGTGTTGTGTATGACTCTCAGCTACTCCCACACCAAGTTTTAGCTCAATATCTGTAAAAAATGAGTTTTAGTTATTTGTACATTTGCTATAATTGATTAGCCGTGGTGGCCAATTTTAATTGGATTTACTCTAAAAGGTTAACAGCTGTAGATGTACATCCAGTAGAGTTTCATTGAAATCCGTCCACTGGTTCATGAGATATTTTGCTAACAGACAGACAAACGCAGACGCAGGTCCTCTTTCATAGCAGCGGGCGACAGAGAAGCAAAAACCTTCTCGCTCTAAAGTGACTGTCTTTAAAAATGCTCCACCTCATCAATTCAGGAACAATCATAATCATAACAAAAATCACGGCTAAAGTATTTATTTATTTTACAAGAGTAGAAGTTACAGAAGTGTGATCTCAGCGCCCTCTTGTGGTTGAAGGAAGACGTGAAACTGACAACCAGACCCTTTATGTGTGCTGAGTTGAAGCCTCCACAGGCTACTTTCAGGTGAGTCTGAACAGATGATAATATATTATGAGTTTATTTAACATGCTTTAAAATCTGCTCCATGACTTCTAGATGGTGTAGAATGGATGCAGAACAAACAAGCTGCTGCTCTGGTTTCATATTTATCCTAATATAAAAGATGCTCAGACAAAGCAAGGCAGATATTAAAACATTGGGAGGATTTTATTTTCCTTCTCCCCACCATGTGTCTCCAGGAGCTCCTCGCAGCAGATGGATGGGATGTGTGTGAAGAGACTGCAAAGAGCCGGGAGAAACGTGACCAGATCAGACATTAATGTGTGACATGGTCCTCAGATGAGGAATTAATATGAACATATTCTCTTTCGGTCCTCTGTGTGACTCCATGTTCTGACTTCTGCCCCCATCGCTGACCTGCTAATCCCTCTTAGCCCACAGGAAATTACACGTTGACCTTAGACACACTTCCTCCTTCCCACAAGCACAGACACAACTGTACATGCAGGGAATGATCCGAGCTCCAGCAGAAATATTCAGCTTATGTTGGTTTTAATGTGGCAGAGGGACTAAATATCCCAGCATGCAACCTGCTCAGGTCTCCATGGGGACGCACGGCAGACACGTATTTGATGAAGTGGCTAAAGGAATAATATACAATCTGAAATAAAACAAAAATAAAGAATAAATGTAAGCCACTCAGACTTTTACATGTATGTGTTCACTTATGTTTGTGACGTTTTTTGTTTTTGTTCTGAAAGAATTCAACCAACATATGTTTAAAAGTGTAAAATAGTAATTAAAACAAGTTAAGGGTGGTTATTTGCCAAATGTTCCCAAAGAGAACAGCAGAGTTTGTCACAAAGGTCCCTCCTCTGTGCGTCATCAGTGGGAGCACACTTTTTTGCAGCCCATCGTAAAAGCTTGTAGACTGAAAGCAGCTGGGCTCACCTGTGGGTCAGAGCCAGCTGTAATGGACCCTGCAGAGGATTTCACTCTTAGTTATATCTATCAGAAGCAAATGAGCTCCTTTCAGGAGGAAAACTGGATTTTATTGAGGTTTTAGAAGCACCAAAGTAATGTCAGTGAGGTGTGTGAACTGGTTAATTATCTTCTTACTAGTAGAGTCTGTTTGCTTGTTTGTCTCACCTGTTTAACCCCAACTTAGGCAGCAGAATCAGCACTTTTTCATGAATGATTAGCTATAATTTCCCTACTGTAATCATTCTGTCGATTAAGCCCCGACAGCCCAACAATCCTGGCCTAATTGGACAAATCATTGTGGGGCAAAGATGCCATTACCTCAAGCTTTCTGCGCCGTGATGTAACACAGCGAGCCCCTGTCACTCAGCTTGATCTGAGGCTCTGTGAGTAATCTTGTCAACAGATCAGAGACGAAACGGCTGAGCACAAAGCGGAGCCACACCGACCGCGGCCTAATGGGATTGGTCACCATCACTTCATACGCTGTGGTGATTAGCCTGCTTGAAAGCACTTGGAGAACCAGGTCGCCTGCAATTAGGGCCACATGAAGAGAATGATGGCAGTGCGGAAATGGATACTTCAAGACAAAACTGACAAATAAAGTCAAGAAATGACAACTTTTTTTTAATTGACACGAATGTAGCCCCTAATATCACTGCTTGAACAATACAAACACTTCAAATAAGAGACTTCAGCTTGTATATTACTGCTTATAACCACTGATAACTATTGTTTTTCACTTGTGCAAAAATTATAGTAAAAATACGCTATTAGTACTTATTTGGAGACACAGTGGGGTCTTTGGGAACCATTGGTTTAATTGGGTTGTCATTTTCCTAACTTTGCAACATAAAAGTCCTCACATTATAAGAGTGCGATAAACTTGAATAATTGCATGTTTGAACTTTATTTATGGTGATGCTTTATCGTCACTTTTAAAACAGAACTTGACCATTTTACTTGTGCGTCCTGCTTGTGAACGTGTGACTCCCTGAATGAGTTTTCTCCTGTTTGCTCCTCTTATTTGTGTGTCAGACGTCTTCTTCAGATGAAGAGCCTGTCGATCCCTCAGCTGCCTGCCGAGCCTGTTTGACCTTCATGTCACTTAAATAGATACCAGACTGTCTGCTTGAATGAAGGGGAGACCCGAGTTCTGTTCAACCAGTTACACACACACACACAAACACAAGGAAGATGATTTATATTTGCAAAATCTACAGAAAGCATTTCAAAGATCTGTTTCCTTCTGTCTAGTTTATTGGGTGATGAAGATGCTCGTGCAGTCCAGCAGCTCCCGAGTGTCGCTACAAACTCTGAAACTTGATGAACACACACACACACAGCTTACACACTCCTGTGTGTCTCACCAAAACTTACTGCCTACTACAGCTGTGAAGTAGGTTTTGTTGAAACCACTGCAGCACATTTAAAAAAAAACAAATGCATAAAAAAGATAATATTTTGGGCTAAAATTTGAGTGCTAGGACGTTTTATGAAACCTTGCAATATCGTATAAGATCGCTCATAACATCGTTTACAACCCCAATACAAAAAACACACCCTGCAGGTAAAGTTTGCATCAGGAGTCCTCTAACCTCATGTTCAGCATCTTTTAGTTCAAATCCTTCAACAAGCGTAAACCTAACAGTCCTGAAGACAAACAGATCTCTGTACAGGCTGTTAACAGATCATCACCTCCAATCCTGGATCTGCATCTAACTGTGATCAACCCCACATCTCCTCCTCCAAATATTTACCCTTATTTAAACCCTTAGGTAATGTGAATATGTGTCAGAGCCCACAGAATATGTGTAACATGCATTGAGGTCGTGTTATATGTTATCTATCCCCTCCAAACAGCAGAGTGCAGTCACAGTTGCTGTATTTAGCAGGTAACCACACCACCTGGGATTTAAACCTCTTAACCGTAAGAAGTTTAGAAGACCTTAATGCCTCACTCCTGCTCCATCCATGTGACGGACGCCGAAGTCAAGAGCGGCGAGTGGGAAACCGGGCTTGGATCAGAGGAGCAGCACTCACAGGGCACAAACTGGTCAAAAAGCACCTCAAGTCTGATCTATACACACCTGCAGAGATAGTTCTTGTCTCCATATCGTCAATACTGCAAAGAAATATGCACGTTTTTTCCTGATTATGAATAAAAAAATAAGTAATTAGAGTGTATTTTGGTTATATGCTCCATGCTGTGTGTATATGTACATCCACACCGAGTCAGATCAGTTTGTTGGACAACAACCAGCTACTGATATCAGTGACTTTCACTGCACCAAAGTGTTGGTTTTCTCCTTCCTTTCCACCGGTTACTACTGCCCCCAATAGACTAAATGGATTGAACAGCCAATCAGGAAAGGGCACCTCCTAAGTCGGGCTTTAAGAACGAGGAATTAAGAAGTGAATCTGTGCCGGTGAAAGCTGGTGAATTCATTTGCGCCTCAAGGTCGTTCCATCTAATCAAGAAAGGCCAGGAAGGCTCAGGTCCCTCCTTTGCAATCCCCTTCCGCTCAAAAATCCCCTTTCAGCACAATTAGTGCTGTGCCTAGTTTCTCTGAAGGTGCACACAGAGAGCTGTCAAAATTTCTATCATCGAGGACCTTGAATCTGCGGAGGAAGAAATCATGGGTGCAGGAGCCAGTGCTGAGGACAAAAAGTCCAAGGAACTGGAGAAACAACTCCAGGAGGATGCTGATAAGGAGGCTAAAACAGTCAAACTGCTGCTGCTTGGTAAGTGATCTCATGAGGGGTTTTATTGGATCAAGTCATCTTTTCTTTTGTTTTGTTTTTTTGTCTTCGTCCCAGGCTGCGGGTCATGGAAAAGGCTCAGACTGAGATGCTTTTGCTTCTAACGCTCAACAGCACAAACTAATTTTTAACATTCCTGAGAATCTGACTGAACAAAACTTCTGCTCAGAAACAGGTCAACAAGTGTGACTTCAAGGTTTAAGCATTGAAGGTGCTATATGTAACATTTAGTCACTAAAACGAAGAACATGTAGCACATAAATATCATTATTTAAATGTCTCACTGTGGGTTTACTGTTTAGTCCTCTTGAAGCTAACCCCTCTGAGATGATATTAAACCTCCTGCAGGCCTCTTCACAACCGTGGAAGATGGGAAATAATTTGTTTGCTAAATGGATCCTATTTTCTTTAGTTGATAATACCTTATATTAATTCATTAGAAAGATATCAGCAGTGTTTATGACAACAAATCAGTCTGGATGTGGGAAACTGAATCTGCAGATGTGTGACGATTAAAAAAATGAAGACAAAAAAGAGCAGATTTACATTATGGAACAACTTCCAAAACTAAACTTTGGTATTTAAATATTTTTGCCCAGTATAAAGACTACATTTGTTCAAATGTATTTATTTATTTTTACAGTTTTGATGACTTTAAATTAAAAAAAAGTCCCAGATGATCGGTGGCTGCTGACTTTTTGGTTCTAACGGAAGGACGCAGGTTCTTAAAAGATCATAGTCTAAATGAATCTCAGCCCGGCAGAGATATGTCAATCCGATTAGCTAACAGGTTTACTGCAGATCCACTTGCTGAGGTTCTTGTTGACCCTCAGCTCACACATACTGCGTACCAAGTGTTTCTGTAGAGGTAATATAAAAATCCTGCCGGTGCCCTGAACAAAATCAAAATCCAGACTCTTACAGATGAGACTTTGGAGTTTGTCGATTCAATTATTTTCACTCTGTGGCTGAAACAATCCTTACAGATCAATGAAATGTACAGAGAAGCTGCTTCTCCTGCAGCCTTTTCCACCAGTCGTAAAGACTCCAACAGGAAAAGATGTAAAGTGGCGCCATCTTGTGGTTTAATGACATTATAAAAGAATTACAGATTAAAAAAAACTAAAAATGTCTGTTTTGCAGTTTATTTAACATCTGTTTACATATGCAGTAGTGTTAACTCACTAAAAACAATTGCATATGGTTAAATAAACTTATTACATTACATGAAAACTTGTCAAGGAAAAAGATAAAAAAAAGAATCCAAACCATTTAAAAAATGATTTCCTCTATAAGTTTTAAATATTATTATTAGAAATAAAGATCAACTTCTCTCAAACTTTGTTAACTCTTTTATGCAAAGTTTTGATTTGATTTTTTTCCCTCAGCAGGTCTTTGTGACTTCTGCACACAGTATCAATAAAATTACAATTTAAATGTAAATGAAAGTGTACTGCCAGGGCACACATGAGCCAAGTAACCTTAATGTTGACCTGCTGCTGACGACAGGCAGGGGCAGAGGCCTGGATGAAGTCTTTAAACACTGGTTGAAGCTTTAAGTGGTTTCTGTAAAGGGCAGGATGGTCAGCTTTGACGTGATAAACTCCTTCTGGGCAGCTGTCGGTGCAGCAGAGAGCCCGATCTGCCCCGAGGCTTTTCTCCTCCACGCCATCCACTTCTGTTGCTGAAATCCTGTTGGAGCATGCACGCCGCTCGAAACACAGAACATGTTCCAGGCTGCCGTCCCCGCAGACAGTTTCAGTGTGATTTGCCAACAGGGATCCTGTTGTTTTTATGTCATGAGTTGCATAATGATCAACAAATGACAGAAAATGGAAAACTTATTATTTATGTTTCACATGAACTTTCACAGATTACCTGAAGCTGTGGTTTATGTGATGCATAAATCCACCAAAACTAACATTTCTACACTAATTATGTTCATTTTTGACAGTGTGTGTTATGCTTTATGATTTTGCTTTGTGCATGTTTGCTTTATGAGCCAGTTGTGTTCATATTTTTCATGCACATGTCACAGACTGTTTGAATGTTTGCAAAGACATGGGCACTTAAAAAAGCAAGTAAATAAAAACCTAATCAAAGAAGAACAAAAATGCTGAATGGAACTGCCATTTTTTTGAGTTATAAACACTTAAAGTGTCATTAGAAAGTGAATTAAACCAAATAAAATTGAACTGAGGATGCTCCTTTTGTGCCCATGTAAAAAAATTTAGACATGTCATAATGTCCGAACTGATAAACAGAAATTATGGCACATTCTTTGACTCTTTAAAGCTGCCTGATTGCATGTTGGAGAGACGAGGCACAGACGTGTCATTACTAACGCTTGGGTTTCTTTCTTTTTTCCAGGTGCTGGCGAGTCAGGAAAAAGCACCATTGTAAAACAAATGAAGTGAGTACTGAAATGAGTTGGAGTTTTTTTTTTGTGATCTTACTGCTCAGAGGTACATCCATGGACAGATTTATCACCACTTGTTTTATGTTGTTATTTAAAGTCTGGCAATAAAAACCAAAATGGCATCAGAAACTAGCCACATGAGGCCTGAATCAAGTGAAGGCTGTATTCTCAGACAAAATGAGCAGCAGTTCCTCTAAATACTCAATACTACTGCAGCTGCGCAATTTGTACTTATTTATTTTCTCAGCCAAGATCATTATAGCAAAATTTGACATTTTTTTCCCTGAAATTAAACGCCTTTTTGCTCTATTTTCCCACCTGTGCTCAGAATTCTTCATCAAGGTGGTTACACAAAAGAGGAGCAAATGGAGTTCAGGGCAATCATCTACGGCAACATCCTGCAGTCTGCTCTGGCCATCATCAGAGGGATGGAGATGCTCGGCATTGACTTCGGCTCGCCCAGCGGCCAGGTCTCACCTTCCCCAGTCCTGCCAGGTTCACGCTCAGCGTTGATGATGTGAGATGTGCTGATGGGTCTCTGGTGTTTGTGCTTTGACACCACAGGAGGACGGGCAGAAGCTGCAGAACTTGTCAGACTCCATCGAAGAGGGCACGATGCCCCCTGAGCTGGCCGACGTCATCAAGAAGCTGTGGAAGGACGCCGGTGTGCAGGCCGCCTATGAGAGGGCGGCTGAGTACCAGCTGAACGACTCCGCTGGCTAGTGAGTCCCTGTCTCCTGTCCTGGGACTGACACAGGATTTATACAAAGAGACAGATCCAGGGGAGGGGAAAGGATTTGTACTTGACTGCTGTTCTGTTTGCCCCATCAGCTACCTCAGTGAAATGGACAGAATCTGCCAGCCGGACTACATGCCCACCGAGCAGGACGTGCTACGGTCTCGAGTCAAAACGACCGGCATCATTGAAGAACAGTTCTCCTGCAAAGAGCTGCACTTCAGGTAACCCACACGGAAGCATCCCCGAAGCTCTGCTGAAGCCCTGTTCTGACTTTCTTTCTGGTGTGAACAGGATGTTTGACGTGGGAGGTCAGAGATCAGAGAGGAAGAAGTGGATCCACTGTTTTGAGGGCGTGACCTGCATCATCTTCTGCGGAGCTCTCAGCGCGTACGACATGGTGCTCGTGGAGGACGACGAAGTGGTGAGTCAGGGCAGACACTGTGAGGTCGTGAAGGATCAGAAATGTGTCCTGGCAGTAAGTGACTCTCAGTGTTTTACCTCCGACCTTTTTCAGAACCGCATGCACGAGTCCCTCCATCTATTCAACAGCATCTGCAACCACAGATTCTTTGCTCTGACCTCCATCGTGCTTTTCCTCAACAAGAAGGATCTCTTTGAAGAGAAGATCAAGAAAGTCCATCTGAGTATCTGCTTCCCAGACTATGATGGTAAGACCAGCTCAGCTATCATTCAGATCGTTTGAAGTGAACCATTAATATCTTACCTGTTGTAGATAGCTCTTTGAATGACCTCAGTTTGAACAAATACAGTCTGAATTGATGAGCGGGGCCAAATCTTAAAGTCAGCTTTAATTTTATTTATATAAACATTTAAAACAACTGAGGCTGACCAAAGTGCTTTACAGTCAAACCAGTTAAGAATACAACAATAAAATAAAATAAAAACTAGAATAAAAGGACAATAAAATATGTATATAAAAGCTCAGCAAATGCAGAATAGATCTTTTTAAATCAAATGTTCTGTTTAAATCAAAAGCCATATTAAAAAGCGGGAATTTAAAAATAAGTTAAAGCAAAAAGTACCATTAAACTTCAAACAAAAGTAACTTAAAATATTTTTTACGCTGCTGCACATGGAGGGATGAGCTGGAAACTGAAATAAGCTATAGAGTCAAGTCTTACCGATTTCCAGTTCAAATTTGATAACAATGACTGTGGACAGACTTTAGATCAACCCAGTTGGTCAAAAGAGATGTCAATCAAAAAGGGGCGGGCCTACAAAGCCATTTTGACTCTGAAGTCTTTAAAACTGACACCTTTGGTGTAATCTATTAGACTCTGTATTGAAGTAAAAGAGTTTAAAATAAGTTCAGTCTCAAAACTGTCATGGCAGTTCATGTGAATGCATTTTTATAAACCTTTCCATCATCATTAGTTTCACATAACACAGTTATTCTGTATAACTATGATGATATTTCTGCCTGAAGCTTGACAGGAAATGTTACAGCTACTGCTGCTATTTGTACTTGTCCAGGTAAACAACCGTGTAATGCTAAATTGACGGTGATGTAAAGGCTTGTAAAACAACGTTCTCAAGAACAGCTACATAACCTCAGGGACTGGCGTTGTTTAAAGACAGCAGTAATCTTAACTGCTCAGAATTAAACTCTATTCCTCCAAACTGAGGTTGTTCAAAGTGCTGCCTCGACAAGTAAGATGTTTATTGTTCATAACTTTTCCACAGACCCCCACTCAAAAGAGCTGAACCTTTGCTTTAAAGTTTAAGGGCTGTACCCTCAGCTACAACAATGTTAGTCGAAGTCATGGGATATTGGATCCAGTCTAGTAAAAGTGGATTGCAAAACAGGAATAAATTTAAACCAGATGAACTGAAAATGCTGTGAAAATAAGTATTAGGGCACTAAAACTGTTCAGTTAAAATGAAAGTTAAATAAAAGAAGCATCTCTGAAAACAGGAGAGCATTTAAAATAATGTGAATTTGTAAGAATAGTTGCTCGTTTCTAACAAAACTTTGCCCCACCGACATCTTTTCAGGCCCCAACACGTACGACGACGCCAGCAACTACATCAAGACGCAATTCTTGGATCTGAACATGAAGAAGGGTCAGAAAGAAATCTACTCCCACTTGACCTGTGCCACAGACACGAAGAACGTTGAGATCGTGTTCAACGCCGTGACAGACATCATCATCAAAGAAAACCTTAAAGACTGTGGTCTTTTCTAAGCAGCTCCAGAGTTCAGAGAGGTACGAGGCCGACTGCATCCCGTCTCTCCTAGAAGCAGCGTCGGTGTTGAGCAATAGGACCCACACAAGGCAGACCCCTGCAAATTTAATTTAACTCTCCTACAGCAACTCATTTCTGGTCATCCTGTGTTGCCAAGCAACAACATCTGGCCATAACATGAGCAAGCAACACAGTTTAGATCCTCTGGGACTGCCGAGGATGACAAAGATGATAATAAGAATGAAGCAACCTCTGTAGTTGTGAAAACGATCAGTGCCTCCCAAACATGCAGAATTAATCCACTTTCTGTTTGGGAAATCTTGCAACCAAATGGAAAGTGCACACAAATCACCTTTTACAGTAAAAGATGTCACAAGACACTGACTTTTCAGCATGTTTCACCTGTTTCTCCTTCTCCCCTTTGCAGAGCATCCTTTTCCCACCTTAACCCCTCCACACATTGGCATACAGAAAAGAAGTGGTGGAGCACAGAGGATCCTCAGACTGTTGTGTTTATGCCGTCGTCTCCATGCCAAGTTGCGGCCCCCGAAACCTCCAACAGCATCTCCCCCCCACCTCCCCTCCCACGGTTGGTTCCTGCGACGCACCGCATGTCCGGCTGGGCTGAAACAAACTATGAAGTCACCCCAACGACACTGTGAACTTCCAGTTTTCTACAGGACGAACTGTTCGACCACACACCTAAAGGTTTGACAGTACAAAGACCAAACAGCTGCTTCTTTGACACTCAGTGGATCCTTTTTAGATCCCAATTTGTAAATTAAATTTACTATTAAATCCAATCCAGAAAAAGAAACAAAGAAACAAAATCTGACTAGTGACATTGCAACCTTTTGTTTGTTTGTTTTTGAGTCCTGTAGTTCCTGTGGTTTTGGTATTCAAACTGAAAAGTTGCTGAGCAAATGTCTCAGATATTCCCAGTACTTGCAGCATAATCCAAATTACAAACCCAACTGTGCATGTATCTAATCGAATTAGCGTTAAAGTATTGAATTCACTTAATATTTTAATGTGATAAATAACTCTCACCTCACTGAACATGGTAGAGGAGCTTTGTAAATATGAGTAGATAAGTTATATTTGAAATAATATATGGAAATGTACGAGAGAGGGAAACACTAGAGGGCTGATGCATTATTATGAAAGAGGAATGGAAACCTGCTGTGTTCTTTCTTATGAATTGTAGAGGCATGAAATAAAGATGCATTAACTTCACACGTGTCCGTGTCTTGGCTGTGGAGCAATATTATATACAAATTCCCTGTTTTAGAGGAAATGGCAGCGCAAAGAGGTTCATTACTGAGAGATAAGATTATTAATCAGCTAATCGAGTTTTTTATTCGTCTTTAGGATTGTGCAGGGTGATATTTGTAGAAACTGAGGGACTAAACTGAGCGTTAACTTGCATGTCTGGACTGAATTTGTTCCTTAAATTAAACGAGCAGCAGAAATGTTTTATCTGCTCTCATTTCTAGGTTTCAGTGCCAGGTGCAAATCAGAGGGTGGATTCAGAACTGAAGCCCCGGGTGTAGAGTGTCTTTTAAAAAAAAAAAAAAATTATACATTATACTAACATTTCCACCTGTGAGTATTTAGATTTGCAAGTAGGATTTAAGTGGGATCCTACGAAAAGGTTATGAACAATCGAAATCTATGTCAGGTAAGATAATTATTGTTCATAACGTTTCCATAAAACCTCACTTAAAACCCAAAACACAGATTATGCTTAAAGGGATAGTTTGATCATTTCTGAAGTTATGTTCACTGCGTTCACACCTGCAGTGTGAAGCCTCTGTGTAGCCTCAGTTAAAGCACTGATAACTTTTTATTTATCCCTTTAATTAGCCGATGAGCTGTTAGGACAAAATTTCCTTCAGTGTCTAACAAATGCCAAAAAATAAATAAAAAACAACCCAAAACTTTACCATTATTAACTTGCTTCTCTGTGCCACACATCCTCTGACCGACCTCCAACAGTTATAAAAGCATATGTAATAACAACAGTTTGGAAAAATTACCATTCTTTTTAAAAATATTTATTTTCTCTCATTTAACTTGACTTGTTTTTTTAAAAACTGGAGCTGGGTTACAAGCATCGAGGAGGGGTGTGTGTCGCCGGGCTCGTGAAATCATCGACCATATTCCAGTGAAACAATCTGAGCACACAAAGAAAAATCCCTGATTCCACCTTGTTGACTTACAGACTGATTACAGCTCGACTTTATTGTGCTGCGGCACTGTTTATACGCCGTAATGTTTGAAGAGCAGCAGCTGCTCGGACAGACGTGTCACTGAAGTCTAAAAATACATTTCTGAATGGCCTCCCCCGAACACAACCCTTTTCACATTTAGATAAAATAAACACAGATATTTTTAAGTGGGGTTCTGTGGAAAGGCTAAGAACAAGTGATATCTTACCTGCTGCAGACAGCTCTTTGACCAACCTCAGTTTGGAGTAATAAAGTTTAACTGTGACCAGATTGACAAGCTAACAATTAATCTTAAAACAACTCTGCAAACATTATGTTACAAACCTCTACATCGCATTTTTATGTACAGAAAATCTGTGCTTATGTGCAAGTGCAAAATAGCAGCAGCAGCAGTTAGCTGTAGCCTGTGTAGCCTGGGAGCACTTCCAGAAGAAATACCATAATACAACCTCACTACACTGATATGCAGTGAGGCTGAGTCCATTTTAATTTTTGCTCCGCTCAGACTAGCTGTTAGCTCCTCACTCCGGTCAGAATCAAACCCTGTTTCTCCAAACTGAGGCCGTTCAAAGACCCATCTACAACAGGTAAGATATTAATTGCCCGTTTCTTTTCTGCATAACCCCACTTAAAACAATCGGAACTAGCTATTTAATTGCTAACGTTTGACCAGTATGACCAAGAACCAAGCTTTGGCCTCTGAATTAAAAACAAAAACAAAAAAAGACATCTTCTAGCCTCAGTTTTTCTTTAAGGTGTTGATGTTTACTAAAATGAAAATGACCTCAAAAGAAATCAAACAAACAAACAAACAAACACTACACTGACCCTTACTGATTGAATAATAATAGCATAGTTCAATCAAAAAAAACAAAAACAATAAACAAGCACAATCTAAATGTCCGTTCACAGACTGATTTCATTGCTGCAAGGATGTGAATAAAAATATCGTTCAATATAATGTGGTCTAGTTTAAATCAGAACAATTATGCAGACGTTACATGTGCAACAGGGTTCATTGGACTCCAGCTACCTCCTTCCAGAATCGAACTGTTGCATTATGAACTTTACATCAAACAGCTCACACCAAACCCCTTCCAAAACAATAAGTTATATAATTCTGACATGGGAGTACTAGAAAACTGCATCTATAAGGTTAAAATGAAACATAACAAATGCAAAAAAAGCAAATTAACACAGAGCTACACTAAAGACGAGACACGGCGCGGCAGAACGGTGAACTGAATCCTCCTTTCGGCTGTGAATTTACGGTGAAATGCGGTGATGGATCTGATCTGTTTTGGTCCCTGTGCAGATTACAAACAAACAACGAACGAGGCAAAGATATTTAATACGACGGGACTCAACGGGGAATCATTTCACAACAACATTCTCTCCAAAGCAAAAACGCGGTTTCAAATTTCTTGAGACTAAAGTGGTGACAGGTGCAGTTTGGATCCTGCGTGCACCGCGGCCACCGGCTCAGTCCTTAGGAACAAATACTTTCTAATTCATCCTCCGCAATCAAGACATCCCAGAAGTCCTTACTCCTTAAAAAAACCTGCAAATAAAACAAAAAGCATCATCAATTAGTATCGACACAGTGAACACAATGAATACATCTCACTTTAAAAGCTTTTTAACTGTCTTTATGCAGCAATATCTGGTGCGGAGGTGATTTCTTTAAGGTTTTTTTAAGGTGAAGGTTGTCTTTTTAAAACAATTACTCAAAAACAATTCTCACAACAGAAACAATAATGGGTATGTCATTATCTATGGTGTATAATCCCGTTAAATAGGTCAGAGAAGGCAGAAAATCGTTGTACAAAAAACAACAAGGACAAAAAACTAATTCAAAAAAGGTCATGATATTTTTCCCTTCGGGCAACACTGCACAGAAAGGGCAGAGGCTCAAGAACAGCTCTAAAAATGACCGTCGTTGAACAAAATTCCAAATTTTAGCCAGAAATGCAAGAGGAATAAAGAAAGTTGAACAAGATCCATAAAATGTCACTGCCTTATTTAGCCTTCGGGTCATTTAACCTGAGCTGAGCTGAGGTGGAAATCTGCCCTGAAGGTTTGATGGAATGATGTTTAAAACAAGGAAGGTAGATCCCGGACGTCACGTCTTCAGGCTTAAATAAATAAACTATGTAGCGCCTAAGCCAATCAGAGTCCTCACTCACAACACGTCATCAGGCCCGACTCAGATGGGAGGTGAGAGCTGAGCGCTAAATGCAGGCGTCTTTTTGACTTTCACAACTAGGTTTGGGCTTTTATAAAAGTGTTTTGGAACAGATTTAGAGTGATTTTAGCCGAGGTGCATGTGGAAACTTTAGAAGTTAAGACATCTTCTCAACCCCAAAATGCTCAGAGGGTTATTAATACTGACAAAGTCTGCGATTTGTGCTAATAAGGTCTGTGTGAAACACTATGTGGTAATATAGATTGATTAATGTCCCCATTCTGATTTATAATGTGATGCAGAAGTAAAAGATACACCATCTGAACGGAGTTAAAGGAGCTTAAATGTGCTTTCATCTAAGAAGTTAAAGATTTTCTGACTCATGCAGGATAAAACTGGTAACACTGAAATCTGGCGATAGTGTCACAAAGAAAGGATTAATGAAGCTGACCTGGAGGGAAGCTCTGTGGCTTCAGTAGAGCCCGATCTCCCTCAGGTTGTTCTTGATGATGACGTCGGTGACGGCGTCAAACACAAACTGCACATTCTTGGTGTCCGTGGCACAGGTGAAGTGGGTGTAGATCTCCTTTGTTTCCTTTCGTTTATTTAAGTCTTCAAACTGACACTGGATGTATGCCGCCGCCTCGTCGTACGAGTTTCCACCTGCGGAGAAATCATTGTGATGAAGAGAAGTCATCTTTGGAAAGCAGTCTGTGAGCATTTAAAGCTTTTTGTTTTTTGTTCTGTTTAGTTTCCCCTGAGACAAACTGCAGGCTTCAGCTGACGCTGCTTTGTGTTTCTGTTGCTGTGGGATCGACACGCGTTGTTCAGTCAAATCATCTCAAACAGAAACAGCAAATTTTACAAAAATCTTTAACACCAGTTTTTCTGAGATGGTATAAAAAAGGGTTATCAAGAACATGTTCACTGATAAAACTGATAAAAAACTAAACTCTACAACACTTACTCCATATCTAACAAATGTAACTTCAAATTCATCATATAAATCAGAAACTTGGGTCAAACTGTTAAGTGAATTTCCTAGTGTGTGTATTGACGCTATGTCAGGTTACATCTTGAATAGATTTAAATTAAAAACTCTTCTTTGAAGAAAAACACATCGGCGCTGTATTGCATGTCAAAATTATTAACACAGACCTTGTGTGATCTAGTAGCGCTCAGAGTTTGTGTTGGGGATGATTCTCAGCCACCACCACACCTGATTTTAGCTCAATATCTGTAAAACTGACCAAGTTATCATCACTTGTGTGTTTTCTAAGGTTGCTCAGCTGTGGTGGCCATCTTGAATGAGGCTTACACCAAAAGTTAATCAGCTGTAGAGGAACACCCAGTGATTACTTTCTGAGAGTTTCATTAAAATCTGTCCAACGGTGCATGAGATATTTCGCTAACAGACAGAAAACAGACAGCACTCAGACATAAAAAATTGCATTATCGCCTGCCAACAGGAAAGGTGGGCGATAAAAACATCTCCAACACAAAAAACAAAGAGCCTTTGTCAGATCTGTAAAATATGCAGAAGTACCAAACTGAGAAAAAAAAAAAGAAATCGACAACAAAATGCTGATACAAACGTTGGCCTCACCTTTGTACTCGGGGTAGCAGATAGTGAGCGGGCTCTTGGTGATCTTCTCCTCGAACAAGTCCTTCTTGTTGAGGAAGAGGATGATGGAGGTGGCCGTGAACCATTTGTTGTTGCAGATGGAGTCGAACAGCTTCATGCTCTCGTGCATCCGGTTCTAAAGGGAAAACAGAGCCACAGTCAACCCGACACGAATCGTTCTCCCTGACAGAAAGTCTGCCTGACGGGTTTGTTCTTCAGCCACTTTGCTTCTGCAGCACCAAGCTCGTCAGCGCAGGCTTCTCAGTTTAACCATAAAAGACAGACAGGGAGGAACACCCGAGGCTGATCTTAACCAAAAACTCAACGTGGCACTTTTATAAAAAGCCATTTGGTGCATGAAAGCAGATGCTGACTTCTAAAACCAGCAGTAAGCTGTGGTAAGTCTGTTTGGCTTTCTAACCCATCTAATTATTTACATTAGCTATCACCATAATTCTTCTGCCGGGATGCGTCAACACATCAAGCGTCAACTCTGTCTCAAACTGAGTCACTGCGGTGCGAGAAGATGTTAACGTTTGGCCACATCATCAATGAATCACGCTCACAAATTAACAAGGAAGAAAACTGTTTGTTATTGTTGCTTGGCCGAACAACGGCTCCCGCCTCCTCTCACTGTAAGGCAGCAGGAACTGTCTTACAGAAGCTGCCATGTTGGATTTTTGAAACCAGCGTCTGCACGACGTCTCCACGACGTGGCGCTTTAGGTCCCGCCTACTACCTGCACACAGTCATGGTGTCACATGACTGTTCTTTGAGGCACAAAATAACTAAATGCAGCTAAATATGTTAGAAAAACTAATATCTGAACATACAGGAGTAGTACGCAGGAACGCCATGTTGGTTTAAGTGGAGGGGGCGGGGCTTAAAACTTGGTTTACATCAGAGGTCTAACAATATATAGTCTTTGAATTTTACTGTGAGATCAAACAACTCAAAAAACCTGCAAAGTAGCCGTGTTAATTAACGGATAAATAATAAATATAATCATAAACGACTTGGCCGCAGCTGTCACAGTCGCAGCTTAATGAAGGCAAATGAAATATTAATCATCTTTTTATAAAAAACTTTAAGTTAAGAGCCTTTCTTGTTGTTTTTATTGTTATTATCCTCTTTGCATGAGTAGTTCTCACTGTTTTAACTCGGTTTTGCCCGTCGTAAAATCGAGCTTTATAGTTCAGTTTTAAAAATTAAAACGATGACTGAACTTTGTTGAAATTCAAACCACATTAATGAAGTAATTCCAGTAACATCCCGATCTTTTATGTGCAATCTGTGCTCTGCGTTAGGGTTATCTTGTGAAATAAATATATTAATTAGTATAATTTTCTTTATTTGTATAAAAATGTTAATACTCCGGTGTAATGTCATACCCCTCCTAGCTGGTGTTCTTTAATATTTTGTCAAACCTATTACATGTTTTCATTCCTTCGTTAAGTTTGGAGTTTGGACCGTCAGCTCATTATAAAGAAATGAGCGTTGCCTCTGTGATATAATAGTTTTAGGACCGCCACTTTCACGGCCACGGCCATCTTACTCCTTTTGGAAGCAGAAGTGATGCTCAGAGGAAAAAGCTCTGACTGAAAAGTCAAAGACATTATGAAAATAAACTCATTAAAAACGTCACTATGTTTTTTTGTCTTAATGATGTTTAATAGAAGAAAACTTGTGAGGCATTTTTCATTCTGTCAGCTCACAACAGCTTCATTTACAAGCAGCGCTTTACAAGCAGTCCCTCTTTTCTTTGTATTTTCCCCCCAAGGAGAAAGACTTTCTTGTCATTCCCATAATATTTTAAAGACTTTTTCATTCAGACTTTCTGAAGCGCTTTGAAAGTTTTATTTTATTTTCATTTTGGCTGCTTTTACAATCCCTGACCATTTTCATTACAAATTGTTTTTTTTGTTTTTTTTGTTTAAGCCACTCAGATCCCACTATTAAGAGATAAAAAGGCCCCTAAACTGAAGAGATGAGCCAGTGTTGTGTTGACAAATAACAGACAACTCAGCAAAGAGCCTGTTTTAAATTGGATCTTTAGACACTTTGTTACCAGCAGCCTGTTACAAAGACAGTTTGTTCCCTTCTTCTTTAATCCAATCCAATAGTTAATATATATCAAAGATAACACAGTTGGACAGGAAGGAAAAAAAGGCATTTTAGCTCCAACAGAGCGATGAAGGTGGTATCTCACTGAGCTGCAGCTGAGACTCAAAGCTGTGAGGAAATATATGAACCTTCGGCTGCAGCCTCACTGAACGACCAGGTAACCAGTGAGCCACGGAGTTGGTCAGTACCTACCCCCACGTTTGTGTTTAATCTGTGAAGAGTAGACTTTTGACATCAAGATAGGCTGATTTTAATCAGTTTTTAAAATAATTCTCATTTATCAGCAGCGTGGTTTTTAGACCTGGACATTTGCCTCGAATGTTTTGTGTCAGAGGAGAGATCAGGAGTCAGACTACAGATCTTCCCCTCTTCAGACACCCAGAACGACTTTGTGACGATTTCAACAGAAAAGGTTGTGGAACATGTTTAAAACTCAAGCATTGAGGCTGCAAGTCACAAGGTTAAAAATGCTGTGAAAGTGTGTAGACTTTCAGGAGACTCTATGTTTGCCAGCTAGTTGCAGCTCAGTGAGAGACCACATTAGGCTGGAGTAGATGATCAGCTGAAGGAGGACGCATGTCTCTGGTCTTTGCTGAATGTTTCCCTCTTTTTTTAAAGGTATGATACTTCTCATCTGCTGCGGATTGGTGTTTTTTATGCCTGACTCTTTCTTTGTCCTCCATCTTTTCACTTTTCCTCCTTTATTTTAAAGCAACCTCTGCAGAACGTGCTGAGGTCAGGTGAAAGGACTCAACAGAAGAAGAAAAGTATAAAGAAATAAGGGGTGGTTATATTCTTTTGCACAGTACTGTACAATATATATTAAATATAACCTGGACTCGTCAGAATATTCTTCCTTCTGCCAGGAACTCATTCAGAAGCATTTATGACTCATTTGAACGACTCTCCAGGATGGTTTTTTTTGTAAAAATCATGTTTTCCTTCTTGCGGCTGAGTATGTTTCAAACGCAGCTCCGTTTTTCTTACATCTCCGCACCTTTTTAACTCATCTCCACAGGATATTGATTTCGTGCCCGCGCATCACTGACTCAAGGCCGCTCTGAGCCGCGGCGCATCCATCACCTACCATCTCCTCGTCCTCGGCCAGGACGAGGTCGTAGTCGCTGAGCGCGACGCAGAAAATGATTGCTGTGACCCCCTCGAAGCAGTGGATCCACTTCTTTCTCTCCGAGCGCTGACCCCCGACGTCAAACATCCTGAGGACACACACACAAACACACGCTGACTTGGCGACTGCATTACCAAATGAGTTTGCTCATGTCGGGTTTTAGTGTCATTTTAATATCAGTGCTTTTTAAGGTTCTTCTAATCCGGGGCACACACAGACACACACGGCATGCCGGTGACCTGACTTAGTAATCTCCTGCTTGCTGCATGCTGCGTCCGCCACCACCTGAGGCCCTCAAACTGAATCCAGACTAAGCTGACACAGAAATGAAATGAAAGAACACTTTGTGCCACAACACCAATTCAGTGATTACACATGGTGTCCAGGTCCGGAGCATTTTTATTTATTTATTTTTTTTATGGCGTTGCAAAGGCGGGGCAGGGGGGCTGTTACAGTTAATGTTTCACCAATATTCCTGAGTACAGAAGCCGGAGAAAATAATGTCAAGAGGAGTGAAGCAATCTAATTACAAAGATGGCTCCTGCTGTATTGCACCAGGTTTCCCGAGAAGATCGTAAACCACAATTTGCATATGGAGAGCGTCGACGCAGCATCATTCAGAGGCTAAAGCTGAGGTGTCAGACGGCCTCAGGAGGAAACATATAAGGACAGGGGACATCCTGAGTCCTGGTCTGGAGAAAACAACAAGGTCTGACTCAGTAAGCATAAAAAAATCCAAGAAAACTAGATTAACAACTGATGTCATTTCTATAATAAAAACATCCACATTAAAGTGAACTGGCTCAGGATCCAGCTGCCTGTTAGGCCTAAAGGGACAGTTCAGACCTTTTGAAGCTGGGGTCTATGCAAAGGTTATGAACAAATGATAAGACAGATCTTTGAATGACCTCAGTTTGGAGAAACAGAGCTTCATTTTGACCGGATTGACGAGTTAATGGCTAGTTTGAGTGAGGCCAAGAAAAAAGTGGATTACTGCCATCTCAAAACAACTCCAGTCTAAAAAAATTGATAGTAATATCGATAAAGCTTTTATTTTTTGGTTATTATTAACATTGTCTTTTCCCCCAAAAGTATAAATGTAAATGATTGTTGAATCGTGTTCAATGACAAGAACACAGAATATGGACCAAAACGGAAAAGTGTCGGTAGAAGCAGCACATTTTTTCAATATTTGCTAAAAAACAATCACCGCAAAATAAATACTTTTAGATACAAACATTTAAAAAGTCAGAAAAGAACTGTTTCGTAAACAACAACAAACCTTATATTTGTTCAGCATTTCATTTGTGAAACAACAGAATCCTACCACTCCATCCCAATTATTCCATACATTTATCCCTCTATCAGATTTCTGATGACTTCTGTAAACATTTTGGAAGATTTTTATATGCTTTGTTTAATATTAAGGCTCTTTTAAGCTCCACAAAATTGTGAAGTTTTTAAAGCAGTTTAATGAATGTTTTGTTGGTCGGATCATAAAAATGTGATCCGTTTTTAATTCTTCTGTTTTACTTCTGCAGGATATAAACAGGTTTAATGTTGGTTTTGTAGATATTTACCTTTACCTCAACACATGTATGGAACTATCAAAGAACAACACAACAGATTTATTAAGTTTTTTGTTGTGTTTAACATCACTATAGTTTTGGAAATTAGAGATGTTAATCTATATGAACATCATCCATCACAAGTTTAGCCTTTTTATTGATTCGCCTGTTCCTGAATCATTGTAAATTCATCATAATTCACAGTAGTTCATGTGAACACTATTTTATAAACCTTGACATTGCTGTCAGTTTTGCATTACACGGTTATTTCAGCAGAAATATTATAATATTCTTTCCAGAAGTGCCCTCGCCGGCACTACAGCTAGCTGCTACCGCTGTTTGAGCTGGCAAATAACCACAGAATTATATGTAAATAACTTTGTAATGCAAATTTGACAGTAAAACAGCATTTGCATGAACCCCTATGAAATATGTTTGAGACTGGAGCTTTTACCTTTTAAATCTGGTTTGACTTAAACTCTATCTTCCACTTAGCCCCACTTCAGATCATCTGAAGCTCTGTTTTCAGACGTTTCTATGGAAACAACAGCCCCATCTGAGTCTGAGGTCCGCCGTGAGCAGACTGAGATGTACTCACTTGAAGTAAAGATCTTTGAAGGTGAAGTGAGTCTCCACGATCCCGGTGGTCTTCACCCGCGTACGCAAAACATCCTGCTGGGTCGGGATGTAGTTGGGCTCGCAGATCCTGTCCAAGTCGTTCAGGTAGCTGAGGGGACAGAAAGATGACACCACCTAAGAGCAGAGGAACTCGTCGTCATAGTGTTAATGTTTGCAGATAACCTGAGTTAAATCGAAATCACAGATAGCTGCCTAAACGCAGCTTAAACCGAGTGGCCTTTAAACCTAAAATGTTGATCCGCAGAAAAAGAAAATGTCAGAAACTTGTGTTCGGTCCTGTGTAGAGCTTGCTTTGCACAATTAAAAAAAAACAAAAAACATCTGAGGACACCACAGAACAATGCTAAATATGGGCTGATATTTTTTATGGATGATAAACACTGGCTTCTCGTGGGGTTGAGTAAAACAAACCAACTCTGCTGGTTCCTCTCGTCGCACAGTTTGGACAAAGCGCGCCGAGAGTCATGACAACTCGGCTGTTTTCACAACAAAGAGCGTGCCCTTCACACCGAGCGGCGTTTTCTAAGTGCAATACGAAGGGAAACAGACACGGAAACGGAGAAGCTTTCGCCTCACTTCAGGCGGATTTTTACTAACAAGGCAAATCTGCACTTGTCTCAGATTTCCTTGTTTGCTTTCTTTTTATTTTAACCCAATCAAAGTGTGTTGGTCTGTGGTTAACTACTGTAACAAACTGGGACGATTCTGCCAGTTGTGGAGTGATAAAAACCTCCTGTCGGGTTCTTGAGGAATGCAGTCCGCTGTGCAACAAGCTGACACAAGTACAAAACGCACAAGACACATCATGCCTTTCTTGTGCCTTCCTGTAAAAAAAATAAGTCAGTGAAACTCCCCTCAGTCCAAATTGTCAGCCTTCATTTGTCACAAAGCCACTTATCGGCTTTTTTAATAAGCCTGTAGACGATTAAAGGCCTATCGTGCCTAATGCCTTTCATGCAAGAGTTTTAAAGCCTTTTTTTTTTCAAACCTAAGTGCAATCTCACGGGATATTCCAAGATTTCACATGATCTGTTATTACTCGGAGTACGTGTTGAGGATGACTCTCACCTACTACCACACCAGATTTTACCTCAACATCTATAAAACTGGCTGAGTTGTCGCCATTTTGGAGTTGGCTAATGTTGATTCGCTGTGGCGGCCATCTTGAATCAGGTTGACTCCAAATGTTAATGAGTTGCAGATGAATATCAAATGATTACTTTCTGAAAGTTTCATTAAAACCCACACAGTGGTTCATGAGATATTTTCTTTAACAGACAGGCAGAGTTCACTGAAATAGATAAAATTTTAAAAACAGATCTCACAAAATCACTTAGTGCTCAGAGTATGTGTTGGCGATTAAGCTGAGCAATGAACACACCAGGTTTGAGCTAAAGAAAAGTTGTAAAATCAGCTGAGTTAGAGACACTTAACGGTGGCGACCATCTTAAAGGTGTTATGCCACCGCTACAGACGAACAAACACACACACACACACACAGGCAAAGACATTATCGTCTCTGGCTGCAGGTGATAATAAATAAAGCGTGATGTCCTCACTATGCAGCGGAGTCGTTGAGCTGATACTCTCGCGATCGATCGAAGCAGGCCTGAGTTCCGCTGTCGACCCACAGTCTGCGAATCACGCCGGCCAGCTCGCCAGACATCACTCCTTCCTCCGCCGTGCTTGCCAGGACAAACAGCTGCCTGGCATCATCCTGCCAACACACCCAATCACTGATGGCACTGTAAAAACTGCTGCTGTGGTGATTTAGGCCACAACGACACGGCTGATGGCTTACCGCTCGCCCAGGATCCTCAAAGTCTATCTTCAGCTGGCCCATCGCCCTGATGATGGCCATGATCGACTGGATGGTGTTGCTGTACACCACCACTTTGTACTGCTTGCACTCCTCTTCTGAGTACCCGTCCTCGTGGATGATTCTGCCACAGAAACGACACCCAAACAGACTTGTAGCATTCCTATAAAAGCAATTTAACAAATGTGGATTGAGTTACATGTTTGGCAGATTCCATGCGGTCCCATCATTAGCGCTGGAATTTGAGCTTCAGTGAGCATGCCTAATGTGGGAACCGGAGAGAGGGGGGGGACTCTATTCAGGTCCTGCCAGGCAACAACTCGCCTCTGTTGTTATTGTTTAACAAGTTATGCAAAAAAAGAGGGGCTTCCTCCTCTGCCGGAGTGGAACAAACTGAGGCTCATGTTGTGCTTCCACAGCATTTCCAGACAGATGAGCTCAACAATGTGGCAGCTAAAAGAGGGAGCGGGCCCGTTTTTTTCATCAGCGCAACACAAACAAAGCTGCGCAGGAAGTCCAGAACGTAATGAACTCCTTCGGCCGCATGAGTCGCGACTTACTTCATCTGCTTTACAATCGTGCTCTTCCCAGATTCCCCAGCACCTGGAAAAAAAAAAAAAAAGAAAGAGGGGAGAGGCGGTTAATGACAGGCAGCCATCAGAGCTGAACCACATAACGCCTGACTCTTCAGACCTCTCTCATAAGGATAATGGCTCAATCCGGCTTTACGCAGCAGCTGAAATTAATCTGATGTTATTTAATCACCGATCACACAGTCAGGACGTTTGAGGGTTCTTGCAGCAGGGTTGCAAAATTTTGGGAATTTTCAAAGTTGGAAACTTTCTATCAGAATTAAAAGAAATGTATGGGATTAAACAGGAATGAACCTGGAATTTAAAATACTGAAAGCTGGCCCTTAATAGAGATCTTAAACATGGTTAGGGAAAATATCTTGACTAAAACAACTAGATTGCCTCACACTGAGAGGTACCACACCCTAAAAATGATCAACTGTGTCACCTGGACGGGAAGGGACGGATGGAAATAGGAACATGTATAAAGTTTTGTTGCGAAATGCAGTTTACTGAAATTTGTGTTGCTTTTACACAGATAAAATGACAGAAAAAGGCAAAACAATGATCAAATAACTTGTCAGTAGTTTTATTCAGAGTAGTGTGAATACCATACATTCAGACATTTCAATGATTTACTGAATTTTGTTTTGTTTTTATGTGAATACGATGAAAAAAACGTAAAATGACAGGAATATTTTTGCTCAGAAAAGTTTCCAGTTTAGAATATTTACAAAATTCCCCAGCTTAACTTTCCATTTAAAGTTTTTGTAGAGTTTTGGGGAATTTACCTTTGCAGCCGTAGTTATGAACAGTTTAAAGCACAATCAGAGGTTTGAGAGCATTTAGTCTGATCAGATAAAACTGTCAGTGTTGGGCGTCTGTGACAGATGATTAACTGATCGGAGACGTAAAATCCTCGCAAAACCTCCACTCCAGTAAGTGCTGTTGTAATAATGATGAGTAGGATTTAACATGAGAGTAAAATTAATGTCTGTGACAATCGGTCAAACAGGAAGCGGCAGCCGAGCTGCTGGCTGAGAGAGCGTTTTTCCACCGGAGAGAGACGATCCCAGAGATCGTGCAGCTCTGAGCGTCAGCGAGCAGCGAGGGGACATCCATCCAAACAACACATATGATTCAACAAGAGGGTTTCAGCAAACTGAAGCCCCCCCTGCCCAATAACAAGCCTGTTCTTTGACCCAAACCCTGCTGCGAACGTTAATGGAAGCTGTTCCTTTTTCCTGTTTGGTGTCTCAGCCTGTAAAACTACAACCCTTCACGCCGCCCTGGATTCTTTCTGAAAACCACAAATAGTGTTGACAGGATTGGTTTGATGAATCTTCATGTAAAGTTTCTTAATTAAATGTGCAGACGTGAGGCATCCGAAGCTGGAGGAGAAGACAGAACTCATTTCTTTCCAGTGATACTTTCTGTGCCATACGTGCCACGGTTCCCCTCCGTTATTTAAAACGTTCTTCTTCACCTTTCTCTCTGCCTCGCTTAGCCTGCGCCTGCTCTGTGCCACGGGATTCATACTCAGATTGTCTTCTTAAAATAACTGCTTTTAGGGGCTCTGGGGAGCGTCTATAAATATAAAGGAATAGTTAGTCATTTATGGGAATGTTTCTTTTCGGTTTCGTGCCACACAAACAGCTCATAACCACCCTTTCAATAACAAGTGGAAAATTAGCAACGGCTCAAATCAGCTTGGCAATGAAAAAACCAGAGGGAAAGGAAATACATCTATAAATTAAAAGGAAGGAATGCATGTCAACAAACTGGGACGGTTCTGTCTGTTGTGAAGGGGTGAAAAAACACCTGTCAGTTTCTTTGAGGAATGCAGTCTGCTGCACAACAAGCTGACACAGGTACAGAAAGGGCAAGACAAACCATGCCTTTGCCTTACGGTGAAAATGTCTAATATGTCACTCAGGGAAAGTCCAAATTCAACATCTGTCATAAAGCCACTGATCAGCTCTTTTAATAATGCCCTAGACAGTTAAACAATTAACATTCCTTCAAGGAATGCGTATCGCCCGCTGCCTTTCGTGCCGGATTTTAAACTAAGAGCAACACATGAAGAGAAGGGGTGGAGTTACAGCCGCTTCTTGTAAATGACGTTATGATCAACGTCGGGCAAAATCTGTTCAGTGTGCGTTGAGGATGACTCACAGCACGTCAAACTATAGCACATTATTGGTAAATCTGACTTAATTATAGTTGTTTTGGAGTTGGCTAAGGTGGATGAGCGTGAAGTGGGTTGACTCACAAAGTTAATGAGTTGTAGATTTACATCCAGTGATTGCTTCCTGAAAGTTTTATTAAAATCCGTCCAGTGCTTCATCAGATATTTGGTAACAAACAGAAACACTAACACCAAATCCCTGATCTGAATTACGTTCAGTAATCTGCATAAAGTTAGATTTTCCCTGGATACAGAAGGCTTTTCACCGTGGCTCTGACTTGATAATGACTGCAGACTTAGCTGTATGGTTTAGTTATAAGATTCAGGGACTAATTACACAATAATCCTTCCTTAGCTTCTGCTGCTTACTGACGTCCTCCAACAGAGGATAAGAGATGATGTTCACACGGTCCTAGCTCATTGATGGAACAACTAAGGACTTCAAATTTGCTTTAGACATGCACTGTTTTTTATCAATCTGACGGGAAATCAAGATGTCGCGTGTAAAACGCCACCATGTTACTTTTCGTAAATTTTGCAATTGACACAGAAGTTTGAACTTCTGCTTTCACACTAACGGGCAGGAGCACATACTTCAGATCAGCTGTTCGGAGGAATCCAGGAAATCACATGATTGACTCTAAACACCGTCCAATCCTTCCTCTTCTCTGGTTTTGCTTTCAGCAATCATCTGGACAGTCAGTTTTCACAACCAGAACCACCCAAAATGAAATTATGAATAAAAACATTGGAGTTGCATTCTGATATTCTGCTTCCTCCCTGATTTGACATCAATTTAAAAATCCTCCCATCAGTTTTGCTTTCAGGGGAAGGACACTGTTCTGAAATTGATTACTATATTGTTGCATTTTTACGATTAAACCTTCAGGAACATAATAGCAGTTTATTAGTCCATGAGTGCCTAACACTCTTGGAGGAAGTGTTATATTCTCAGCTAGAACCACGCCAAATTTTAGCTCAATATCTGTCAAACTGACTGAGTTATAAGCATTTTTGTGTTGGCTAAGGTTCCTTGGAAGTGGTGGCCATCTTGAATCAGTTTTTTTTTTTTTTTTTTTTTTTAAAGACAGGAAACCTGCAAACAGCCTTGTGAACATTTCCCTTGACTGGTGGACGCAGTAACATGAAATGAAAGCGTCTTCCCAAATGTCGCAACTTTGGCTGCAGTCGAAAATAAAGAACTTAAGTCCACTGCTGGAAAAGGCTGATCAAAAGTGTTGTGAGAAGCTAAAACAAAAAACCCTAAGTACGCTGAGATGGTGCTGTTCGTTTTTCATGTGAGGAGTGCCTGAACTCGTTGAAATCGAGCTGAGCCCGGAGGATTGAAACGGTTCTGTGGCGCTGCAGTAACTCTGCTGACCTCTGCATAAATTTGGTGGGTTGATTACAAAACCCTGGATTTTATCCCTCAAAGGAAACAAAAAGCACATCTAGCTGATTCACCGTAGAATCAGAAAGCTTAATTTATTGTTACAGATGAGTAAATTCATTATTATTATTATAACTAAACACTGAAAATCTCCTAAAAACTTTGAGTTTATCATAAAAACTTCATTTTTGCTTCTCTGAACCGTTACTCCTTAGCTTTAAACAAGTCAACAAACATTTCAAACTTTCAGTTTTGACCTTTTTGCTAAAAATACTTGAATCTACCCTTATGTTCTTAAACACTGCAGCATTGCACAGTAAGTCAGATAAAGTAAACTCCTTCAACTCCACGTCTGAAGGGAGGAGCCAGAAAAGGCCGCCTCGGTTCTGACTGGGCGGTGAAAGCTGTGTGTACATTAAACATCAGAGGTCAAACTCAGACAACTCCGTCTCGGAGAATTTCCATAAACATTGGGGTTTCGCTCATGATGACAGCCGATCCTTCCTTGGCCTAATGTAACCACTGCGACCATCAGGAGCTGGAGGATAAATAACCTTTAAAGATCACGGAGATTAAATGACTGAGGCTTTCATCTTAGAAATAAAAACAGCCGTGAATGTCAGCTGAAGGGATGCAAATCCCCCAGAGTTTCACACTAAGATCAGCTTATTTTACAAAGTTAGGTTGTTTTTTATGTAATTTTGGGCAAATCTAGAAAATAATGTCGTGCACCATCACACTGGATCTGTTAGTCCTTGGAATATGTGTTGGGAATGACTCTCAGCTACTGACAATTTAGTTCTCTAAATTGCTTTTCTTTGCTTACCTAAAGTCGATTAGCTGTGGCAGCCATCTTGAACTAGGCTCCACAAGCCAGTCAGTTTTAAATCTACATCGGATGATTACTTTCTCAGGGTTTTATTAAAATCCGTGCAGTGGCTTATGAGATATTTTGCTAACAGACAGACAAACGAACACACAGGCAGCCACGCTACTCCCCACCCTTCATGGATACGGGCGATAATAACTCAACTCTGGCTTAGCAGTGTTCATTGTGGGAAGCTAAGTGAAAAAAAAAAAAAAAAAACGCATTTCCACTCGCAGTTTTTAGCGGCTGATTCCTGTCAGTGAGGATTAGAGCAGAATATCGTGTTCGGATCACTGTCCAACAAGAATTTAATCCGTGAATTCTTTGGTCAGGCTGACAGCAGGAAAAGAAATCTGAGTTGGTCGCACAGACACAGAGGAGAAGACGCTCTGTGTTGGTGTCGTCCACCGGCAGCTCCCTCATTCATGGCGTTTCTTGGCTGATTATCAGCCTCGGCCTGCTGCCAGTTCACAAAACCAACTTTACAAACTTCTCCACAGTCCTCGAAACCCACACAGCTCGCAGACTCCAAACCAAGCCTCATTTAACAGGAATCTCAAATCCAGATTTTTTTCATTTATTACTGTTTGTGGTCAAACAGATACCATCGCACTGGCTTTGAAGCTTCGTGGTTTTGCAATATTTTTTTTCCCCTCCTTTGTTTTTCTGCCCCAAAACTATTCTGCTCCAATGCAGACATGGAGTCACTGCCTGGGAAAAAAAAATCAAAAAAAATCTTTCTGGTCACACCCTCGCCTGCAATGAGGAGTTGCACCACCTCCTAATGTATCACCGAACAGTTAGCTGTCGGTAGGATTGTTCCCAAAAACCACACTCATGAAAACAATTTTAAACACTCAAAATAGCTTTCCAGCAACACATCAGCGTTGGTAAAATCCATAAAACAAACAGCAGACACGATTGTCTTACAGCTGGAGCTCAGAAATGAGAGGACGTAGATTTACTGGGGCATTTTATCCGGATCAATGTTTGAAAACAGTCACCATAAAAGGACAATCTTTGTGTGGGAAGCTGCCTTTCGTTGTGAGAACCGAATCTGAAATGGATTCGGAACAAAAATAACGAAAAAACATGAAAACAGAAGCAGTAAAGTCAGCAGTAACAACAGTTTCTGCTGCTGAAAGCCACCAATGTTGAGTGAAATTTCTGTGGAACTTTTGTGTCCCTAAGAAACGTAGGTGGTCTGCACTCCTCGCATCAAAAATCACATCATCTGTGATTAAAACCGTCACAGTCATCCATTCACCCATTCATCCATTCAGAAACATGACTGTGGAGTAGAGACCTCTAAATAATTTAAACCACATTGTGCTGCAGGACGTCCTGATTCATGAATAAATATATTGTTTAATATCCAAACTCAGAGTCAGACGTCTTGCATATTTGATAGTCTTGTTGACCGGGTTAAGATGTTTCAAGCCGACACAAATTATATATATATATATATATATATATATATATATATATATATATATATATATACTAATTAAAAGTAGCAAAAGACCAGCTAAAAATAACACAGGAAGCCATAAACAGACCAACTGCAATGAAGCAGATTTAGCTAAAAGCTACAAAAAGCAAAATGCCAGCTAAAAGTAGCAAAACACGAGTCAAGTTACAAAAACCAAGCACCCAGCTTTTGAATGAGCTGAATAATTGCAAATCTATATGTATATATATGATTAAATAGCACAAAGTATGCAGAAGTACAGTGGTTAGATTTCAAAATTATTATAATTATTACCAAAAAATCAAAAACAGGAAAACAATAGAGTGAATATGCAACTCCTGCCGCTATTTCAGGCACCGTCTGCTTTTTATTTTTACTTTTACTTTTATTTTATTGCCTTGAGACTGCCTTTTATTGCTCAGTGTTGATATAGAGAGACGGCAGGTATATTTTAATTTTACAGTATGATGACAATGAAGTTCTTTCTTCTTCTTCTTTCATGCCGACTCTGTGTTCACACAACAACATAGTTGTCATATCATTCACACAAACACTTCAGCATTGACGAGGGCTTTTTGAGATTTCTGACACGTGTGCAGGATCATTTTCAGACATTTATTGTTGATTTTCCAATCATTCTTGATTCATGACGCTCAAAGAGCAACAGCAGTCAAAGCCACGTTTTGCAGCTATTTGAACAAATATACTGGAAAGCAGCAATGAGGCAAGATCACCATGTCAGCTTGGTTTACTCAAGCTGGAGGCAGCGAAGTTTAAAGGTGGACCGAATTGAAAGCGGGTGGGCCAACAAATCAAACAAAAGCTTGCAAGAAAGCATGAAAACTGGAAAAAATGTTCATTTGTTCGCTGTCCCTGTTGTCTACTGGGTCAAACCTCGACAGCCCTTATTATCAAACCAATCCACTGTTGAATTATGTGAACAACAAACTGTATGTGGAATATAAACAACTGAAGCGGCCTGAGACACAAAAACATCAGAGCCACACTGTATACAGTATTCAGACATGTAAAGTCAGAGCTCACAGACGATGTAAGGTTTCAAAATCAAGCCAAGTGGTATTTAAACTGTTTACAGACCGCTGTGACGGAGGAGGAGGCGGGTAAAGGAAATGGATGGATAGTAAGGGTACTTGTTTGGGAGCCTAGATGCATCTTTTAAATTTATTTATTTTTCATTAATTAATTACAATAAAGAAATAAAATGGATGCTCTTGATTGGATTGGTCTTGGTATAAACCATACCCCTAACTGGAGGCACACATAAAATACAACTTTATTTATTATCAATATAATTATTGTTTTTTGCTGTTTTATTCTCTGGCCAATCAGATGTCTATACGTGATGTAACTCTTGGCCTGAAGAGTCTTTATGCTAATTTTGACGAAGAATGTGAACTTTACACTACAAGAACTAACATGATCACTTGTGTTGAACTCGATCAGAGAATCCCAACACCACATAATTTTATTTTAAACACACATTTTTAAAAAAGGAAGACAGTTTCCCTTTTCTCTCCTATGATCTCAAGTTCCTCTCATATCCCGAAATGCAGCAACAGTGTAAATTATTTAAAAAGTTCTTAATTTTGTCTATTTGCATTGGATTAGCATTATTACAGGACCTCGGAGTTCAGCAACATATAGTAGTGGGGGAATTTTTACTTTACAAATTACTGACATGGCCGATTCGCACTGGATTAACAACACAGACAATCTCCGTAATTATTACAAATAGAATGTGGTCCCTGGGTAAATCTAATCCGGTACGAATAGGGTTTAAGACGACAACACTGGCCCCCACAGAGCGGGGCTGATCAGAGGCTGCCTCCAGAATCTGGACTCCTTACTTCAACCCCTTTGAACACCGGCGGGATCAGCACAGCCACGATGGCTCATTTAGGACAATTTAGGACAATTTAGGACGCCATCTTACAGCGGCGTGTGGCCAAGCTGGTGAGCAACACGAGGAGGACATGCCAGGCTGTCGTGGCTGTGTATGGTTCTTCCACATGCTGCTGAGGCCAGAAATGCCTTCTCCTAACAAATGTGGCACAATTTATATCTGGGGACATATAGCTTTACAATACGTGGCCAATCCTTGTCTGTTTTTGTTCTGTGCACTTTCTTGTAATCCGTTAAAATACTCTCGATCAATTAATTCTCCAAACCTGTTGAAGATCCTCTTCTTTGGACGTCCTCTGTCCGGTCCTCGTACCTGACTATGACATGCTCCTTGTATAGTGTGAGCCTCGAACATGAGACAATCTGAGGACAAAAGTGGGACCTTTACTTCGTGATCTGGATCTCCTGTTTCTGGGGCACCAGCACTGAAACCTTCATTTCACCGAATACACGCTGTCTTTTACAAATGAACACGTTTCCAAGCGACATTCCGGCTTTAAACAATCCGGATTCGCATCCGGGACACCGTGACACCGACCTCAGAGAAACCAACAATGACATCATCATTCATCAAACCCGATGAGACCAACGGGTCTCGAAGCTAAAACGTATTTACAGCAGATGAACCGAAGCTGAGAACACGGGACCTGAGGGGTGCATCATCTGCTGGGTGTCAAGTTTTCAGCTGACAGGTCCGAGGATCACCTTGTTGGTGCTAAAACAACTACTCCGCTGGTCAAACTCTGTTGTCTTTGGCGTTCTTCTGTGACAGGCTGCTGGGAACAAAACGCCTAAACATCCCATTTCAAATAGGTTCTCTGCCAAGTTCTCTGCTACGTGTCGACAGAACGCTGGCTCATCCTTTGAGATTAGGGAGCCTTTTTGTGCCTGAAATAGAAACCCAAACTCCAGAAAATGAGTGGCTTGCCAAACAAGAAATCTTTTGGCTGAAAGCAGTCAGGTACTGGACTGAAAATGAGTAACCAAAAAAAAAGCAGCCTAAGGTCCAAATAAAAGATAAATAAACACATAAATAAATAAATGAAAGCCTGAAGAGATACGATTCAAGATCGCTTTAAAAAAGATACAAGAAAAGTTGGATTCTTTGGAAGTAAAGTATGAAGAAATACAGCGTTTGGAACACATGTAAACACCGTGTCAAGGAAATTATCTTATTTAGAATTAAGAACATTAATCAGGTTATTATCCTGCATGTAAGCACAGCCAGTGTGCAGCACTGAGGGGGATCTGCTGGCTGACTGTGAAACCTGTAAGCTGCATTTAATGGAAGGCTTGAAGAGCGACTCTCAAAGCAGCTCCATTGATTTACACTTGAACGTCCAGTACAAGTTCAGCGTGCAGCGTTTCATCTGATTCCCTTCATCCTGTTGGGAATAAAATGGGCAGAATGACCTCGAACCGCTCGCCGATGAGCGGCGAGGACAGAAGTAATGTTTTCAAAAATATCTTGCAAACCATGGGACAGATTTTGATGAAAGCGATTACTGGATGCACGTCTACGACCCACCTTCAGAAGCACACAAACCTGGCTGCGACTCACATACGGACCTTACAGTTCGGCGTGGTAGTAGCTGAGACTAGCTGGCTTTGGAAGGCACACAAACGGCCATAATGGGGTCGATTTTTTTACAGATGTTGTGCTAGAATCGGGCGTGGCAGTGGCTGAGAGTCTGTCCCAACACAAGCTCTTATTGTGGCATGCATGAACGCCGCCCTGGTGAGACGATCCCAGCCCAAAACTTTGACATGAGAGGCGGCGGGCGATATGCAACCCTTCAGGGGGATGCTGGGGCCCTCAGTTTTCTTTGGTTCCTGACAGCCTTTTCAGCTGAAGTGAAACAGACCAGCCTGAGTTCAAACATCTTCAGTAACAAATGACAGCACCTTTCATTAAAAATACATACTCCCTTTTGTTTTCTCCCCCACCACCGCTACAGTTTCAACACTGACAGAAAACCCAGTGAGACAGTCAAGGACTCGCAGCTTCACTCCAACCAACATCTGGTTTATTTCTAAAAGTTTTCTCAGGGAACAGATGAGTCACAGCTGCTTCAGCGCGGAGACAGGAGGAGGAGGAGGAGGAGTGCTGAGACTCTCACAAACTAAAAACTACCCAGTGCAGATGGTGTTTTATGCTTTAAAAATAATAAAAAAGGAGCTGTTAGATGTTCATACCGAGCAGCAGGAGCTTCACCTCCCTGGAGGACTTCTCCAAGTCGTCCCGCAGGTTCTTGTCGATCATCTTACTCCTCTCCATCGCAGCTTTGTCCTCGGCGCTGATCGTGCAGCCCATGTTCGCTCTCCTTAGACCAACTTTCGGACCCGGACAGTCAGCAGCAGCAGCTCATGGGTCGGATGCAAGCAAACCCCCCTCCCCAGTCCCGGCAGCTCCCGGGCTCCAAGTTCCCCCAGAAAAGGAGCGCAGAGAGAGGGGAGAAAAGGCGTTGGCACGGAGACCTCCTGTCCGTGTGTCTGACGCTGCCGAGCTCACTCACATTCACTCCACACGAGCCAGACAGCGGCTTTCAGAATCACAAACACACATTTATGTCCTCATACAGTCCGAAAAATAAAATAACAATAATAATAAAAACACTAAGCGGTTCAAAAGCGGATAACAAGTCTTGAGGTTAAACAGTTTGCCACCACAAAAAAGTTATTTTCCTTATAAAACTGATTTTTTTTTAAAAAATGTTGTTGTGTGGAAGCGCCTCTATCCAGCTGTTGCAGTTGCAAAACAAGTAAAAGAACCTGAGAGAGAAAAAAAAGGGGGAAGGAAAAAAAAAAAAATCTGACACGAAAGGGATTATGGGTAATGTAGTTTTCTCCACAGCGACCAGACGGGTCACCCGTTTCCCCCACACACCTCACACACATTTTTCCTTATCATGAAGTCGTGGATAAACTCTTGTCAACCTAATTCAGCTATTTTAAAAAAGTCGAAACTATCAGTATTTTCTTTATTTTTCTTCTGCTGTAGTCAGTTCTCGATTACAAGCAGATAGTTTTCTGTGGTGTGAGAGCGCCCCCTGGTGGAGCCGCAGTCGAACTGCAGGGTTTCATTTGAACTTTGTTACGGGACTAAAAAGCACGTTTCTACAGCCGTAACCTCAAATATTTTATATATACTTTTAACCACAATTGCTTTTTGGATTCTGTCATTTAAAATATTACATTTTTTACTGGACCTAGATGAAGCCGGTGAGTAAACATGACTTCAGGGCTCGATGCTAACAGCTAGCATACTGAGGAAAATGTATTTTTCTGCAAAAATATTATTATTATTTCACCACTTGAAAGTATTTATCAGACTTTAAATAGTCTAAAAGAACTAGTGTTTTATGTATAATGACATATGTAAAAAGATTTTCTTTTTTTAGCTTGAAAAGTTATCAAAAAGCTGCAGTTGTTCAAAACTGAGCTTATTTGTTTTTGTTTTTATTGTTGTTTGGTACAGTGTATTGTGTACATTTGAGTTCAGATTTTTGTTTTGGACTACTGTAAGTAAAATGTATGGAATAAAGGAAAGAAAAATAAAATTATGGCAATGAGAATAAACAGCAATCACATTAACTTATAATCCTAAACAAATATGATATATAGTTTGAAAGATGGGTGCAGGCTAAAGGAAAGACCTGTTTTACTGTTTTACTAAAAGGTACACAGTTATAAGTAACTGCTTTGTAAATGAAAGCCTTTTAATTGAAATAAATAATTGAATAAATTAAAATACCTCCTTTCTTTTCTTTGTTTAATTAATGTAGCCATATATTTAAACAATTTGTGTTGGTTATGAATTAGATTTATTTCCTGTGCATTTAGAGACTACAGGTGCTGGTCATAAAATTAGAATATCATGAAAAAGTAGATTGATTTGAGTAATTCCATTTAAAAAGTGAAACTTGTATATTATATTCATACATTATATACAAACTCATATATTTCAAATGTTTATTTCGTTTAATTTTGATGATTACAAATGACAACAAATGAAAATCTCAAATTCATCATATCAGAAAATTAG
>NC_051437.1:19036404-19064168 GCF_001649575.2 Kryptolebias marmoratus | reverse complement strand
CCAACATTTCTATAAATCCTTTGTTTTTATTGGTCTTCAGTAATATTCAAATTTTCTGATATGATGAATTTGAGATTTTCATTTGTTGTCATTTGTAATCATCAAAATTAAACGAAATCAACATTTGAAATATATGAGTTTGAATGTAATGTATGAATATAATATACAAGTTTCACTTTTTAAATGGAATTACTGAAATCAATCTACTTTTTCATGATATTCTAATTTTATGACCAGCACCTGTAAAGCAGAGATGTTTCATGGAACAAACATAACTAATACTGACCATATAAGTGAGGTCAACAGACTTTTGCAGCATCTTTTGTTTGTAAATGCACCACTAATCAATAACTGCTAATTTTTCCCCCTCTGCAGCTTCAGCATCTTCCTCCTGCTGCCAAACAAGCTCTTCATCCCTGTCATTGGTGCAGGTTACCACGGCAACAGATGATTTTCAGAAAACTCAGGATTTGAGAGTAAGTGAGAGAATCATGTAATGAGAGTCCATCCCCGGTCCATCCCTGTCGTCAGCCCCCGCTGCGGTTCTTGTTTTCGTTGCTGCGAGCCTGTTTGTGTCGTCTCGTATGTTCGCACTTTTCTGCTTTAAGCATTTTGTTTACACCTAAAACTCATCCACCTGTTGAGGGCGCCGTGCACTCAGTGACCTTCTGGGTGGGGGTGACACGCCGGTGCCACCCGTCCTTGAGCGCTGTCACTGAGTCTGTCGCGAAAGGTCAGGCCGTTTGAAGTGTTGCCGTGCGCTGCAGGAGGCGCTCCACGCCGCTGAACATCAAGGCTGTGAGTCACTGTGTCCGATGGGGAGCAGCACAGGAGCAGGGATGAAAATGAGAACCATCAGGAAGCGGACAAGGAGCTCTGGGTGATGCTGTGCTGCTAACAAAAAGAAACAATCACAGAAATAGGAAGCAAACAAAGTGAGACGGTACGTTACGTTCTCTGATAGTTAAAGTGAACATGCAGGTGCAGTTAATAGATTAGTTGCAGAATAATGGAAAGAGAAAGGATTTGAGCAGCTTTGAACAAAACTAAATTAAAACAAGACTCTTCTGGAAAACTTGCTGTTCGTGTGGAAGTAACTTAGACACACAACACCTCGCTGAACTTTCTGACAGCATTCTGCAGGATGATGCTGCTTGTCGTACAAAAACGTGGTTAAAGAATGAGGCACACCAAGCTCGAGACATCGACTTGTCCTGCAAATCTTGCAGCTATCACTCCAGTGAAGATGTGCTGCATCTTTCCAGGACTGGAAAGATCTGCTAGAGAGGACTCGGTGCCCCGAGGACCTTCCGAGGTGAAGTGGAGTTCATGCTTCAACGAGGCACGGCTGTTCTGGCATGAGGTGGCTTACTCAAAGAGGTGGTCGTAATGTTATGGCTGAAAATCGCTTGTTTCAGCTCTTTTATTGATTCAGAAGTTTTGCCTGGGTGTCAAAAGGGGCTCACAGTTTGGATTTGTTGCAGAAATTTACAACAAATCAGAAGAGTTCAAGGTAAAACGCTTATCTGCGTCTCAGTCGGTGTGACGCTGATGATCTTTAGCGTCTCGCTTTCTTTCTGTTGTTTTCAGTCTAGCTAAGAACTGGTTTTAAATGGGATTTTTAGGGTACTTTGTTACCCTAAAGACCTCGATCCAACTGAATCTGAACTAATACCAAAAGTAATTTGACACATAAAATAGTATTTTAGCTCCAGCAAGGTGATTTCTAAACAGCAATTAGTTAAAAATGTGACACATAGGAGTAGACTATCAGCTGATAGAAGATTTGTCTCTTAGAATATGTTTCAAATCTTTGTTAGACCTGACTTTCAGATACCATTCATCTGCTGTAGGCCAAACGCTGCTTCTCTTTATCCTTTACTTGTCTACTTTTCTAATGTTTTTCAGGCATACGCTGCGCATTATGCCGCCATGTTCAGTTACAGCAGGGGTCTCCAATCCTGGTCCTGGAGAGCCACTATCCTGCATGTGTTACTTGTTTCCCTGCTCCAACACACCTGATTCAGTGGTTAAATCACCTATTCATGTTCTGCAGAAGCCTGTTAATCACCCGTTGATTCAGATCAGGTGTGTTGGAGCAGAGAAACAAGTAAAACATGCAGGATGGTGGCCCTCTAGGACCAGGATTGGAGACCACTGAGTTACAGGGACTGTCCAGGAAAATTAGTATAAAAGCAGCCAAGAGAACCTCCAAAGAAAAGCTTTAAAGCACTTATTCAAAGGATCACAACAAAATCTCAGTTTTTTAGAAGCAGACTCCGAAACCGCTGGGATAGTTTAAAACTGTCTTTTATTGTTTCAGCTGACCAAGAATACACAGGAGGACAAAGGAGGAGTATTAACAGTCTTTTCCGCTTAGGTACAAAAAGAGATACGGAAAGAAAAACAAAAAAATTGAGAACAAAACTTCAGTTTCAAAAATGTACATGAATATTCCAGGTACTTGGAAGTGTCCTCCTTCAGAGCAGATGGTGTCTCCGTCTCTGTAATGGACAGAGGGTGACAGACACACAGCTTAAAGCCTTTGACGAGTCGAGCTGGGGCAGTTGTGCTGCTATCGGAGGAGATGAGACTCTTGTTCACAGGCGCTGGTGGGACAAATCAAGGCAGTTTACATCATTTTGTAACGTGAACCTATAGCTTTACAGCCGGTACTAATAAATTAAAGCTCAACACGTAGACGCTGAGGAGCGGGGGATCCTCAGTGCCCGCCGGAGCTCTTTGCTTTGCACAAAAATGAACATTTTCAAACAAGATTGCACAACATCATTTAAAAACAAAACAAAATGAAAAAAACAATCTACAACAAGGCCATACAGGAGGAACATTGGGAGCGTTATGTGTTCTCCTCACAAAAGGACCTTTTTTTGTTCTGACTCCCAGCGAAACTCTGCACCCTCCCCTGAACAACTTGTGTTGAAAGTCTTGTGATCCTGCCGACCGAGGCGGTCCGAGACAGAAGACAGTGAGACAGGGGCGAGTACAAAAAAAAAAGGGGGGGGGGACCCGGGAAGTTACGGCGTCTTCGGTTGGACGTTTGTGCCGTTGTCGCTGTCGTCTTTGGAACGTCGGCCACACTGCCCGTGCGCCTTGTGCAAACTGTTTGCGTTCCACCTGAGATCAGAGAAAAGTGTCTCCGGCGTCGTCCGCTTGTTGCTAAAAGAGGCCAAAGGCAAAGCTTTCATGTGTAAGCACTGTCACACCTGTGTGCTGCGTGTAGCCACAACAAGCCTGGTTGTTTGTTGCACAAACACAGGAGCACTCACACTGCTGCTGTGTTTACCTGTAAACAGGCCAGACATCGCAGGGTAAATGGACACCGCTCGTCCTAATTTCTTCATACCTAGATTCTCTTTTTTTTTTTTTTTTTTCTTCCTTCCTGTCGTTTTAATAGTTTTGAAGCCTAAACCCTCTCAGCGCTGTTGAACAAACTCAACCAGCTACAATGTTCGTCTTTGAGTGGAAGGAGCTGAAATCACGAGTCTCCCATTTTGGCGAGGAGGTGATAATCACAAGACTAAGAACAGATAAACATGATAATAACATTCTGGAAAATGGTTAAAAATACACTGTCAGCCTGTTTATTATAAATACCAGCAGCTGTGAAACGATCCTGTTCAACGTTCAACACAATAAATATTTCAAATCGAGGAGCGCTTTTTTTTTCTTCTCTCTTTTTCTCGTGAAAGCTGCTGAAACGAGCGCCTTATCCCCCGTGGTGAACGCGTTTAATTAATTTCTCGGTGATTTTAGGAGTGAAATGCTGAAAACAAATTATTCTTTGAAGAGAATAACAGCAGCTGCAACAAGTAACAATATTTAACCCCCCCCTTAAAAAAATAAAACTTAAAAAAAAAATCTTCTTTGTGCCTTGGCCCACTTAAGACTGAGCTCATGCTGACGACATGAAAGTTGTTTTGGATTTTTCACTTCATCGAAGAATAATTATAAGAACTAAGCTGGACTTCAGTCTGAGTGGAAAACTGTGCTCTCCCTGAAATTTGCCCTCGGAAAGTTTCCGAGCCTCTTCATGTTTGTGTAAAGTTTGTCACTTCACTTGAACTGGAACCAAGACATGAACTGTTTTGTGACAGAGCCCAGCAGCCTGATGACATATGGCTTCCAAAACACACAACGCTGCCGTGAAATGACACGCATATCTACCCTTCAAAAAAAAAAGTCTACGTAGTTTTAATTCTTCAAAGAAGATACTATATTTTGCAGTTTGCTTTTTTAATCTTAAAATGATGTTGCAGCATAAACAAGGAATACTAGAAAATGTGAATAAAACTAAACATATTCATTGGATCGTCAGTTAGCTAAAGGAACGGTGCTCGAGGCAGCTACATCTCTGGTACAGTTTTGCAGCAGTTCTCTGATACACGAAGCTCATTGTTCAGCTGTTGCTGCTGCATGAACTCTGCGGTTTCCTCAAGGATTTGCCCTGGGATGTGGAAGTCAGCTGTTGAGTTCTGCTCAACAGCTGATTCCTGAAGGCCCTCAGTTTCTGGCTCCTCTGGGCTGGCTCTGCTGTGAGAGTTGCAGGGCTCCAGATTGCATCCAGTGCCCTGCAGGAACTGTAAAAAGTTCTCCTCGATGGAGGCCTCACGGCTGGGCAGCTGCTCCCCTTCACTGGGCCTGGCCCTCTTGAAAAGGCAAGCCAGGTGTCGGGCCAGCTCCTCTCGGATTTGCCGGTTCAGGCAGCCGTAGAAGAGCGGGTTGGAGGTGAAGCAGAAATAGCCGATCCACGTGACCACGTTCTCCAGCTGGGCCAGTGAGGCCGGAGAGGTGGCCGTTACTGCCGAGTAGAGGTGGAAGGAGAAATATGGCATCCAGCAGCAGAAGAACTGACCGCCCACTGCCACCAGAACCATCGCGGCCTTCCCACCGGTGAAGATCCTTTGAGGGGTCGAGCGTGCGCCGGTTCCTCCGAGGCTGGCTGCCATTGTGGAGTGGCTGCTGACGGAGTCGGAGCGTTGCCGTGGCGTGTCCATCCAGGTGGGGTTGGGGCCGTCACGCATGGCTGCTACACGGGCCACCTTAAACATGTTGCAGTAGACCACCAGAATGATCAGCACGGGGCACAGGAAATAGATTAACGTGAAGAAGACCATGAAAAGCAGCCGTGTGGTCCTGCCTCCTGTCCAGTGAAGGGAGCAGTGTCTCTGACCGGGAATGAGGACTTCAGGAGTACCCAGACTTGAGGTCCCCTGGAGCAGCCACCCCAGCAGAGGCAGTACAGACATAACAACAGCTTTAATCCAGATTCCCACCAGTACCATTACCACCACCCTCACTGTCATCTTCACCTCATGCCTCATGGGATAGACAATGTAGTAGTAGCGCTCCACATTAATGGCACAAATGGTGAGGATGGCAGCACTCACGAGACAAACACTCAAGGAGAGGTAGCTCCGACACAGCGCCTCGTCCACCAGGACCCAGTCCGACAGCATCCCCAGAGGCATCACCAGCAGCGCTGCCAGGAGGTCCACCAGGCACAGGTGGAACACAAAGGCAAACTTACGCAGCTGGGGTGTTTTAGTGATGACGACCATCACCGCCAAGTTTCCCACCACCGCCAGAACGTCCATGATGAGCATAACGCACAGCCCCAAGGTGTGGTTCAGATCCACCTCGCGTTGAGTGTTTCCGACAGGCCCGGTTACGTTAGAGATATTCGGCTGCTGTAAGGCTGCAGATGTTGAAAGAGACGTGTTGTGCCAGGTGACAGGATGCTCCATGAGAGGATGGGACACAGAGGAGAGAGTTCGCTGAATTTCACGGGTCCATCACCCATCCTCCCCTGTCGTAGGGCGTCACGGAGAAGCTCAACCGGTGGTGTCCGTCATAGTAACTGCAGGTGTAGAGACCCTGACCCCTGCAGACCCTAGGGTGGGGTTCTGCTGATGGCCACACAAACCTTCTCCCAGTTGTTGATTATCTTCTCGAAGCTGGAAAGATCTGAAAGAAAGACAATAGTATTGTTCAGTCATCTACTCAAGATGAGAGACCTTTGAGCTGAAGGAAATCCTGTCTTTTGTGAGTATATTTTATGAATTCCACTGGTGAATGTCAGTGCTGTTTATACAGCATCAAAACAAGTTTAGCTTACATCTTCATCCATGTCATTTAAACTCAGTCTGCAAATTGGAGTTTCTAGTTGTACATTTGGATAAAATGAACCCATGACAATAGTCTTCTCTGTGGGCTAATAAATGATAGATAAATATAGGTTAGTGCTCCTAACTCATAGATTTTTGACCCTGAAAACTTTTAGAATTATAAAAGTTTAAACTTCAACATTCATACAGACTTCCCAAGCACTTCTTTCCATTTCAGTTGTAAAAAATACTGCAGGCAGCTTTACTGCAAAACGCACTCCCGTTTGTTGCTTCAAACCTTTTGCTGTCAAAATGATTGCGCCGGAGGCAGTCCGCTATTGCTTACAGTCATAATTTATTACATATTTGACATCTGCATCCTCAGATGTGTGTTTTCAGGGCAGCCGGCACCCTAGGGAAGAGCTAAAAAGCACGGGTGGACCATATGTCCCCATTAAGCGAGTGAAGAAGCAAAAAAATAATAATAATATGCAAATAAACTGCAAAACTCAGCATTACAGAGCTCTGTGCTGCTGTTAGTGATGGGAGGAAACGATCGATGAACCCGCTCTTCGTATTCACACAGTCCTGACGTGGTTTCCTATCTTTAGGAGAAGATCAGGAATCGTCTTTTGAAAAACTGCACATTAATCATATGTACGGCCATCTTTACTAGTAAAAGAAGTCCAGCCGTACAAGAGGTTATCATACATGATATGAAAGCTGTGCATGTGCTGGTGGATCACCCTCAGCAGCCAGTTTGATTGTTTGCCAGGTGAGTAGGCAGTGTTTACTGTCACAACCTCACCTGGATGCAACCCCACACAATGCTAAAGCTGAAGAATAAGCATCAAAGTGTTGGTACATTTCCATATGCTGCACACCTGCAGGTGCAAGTTTTCCACTTGGTAACTGTGACTTCCCCCAAAGGTTCCTCATCCTTCCCTCCCACGCCGTGTGTTCGTCAGGCCCAGTGATCGGCACCTGACAGACGCGGGTCGTCTGTTCTGAATAGGTCACAGGGTTACAGTCACTTCGGTAAATGACCTGTGAACAACTCTGATGCAACGAGGACCGAGGAGCAGCCCCCTGGGGGATTTTTACTCTGGAGAATACGGATTGTTTTAAACGAATCATCATCACTATGATGCCCCCGAAGAGACGTTCAAAGGGTTTTTATTCAACAATGGTCGACTGAAAAATCTAATTTTTAAATAAAGCGGTTCATTTTATTTAGCCTAAATCGCACAAACAAAACTATTTATTGAGGGATGGAAAGACTCAGCACAGTTTATTAGTTAATGTAATTGAATCAGCGAGAGCAGTGCCGTTTAAGTTCTAACTCGGGGTTCGCAAGCTGATAAAATTTATACCGAGCTACAATATAAGGTTGTCTGGGATATCTCGGACTGCTGACTTGGAACCGTATGACCCTATCATATGCACATGACACTCTGTTTACTGAGAGGAGAAAAGTAGCCTGTTGTTTAAGTGTGCCTTTCTCTGCAGAGCCCTTTGACTCGTCTGCATCAGCACGCAGGAGACAATCCGGATGTTGGATGTGAAGCAAGGCGTCTCTCACTATACCTTCAGTCTTTTCACATGAAAATTCAGAGATAAGACACAATCCACTGCCTGATGAGTCACAGTCCCCCCCCCTCCCCTCGTCCCACCTTCCCACCCACACGCTCTGCTATTAAGGCAGGTATGGCTGGGAATGATGAAGTGATGAAAAGTCGGTGACATACCTCAGTCTGGAGAGGGCTGCTTCGTCCTGGGGAGCCTCACAGTCTGCTGAGGGACAGCCAACCTGTTTCGCTTTCTCACCCGCACACACAGCAAACACTGATACACACCACGTCACAGAGAGGGAGGGAGGGAGGGAGGTGGAGGGGGGGTTGGTGAAGAGGAGAGTCCTGTGTCTCCTCCTCACCTGGCCCCTTTCATCTCGTCTGCGATCGGCCGGGCAGCGCACACCTCTCGGCTCTCCCTTTGCCCGCTCTTCGATCCAGATGGGAGAGGCAGAGACGGAGCAGAAATTAAACAGGAGGAGGGGCCCCTGTCCTCCAGTCTGCGATGCACGAATGGGTGGACCCCNTGAGAAAGCCAGTCAGAGGGACAGGCCAGTCAGAAAGCCAGCGGCGTGAACAGGACAGGAACCAGCTGATGAAATTCATCCATACTTCTCACTTATGATGACATGATTGATTTTCCCTCAGAGTGCTCAAATGTAGGATTGTCTTCCTACCCCCATCTCCTCCTCCATCCCGGTCACCCTCACACACTTTCACACACACAGACTCCTGCACTTGCCCAAAGCAACTGCAGAGCTGTGCGGAGCAGACAGGCAGCAAGTGGAAAGGCAGGTTCCTCCGGCTCGCCACTGGGTCTTAGTGCCTCGCCGCAACGTGATCTCACCGCAGGTCACATCAGGTCCAGGGAGACGGGTGTCCCGGCCATCACTTTTTGCCCCGAGGATCGACATTTCTCTGATTCTCCGCTTGCTTCCTGCTGCTCGTTTGGCCAACATCACCCAACCCCAATTTCTGCTCAGTCCAGCAAAAGCCTTCTCACAAGACTGGATTATTGATTCGTAAAGAAGTAAAGAATCTCGCTGGTTAATGTTTATGAGCTGAGATTAACATTTACTTGAACCTGGCCCACAAGATGTCCACATTACAGCTCACAGAGTTTTGTCCAGGAGTTTCCTTCAGCCTGAGAGGTGAATGATCCAGTGTATCGTTCCAAAAAGATGTTCGAAAGCCACGAGAACACTTAACAACAAAAGAAAAACAAAAGGCTTCCTTGAAAGAAATCATATCGCCTGCCACCTTACGTGCCAGAGTTTTAAACTAAAGTCGTCTTATGTTGAGAAAAGACAAAGTTAGAGCCGTTTTAGTCAAACGGCTGGGGATGACTGTAAGTTACTATCAGAGTTAATTTTAGCTCATCTGTAAAACTGACTGAGCTGTAGCCATTCTTGTGTTGGCTGAGCTCCATTAGCTGTGTTGGCCATCTTGAATTGTATTGAATCCAAAAGACGTATGTCCAATTATAACTTTCTGAAAGTTTCGTCTTTAACAGACAAACGAGGTTGACTCCAACAGGTAACGCCAAAGTTTTTAGCAAAGATCTCGATGCTACAAACACACCAACGTTTAGCTCAGTATTTTTAAAACAGACCTTGAATCCTGTTGACTTTAAAACTTAACCAGCGGTAGATCCATGTCTAGCGATTTCTTTCTCAGTTTCATTAAAATCTATCCACTGGTTCATGAGATATTTTGCTGACAGATCGGGTGTTTAGTTGTCCCGATGTCCAGGCCGGTCCACAGAGGTGATCGGGTCCAGCTGCTGTTCATATCAGACAGACTCTTGGTGTTTTTAAATCTCATGTTAAAACACACTTATACTCACTGGCTCTTAATATGGCTGATTTTGCATCATTTTATTGGTTTTATTTTGTGTTTTATCATATTTTTTATTGTTTTATTTTTGGTTTTTGTTTTTTTTGTAATGTGCTATATAAATAAATTAGATTTGATTTGATACAAGATCGCCCAACTTTCATGGTGGTGGGCGATTATAAGGCAAGAGATGTGAGGACAAGTGAAGTCTATTTTGCAGTGCTGTGTAATTTTCTTCCTAATTTGCTTTAAACTGATCATCTCTGGGGCTGAAATCCTGCCAGCTGCTGTTGCTGCTGCAGAAAAACAACCTGCAGTGTTTCTGTATGTAATAAACACACTTTCACATGTTATTATGTATACCATCTCGCTTCAGACACAACAGAAGCATATGTTTAAAGTTTGCTGTTGTCTGCTCTTCTTATCGCCTCATGTTGCTGTGTTTTACTGTGTGAAATCAGGAATTACATGGAGGGAGGAAATTTCCCATCGCATCATGAAGCGTGTTTCCTGATGATCTGGTTCATCACTTGACTTTGAGCTCCATAAACCCTAATGAGTTCACGATTCATTGCTTTTGTTTTTACTTAGAAATCAATTGGTTGTTTGAAGACAGAGTCATTTATTGATCCAATTACTGTCTTGCTGTTTAGATCACAAAGTTGTCTCGAGAAAACCCTGCTTTTCTCTGCGCCCTGCACCAGTTTTCCCCCACCGTGCAATTTTTAGTAGGAACAAAGTGTCGAATGTTACTTGTTCACAGAGTTGGGTTTCAGCGCTTCAGAGGAGATAAATGCATATCGTAAATAACAAGTTTTAATGTATGATAATTTGAGAAGTGATGGCACTTTAGTATTTCCCCCCCGAGGCATTTCCAAGAGGGGAAAGGGAGAATAGTGGACTCTTTGTGCTGGTTAATGTGTGTGTGTATCCTGTGACCGCGCTCGTGTCTGAGGTGTTGAATCATGACAGAAATAGCAGATACGCGGTCATGCTGGCAGCGCCAATCACAAGGGGAGGGAAAATACAATGGTTTCCATGGCAACACCAACTTTCGCCTCCCTGTCTGCTGTCCCCGCTCCACCTCCAGCAGCAACCTCGGGGCAGAGTCTTCTCCTCGCCGCGTGAATCAGCAGCCATTTGGAGTTCGGCTCGTTGTGTTTTGTGAGATTAGTAATTGTTCTCTGATTGCTTTCTCGGTGTTTAACTGAACACAGGTGGGTTGATTTGTGCTCAATCACTGCTGCTCATCTAAGGTGACTTTTATAACTAGTGATCTCAGATCTCACCAGCAGGGGGAGCTCTCACATTTAGCAAGCATCACCTGAAAATTTCACAAAAATGTCTTTACAATTTACACTCAGATGATTAGTGCAGATGGTTTTACGCTTATCTAAATAACTGCTCGGCTAAATAAATGACACAGATTTTTTTTTGCTATTCATTAGATTTGTGCTCTGCAGAACTAATAAAGTGAATTTCTTAAAATTGGGAACATTTTGTGTGACACAAAAAGGTTAAAAATGTATCAGGTTTTACTTGTTTTTTTTTTTTTTTTTTCTCGGTGCATTTAACTTCAGATTTGATGACGTTTGCGGCACAGACGTGCTCACAGTTCACACAAGAAGAGATCATTATTCGGGTTACATCACATCCCCGGGGAGAACTCGTTCTGCAGAAATCCCTGTGCATTATTTCAGACAGAGTTCTGTCGCTGCCATGAGTGAGACACACATCCATTTTAAGACTAAATTAAAAAACAATGAGAGCTAATTTAAGGTTTCATTAAGTTTAGCATAAATATTTACAACCACCTTACTGTGTTTAGATTTCTAACTCATTTCCTTTTATGCGTAGTGGTAAAATTATGTAATGATTAGATGAACGTCTACAACTGATTAACTTGGCCACAAACGCAAAGATTGCTATAATTCAGTCAGTTTTGGAGATAATGGGCTAGAATTTGGTGTGGTTGTAGATGAGAGTCATTCTCAACACATACTCCTCCAAATTCCACTCAGTGTGGGAGATCTTTGCCCAAAACGCCACCATTACCTGTCGGTGTCAGTTATGTTTGTCTGTCAGAGAGACTGTATCTCTCATGAAGCACTGGAAGGATTCTAGTGAAACTTTTAGAAACTAACCATTGGACGTACAACTATAACGATCACCTTTTAAAGTCAGTTCAGTTCCCTGATGGCCGCCGTAGCTAATCAGTCTTAACAAACACAAAAATAGCTATAACTCAGACGATTTTACAAATATTGATCTAAAATTCAGTGCTGAGAGTCATTCACAGCAGCTACTGTGAGCATGCATTTTGTAGTTTATGGTATATCAGGTCCTTATTTCTCAACAAAAGATGATTTTAGTCTATGGCCATCCTTCAAGGAATGCTAGGCCTTTAATTTGTTCTTGTTTTTAATCTCTCACAGATTGTTTGTATTTGCGATGGAGAGGAAGTGTCACCAAATGCAAATCTAAACGCTCCACTAACTCCTTTAGAGTTATTAGAGCATGTAGATCATCACACATTTTAAACATCCTTCTCTGCAGCAGTTTCGAACACGTTTACTGCATGGTGGGGAAAAAACGGCATCAGGCAACAAAGAAATGAGCCGTTTCCTGTTTGTTTAATGATTCACCTTGCAAAGATTTCAGATACAATCCGAAAGCTTGCTAAAAGTCCTTGGCCAACCTGTTCTGTCTGAGCAGCCAGAAAATATGCTGTCCAGCAACAGTAGCTGGTTTGTGCCGTCTCACTTCCCCGAGTCAAACGCTGGTGTCCAAATAGACACAATTAGCACTCTGTGTTGGCTCCAGGTTGGCACCGACATCCTGCACACTCTGAGTCACCGATGAGTACCGATGCCTCGCGCTGCTGTCTGCCTCGAGAAGCAGAAAAACACTGAAGTGCAAAAAAATAAAAAAAAATTAAATTTACGAAGACTTATAAAACATAAAACGTGAGCATTGGGATTCTATTCGCAGGCATTTTTGCTTTGTTTTTTGCTCATTTTTACAGCTTACATGATACCTCAGTATTTTTACCTCATTCAGTTTTTACATCTTGGCTGTGATTCAACTAAAATGAATCATTTAATTACTTTCTAGAACAAAACAAGACACCAAGTACTCAGAGGCTTAGTGCATCTTCTGTTGTACGAGGACCATGACTCCCATCCATGACTGTTATTTAATTTCTTTAGTGACACTGATTAATGTGACCCCATTCGACTGACTCGTCTGCTAATTCATGTCCACTTGAATGACTTGTAAATTAAACACTTTATGCTTTCTTGCCTGCTTTTCTCCCTGGCTGAAACGTTTTTGAAACCCGAGTCTCTGGAGGTGACCATGTTCATGAAGGAGAATGCGGAGCTATTTGCAGCATTTGGCTGCTGGTGCAGTGAGGTGAGACGTCCTTGATTGAGTCATAAATGGCCTTCAGTGCCTCGTTGCTTTACAGGCACGGCCCTCATCGGTTTAAGGTATACACAGAACAACACAGAATGACTCAGTGGAATACAAAGAAGGACACGGTGACATGAACAGCAGAGCAACATACAAAAGTTTTAAAAACGCCCCGTAATTTCCCTTCATTTACTTTCTGAGCAGCCAGACTTTCTTCTCTTTCAAAGTGTTTTTTTCTTTAGACTTTGGCTGCTTTTGTACTTATTTTCTGTCTAGTCCTTGTATCTGATCGTGACAGCATTGTGTGTATTTAAAAGAACGAGGAAAGAAATCAACTGATGAACAGAAACAGAAGGAGCACTTCACTGATAAACACAGGCTGAATCTTACTGTAACAATTACAAACAGAAACAGAAAACACAGCTGCAGATTCCTTTTTAAACAACTCAGTCAGTGCCGTCACCTCCTTCATGGCTGCATCATCGGGCAGAAACAACACTGCAGCTGTCACGTTGTCCTTCTCCGTTCATTTATAATTTATTTATTCGTATTGTTCTCTGAAGGTCAGGTGGAGAGCGGACAAAGATGAGCCCTCAGGTGTGTTTCTTCATGCTGAATGTGTGTGCTAACTGCACATTTTGACCCCAGTGAATCGTCTCTCCGTTTATCCATTTGAGCCTCGGTGTAATCTCTAACTTTTTTATGTTTCATAAAGAAGATTAGTTGCTCTTGAGTAAATACATGGACGTTATATAACAATAAAGTCATATTTTTTAAAGGCTATCTACCTGTGATTAAAATGTGTCTGTATTGTCTTTTTTATTATTACTTTCTTTAAAGTCACATGTTTACATACACTAAGATTACTTTGTTTCCAAACAATTTAGGAAAGCCCAGCTGATGATGTTGTGGCTTCGGAAGCTTTTGATAGGTTATTTATATTGTGACGACATGTGAAAATCAAAAAAAATCAGCCAAGACACCAGGAAGAGAATTGTCAACCTCCACAACTCAGGGTACGATTTCCAGGTGCCTGAAGGTGTCATGTTCATCTGTTTGAGCAATTTTATTCATGTATAAACACCAGGGGAATGTCCTGCCATCATAAGGCTCGGGAAAGAGTCCTGAGATGAACGTGTTTTGGTGTGAAATGTGCGTATCGACCCCGAAACAAAAGCTAAAGATCTTGTGAAGATGCTGCTGAAGCTGAGAGTCATTATCCACTCGGAGAGGAAGAAGCCTCGGCTCCGAATGCATCGTGAAATAACAGATCACAGTTTGTAAATGCACACAGGGACAAAGAGCTCAACCTTTGGAGACATATCCTGTGGTCTGATGAAACTAAAACTGACCTGTTTGGCCATAATGACCATCATGTCAGGGTTTGGGTTCATATTGTGTTTTCTGTATTTTGATTGTTTCGTTCCTTGTCTTACTTGGTTCCTGTGTTTATCCTGGTCTTAGTTCAGTTCTTGTTCCTCGTGTCTGTGTTTCATGCTACATTCACTTCTCCTCAGTCTGTCACTTGTTTACCTGTCATTCCCACCTCCACCTGCTCCTGGTTTCATAATCATCTCACCTGTACCCACTTTTCCTAATTACCTCCTGTGTTTAAAACCTGGTCATTTCTTCCACTCACCGCTGGTTCATTGTCACCTTTCTTGTTCTCTGCTAATCGTGCCTCGTCTCCCCATGCTCTGTCTGGTTTTCGTCTCATCTCAGGTCTGCTCGTGTTTGTTCAAGTTTGTTAGTGTTGTTGAATTTAGTTTAGGTTTTGCTTCCACATCAGCCTTTTGTTTTTGTTTATCCTTTATGTTAATAAATTAGTTTCTTTATATCATGAGTGTGCGCTCTGGGTTCGCCTCCTTCACCCCACTTCATGACACATCGTTACATTTGGAGGAAAAAGGAGGAAGATTGCAAGCCTGAGAACAGGGTGTGGAAGAATGGCGTGGGGTGTTTTGCTGCAGAAGGGACTGGTGCACTTCACAAAAGAGATGGTATCATGATGTGGACATACTGAAGCCACATCTTAAAACATCAGCCAAGAAGTTAAATATTGGGCACAAATGAGCCTTCAAAAAGGACGGCCCTCAGCATACAGCCAAGTTAATCACAGAGTGGCTTAAGGACAACAGAGTCAGTGTTTTGGAGCGGCCTGATCTGATCAGAGCTGAAAAGGCAACAAACCTAACTCAGCTTCACCAGTTCTGTCCAGAGGATGGAGAAAAAACTCCAGCAAGCTATTGTGAGGAGCTTGTTAAATTCTTACTGATCAAATCCTTTAAATGATGCTACCGTTAAAATTCCCAACAGGCCATGGAGTGCAAACAACAACAAAAACGTTTTGGATTGTAAATACCACACACTCCCACTCTCCACAGTCCATTTTCTGCGCCCTGACAGCTGGTGAAGGAGTATTACTAACTGCGCAAATGAACATTAGGTGGTAGAAATAGTCATAAAATACATATTTATGAGAACACAACAAATGCCAGAGGTCTGTAAAAGTGAAACACTGGTGTGACAACTTGCCACATTTTAGTACAGTTTGTAAGATTTTGTCTCAGGAGGACTCAGCGTGTTGCTGCTGGTCTGTCAAAACTTAAACTGGTGAAACGTTGCCCTCAAGACGTTCTGCAGTCAGAAACGGCGCAGAGTAAAAGCTGTGTTTTCAAGTCTCAGATTGCATTTAGCCATTTCTACAGCAGTCTTGCATATTTATTCCATCCTTATCAGAGCCTCAGAGGGCCGAGTCCTGCAGGCAGGATGGGGAGAGGAGGAGGAGGAAGAGGAGGAGGAGGGAGATGAGATTGTGAAATTCAAACAGATGCTGCCTGGTAATAATGCAGGCCAGCTGTCAGCTTTTAGCTGTGCGACAAAGTGAAAATGAGCCAAGAAGCTTTCAATCTGGTCGCACACTGAGGCACAGGGGTTCAACAGAAACACAGAGAGGAATCTGCAGAAACAGACAGCCAGAAACTTTATCACATTACTAAGACAATAATAGACAAGATTTGATTTTCGTCCACAACCTTGGTGCAAAAAATAAATTACAAACAGTTTGGAAAAAACACGTTTTCCTTCTTAATGAGGAGATAGGTGACAAAACTGTTATCGCTGCCGTAGCTGTTCAATAGAGCAGATTTCCATCATTTTCACATTAACGAGCATATTTACATAGAACTGTTTGTTTTGTTTGTTTTTTACAAACAGCAGCAGCAGCTGTAGCACTTCCAGATGGAATATTAAAACATTTCACCCAGAGTTATTGGGTTATTGTGAGATTATCGGTGATGTAAATTGTAAATGTAATTTATAGAACAAGGTTTGCATCAGCTGCTGTAACATCTTTAAGTGGAGATGTTTTAAAACGGCAGCAATTCTCCTTTTTTGTTTTACTATGATTTTTTAAATATAAATTAATCAACTGCTTGCTTGCATGAAGCAAGTTGATTAATTTAACTTCAGAGTGAAGTTAAATATTAACTTCACTCTGATAAACCAAAATCTAAGAGATACACTTAAAATCAAATCTTCACAGGTGCTGAAAAACATAAAGCAACTCATAAATATAAACAAGCGACTGTAAATTATTTCTTTTTTAAAATCCTATCTGTGTTAAATACAGGCCCATAAATCAGCTGTCCAGCTGTCTGACAACATTAACTGAAGAGTTTGTGTTTACACTGAGGATATTTCTTTTTCTGCTTTGTGTATCCTTCATGCTGCAGCTGAAGTGTCTAACAACAAAACAAAACCAGTAAAAAATCAGACCTGCGTAAAAAAACCAAAACACCAACTTCATTCAGGTTTTATCTGTTTGGTTTTAATCTTCACTCTTTTTGTGATCTGTAATCTGTAATATTAACTATGATTATTTTAATTTTAATATTTAGTTTTTGGTTGTTTTTAGTTCATCGGATCGTTTCCTCAGAGACATCCCACGGAGATCGTCTTTGATATTTAGAGAACAAAAAAGGAGAGATTGACCCAAAGCCTTTCAAATGGGATTCCAGCCCAGGAACAGATTATAAAACAATAACAGAGTATTAATGGACGGGAAAATGAATCTTGAGCGTGTGAGTGCTGCGGAATCAGGAAATCAGGAAAAAATCCAAACAATCCAAAATAAATTCATTAACTATGTTATAAAGACGCTGTTTCCTAACAAGAAAGGGTTTACTTTTTCATTATCACAGCAGAAAGTAACTCACTTTAAACCCAGCTCCATGTTAACTGTATCTACAGAAAACAGATGATTATAGGATTATTAGTAGCAAGAACAACAAAAATCCCTTATAAATCAACACAAGGTTATTCCCTAAAAACAGGAGATTATTACAGACTGAAAATGACACAAAAGAAATGGTTAATTTATAAAAACACTCTTCTTCTTGTAGTGGTTCTGGTTGCAGGGTGTGAGAATATAAGAGCTTTGTGAGTGAGACCAAAACTAAATATCAAGTTTTAGGAAACGTAAAATTATTTAACCCAGTGAAGCAAAAGATTATAAATATACTATCCCTCTTTTTCTCCCAGCGTGCAGTACTCCTTTTTAAAATGTGGTTTAAAACACCTAAAATTGATCTTTTCATATTAATAATAAATCAGATGATCTTATGTAATCTAAAACACGTCGAACCTTATGAAAAAGTAATTATCCACAACTATCTTTTGCTTTTTTGCAAACCACCAAAGGGCAACTTTTATAAGTTTGCATCTGCTTGGTAAAATATTTTAACTTTTAGTGGCTAATAAGACAGAAAAACTCAAACTTACATCTGTTAAAAACAATTGTGAAGACGTAATTCTCCACATCAGTGTCAGGTTTAAATCTCTGAGCTCAAACTTTGTTTCTGCTGCTCCTAATATAACCAAAGGTAACTCTGACTGGTGTATAAATGCTTATTAATGCATCAAATGTGAGCTGCGTTCTAATATAAACCTAACTAAAGTTGAATTAAAGACTCCCTGGTCATACAAAAAGAAATAAAGGCACAACACCCAGATCTGTTGCTCTGTTTGCTTTTATGCCACTGCTTCTTAAAAAAAAAACAACATTTCATTTAAAATTAAAGAGAATTTGTAGTGATAACATGTGAGGATGTCATGAAGGCTCAATAGATGCCACTGCAGATTTATTCATTAATCTCTGGGACGACAGATATGTCCTCTAATATCTGATCATTTATTTTTCCCTTAATGTAGAGATTTAAACAGAAGTGTGGGATCTTTGTGTCGTGTTTTACTTTTGTACCATGAGAGCTGTACTCTTTCTACATAAGTGAATTTCTTTATAAACGCTTTTGAAAAAGCTGTAAATAATAAAGAAAGGTTCAGATTTAATCTCTCTAAGACAAGTCAAAATGTGAGCAAGCGAGTGAATTTTCCATCACGGTGAACTTTTTCCTCTCAGATGTCCGTTTACCGGCTGAGCCTCGTCTTGAAGGTTGGCTCAAGGCAGGGCGCTCGAGATGAGCTCACACCTGAATAATAAATCAGTTTTGCCTCACAAAAACGACTGACTCATTCAGTCCTATCATCATCATACGCGGCCAGGGGCCTCAGCAGTCGTTATATAATGACTGCAAAGGCCAGCCGCAGCTTAACAGGGGGGCTGCTTCCCTGAGCGGCTGCTGAATTGGCTGTTTTTGAGTTCACTTCCCTCTGGCAGGACGGAGCTGAGAATGAGGGCTGATTGAAAAAGGGGGGGGGGAAGTCTGAAACGTGTTTATACAATCCTCTTACCCGGCCAAGAGTGGTGTCATGCGTGAGGCGTTTTGTCTTACGCAATCAGGGCATTTGGGTTTTGTCTTGGCTGGTGCTGTGAAGGCCAGAGTTCAGAGGAAACGAGAGGAGGTCATACTTCTGGGAGAATTCATTCCAGGACCAGATAATGATCAAACAGCGGCTGATGGGAATGGAGAGGGGCTGACTGGAAGCTTTGAGCAGGATGTTTAATTTTAGAAGCATCTCGGAGATCCTTGCGCTCATTAATCGAAGATGTGTTCGCTCAGTCGCACTGACACGAGTACTGAACTACACAAACAGGTGAAAATACAAGCTCCTCTCCTTAGCTGGCCGTGTCCTCACCTCTGATGACATGAAGATCCTCATGTGAGCTTCATTATCTACAGCCCAGAGCTGAATAAATGAAGGCGCACAGTAACCCCCCCCCCCNTCCCCAATAAAATGTTGCAATTGGACACTTGTCCTCAGAGATAAAGGACACTCTGTCCAACTCTGTCAAAGATCTTTACTTTCGCTCCCCCTTTCTGTTCCTTTAGGCCCTAACAAACGCCACTCTCCACCCAATCTGTGATCCAGCCACCTGATTTATAATTATCCATTTCATTTTATGTGACGATGCAACAAATTTATGCTTCCAAGCTCCTGAATCGTCTCTTTTTTTATGACTTGTGAAGTATTGCTGCTCAGCCTTTCAACAACACTCTCTTCCTGTGTCTCACAGCAATGAATCCATTAAGTAATGTTTCCATATTTGGACCTCTGGTTTTAGAAAAAGAGTCTCCGTCGTTGCTTTGTAGTTTTATTTTGTCTTCACAACAATTTAGTCGCAGTTAGTTTTATATTGCCTGTCTCATAAAAGGTGGGTGATAATTTAATTGTGTGTGTGTGTGTGTGACTGCTAAGGTAGAAAAATATCTCATGAACTAGTGGACACATTTGAATAACACTCTCATAAAGTAATCACTGGATGTACATCAACAACTGCTTAACTTTGGGTGTCAACCCGGCACAAGATGGCCGACACAGCTAGTAAACCTTAGCAAACAAAAATAGCTCTAACTCAGTGAGTTGTACAGATATTGTGGTAGTAGCTGAGAGTCATCTCTAACACTCTGGGCGCTAACAGATTACCTGAGGTTTTTGTTTAAAACTTGTCAGTAGTAATACATAAAACAGCCATAATACAGCATTAAGGAACCCATAAAGTACCTGGTATGTACCCATAGATATCAAGTACATACCCTGTCAGTATCAGGTGTGTACATGGTATCAGGTACCTATCCAGGACTTGGTAAGTACCAGATATATGCCCTGTAAGTACCCTGTAAGTACCACCTACGTACCCCCAGTTGTACCAAGGATGTACCCGGTACAAATCAGGTCGTATTATGTATTGCTACCTTGATTCCTCTCAGCCTCATCTCAGTGTCTCGCTCTGTCTCCCTGCAGCTCCATCATCGCCATTTGACTGGAGAGCTGTAGAGAATACCTCTTCACCCTGGGTCCATGTGCTTGTAGTGGCCACAGACACTGAAAAGTGAAAAGTGAGGAGGGGGGAAAAAAAGCCAAGTGCTCTGCAAACAAGCCACACAGGTCAGGGTTTTAACTGGTGCACTCTAGCTTGATGGGCTTTTAGCAAAGATAACAAAAGGCACACCAGGTCTCAGTCATTTGTGAGGAAGAGGATTTTTTTTTCTGCCAAGCAAATGGGCTTTGTGTTGATTGATGCTTCTGCCAGGAACATTTATCCTGAGCTGCAGGTTTCAGGAGATCCTGAGTCAAAACCAGAACTAAGGAGACAAACATGTGGCTCAGTGCAGATATATACAGCTATAATTTTTAAGCAGCTGAAAATCCGTTTGATTTGTTTTTTTTCTTTCTGACTCAAGAATTAAAACGTTCTTTCAAAGCAGTGAGTCACTTTTTAGAGCCGTTTCCTGTCGTCTCCTGGGGCCCTCATCTTATTGGTCAAATGCAGGGGCAAGGCTGTTATTGGAAAGACAAAGGATTATTGTTGTTTTACTTCATTAGCTGTAAATCATCTGTCTCCATTGAGCACCAACAAGCATCAACTCCTTTATCTTCCCCCAGCGGAAGGGATTAATAGGTATTAAAAACACAGCCTGGGAAATGCCTCTATTCAAATATAAACAGCACAAGAATATTCTTTTGTTTTGTCTTTGCAGTGTGATTAATTGCATATGTGATATCACCTAGATGGAGCCTAAAATAGAAATGTAATGAGCCCTGCCATTTTCAGCTGGCAGAAATAATTACGGAGTGTTTACAATAGTATAGCTGCAGCATAGTGACGGCTTTAATTAGTGAGTGAAAACAATGAGTGCCCTGCCTCCTGATTACATCCTTTGTCTGTGACACCTGCAGCCCTTCCTCCAGATTTTCGAGTGGTGGTCTCAGCCATCAAAGCAACGCGTGGCTAAAATTTGGCTTGTTGCTAAGCGATGGGAGAGCAAGACACGATGAGTTTGCAGCCAGCTTTGCCTCTATGAAAGCATGTGCCGCCCGTGCTTGGCTTCTTCCTGAAGATGTGATTGTTGAGTGACCTCGTCCTCCTCGCGCTTCCGATCAAAGGCAAAACTGAAAGGGTTGTCATGGGAACCAGGAGCAGTCCAGACAGCTAAACAAAGATTACTGCTTTCTCTTTCTCTGCATTTACTTGTCTCAGATCACTTAAAGGGAGAGAGTGGGGTTCTGTGGGAAGATTAGGTGAAGTTATTGTCTTACCTGTTGCAGATAGGTCTTTGAACTGACTCCGTTTGGAGAAATAGAGTTCAATTTTGAACACAATGATGCGAGGTCAGTACCAAAATGGATTACTGCCCCCTTAAACAACTCAAATCTAAACAAAAATAATAACATTTTCATGCAAATGGCGCTCTGAAAAACCTTTTCATGCAATCAGTTTTGTATTCCAGCAGAAATATTATAATATCCCCGCTTGAAGTGCCCCAGATTACTACAGCTAGCTGCTGCTGCTATTAGCGCTTGTTAGAAAACCATCAAAGTGTACAACCGTGCAACACAAACCTGAACAGCAGCAATGTACTTTGGTTTTGGCTCCGCTTGGACTAGCCATTAGCTCATCAATCCAGTCAGAAGTAAACTCTAATTCTCCAAAAAGCTATCTTCAACAGTTAGATGTTAATTGTTCAGAAACTTTTACAGAACGCCTCTTCAAGTGATCGAAACCAAAGCTTTAAAGCATGAATGGATAAAACATGGAGGGCAAACTGACCTTTAAAATGTGTTTCATTTATATAAAAAAAGGAAATATTTGCAATTTTAGTGTGAAGCTATGATAATTTTGGGCTGCAGACCAATTATGCTTTATATTTATAATTATGTTTCAAGCATTTAATTTAAAAAAATCATTTGAAAAGTTGCTTTTGCACATTTTTTTAAATCAGAAATGAAACGTGTCATGGTTTCTGGGGTTAAGTTTAGGCGTTCGATTACTTCCTGTTAGTTTCTCATGTCCTGTCCACTCCCTTGTCCCACCTGTTCCAGATTTGTAATCACCACACCTGCTTGTTATATTCATTCATCTCTCGGTGTATTTACACTACTTTGTGCATCAGTCGGTTCACTTTTTACCAAGTTTAGTTAGTTGTCTCTTTGTCCATGGCAACACTTTTGGTAATAAACAGCAGCTTCTGCTCCTGCTTGTCCCCAGATGTTTGTCCGCTTTTGGACATTTCACCTGCCCTTGATTTTGAGACAAAAGGATTTTCAAAGCATTTCACGTTCAGTAACTCAACTGTAAGCATTGTGGGACATTAAACAAAAACGTTGCTCAAGGATTTGGTCAGGTTAATAGAAAATAAAGTAGAAAAAAGTATTGTGAATCCAGTGAATAATAATGTTTGTTTGTAGAGTCTGGTCTCTATAAGCCTCGGCCGTCTGTGTGTGCTCGAAAAATGAACAAAAACTGGTAATTGTAGGGTTAAAAAGTGCTTTCCTATTTTAGTGAGATAATAAAAGCATGCCCATCTGCAGACTGTAAACAAACCTTCGCATGTTGCTCTTTGCTAAAGCTTCAGCTGTGATGTTTGCAGCCAGCATGACTGTATTCAGCTGTACGATCAGCTCGGAGATGGGATGGGAGGGCTTGTTTACCGTGTAACCAGATCAGGCAGGTGGGGCCCAGCAATAAGCTGCTGTACACCAGAATTACTTTGGTGTGATTAGGGTTAAAATAGACACCAACTGGTAGAATAAAGTCACAAGTTTTCCAGCTGGAGTCTGTAAAAGCTTTGAGAAAAATATTAAATTAAAACATTTCTCGAAAGTGCTGGCTAAAAGATCCACTTCAAGTGTTTTGAGGTCTCCTCTGCAGAAAAAAGCAGATGACACATATACACCTGTTAAATATTTTAACACACGCAGAGGAGATGTGGTGTTTTTTCTGTCCCAGGTACCTCTTGCTGATGTGTCTCTGCTGGTATCTGAGTTTGTGTCGCGGCGCAGGCTCCCCAGAAGTCTAATTTGTAGACATCAGGCCGTCATTTTGCTCCACAAGCCCCATCTGAGCAGGCAGTGCGAGAACGAGCGAGGACAAGGCCACCCCTGATTTGCCACAGAGCCAGCCCAGTCAACGAAAGGCCGCGAGCAGTTGCCAGGCAACACTGTCCCTTTCGCTGCAGGAAGTGAAGTCGAACAGAACATTAATCACTTTCAGCTCCGTCTCACCAGAGTCACAGAGCTGCCAGCATACGGTCAGACAGAGGCTCGCTCGCTCTCACTGCTTTCTGCCGTCGTTTCCAAGAATCTCTATTCAGCGTGTGGAGAAAAGAAGATGTCTCAAGTGTTTAATTAATGGAGTACATCTCTGAGAATCAGCATGAGTACAGCATTAGTACATATTTGCTTGTCAGAGTCAAACACACCTAATTCGACTAAGTCTACCTAAAACGATGTTTGCTTTGACCTGGAAACAAGTTGAACCTTCAGAAAATTCATCTTCTTGGTGAATTAATTTGACTCTGATCTGCACTAAACTAAATGACGCAGCCAGTTTCTGATTTAAATATGTTCACCTGCCTATGGGGAGATCTCTGTGCGGACGGGAGATGGAGGCAGGGCTGCTCTAAAACACAGGAAGATAAATTTATTATCAAAATGGCTGCAAATCGGGTGGAATTAAACAGACAGCAACTCGTGAAGTTCTGTCCTTAAATGAACTGACATTTACTAATATCTAACGACAGACTTTCTGTTTGTTGTATACAACGTGAGAAAAACTGCGAGACTGCATTTTTTGTGAAAATTCGGGGAATACTGAGTGTTGAATGAGTTTGCTGAAATTTGCTGAAGAAGCTGAAACTGAGTTATTAAAGTTAAAAGATGCAGAACGCCAGCTAAAAGCTACAAAAATTAAAAAATATAGCAAAACCATAAACAATTAAGTGCTTGCTAAAAGTAGCAAAATGTGAGCTAAAAAAGCTTAAACTACAAAATTTTAGCTATAAGCCAAAAGGATCAGAATGTTAGAACATCAAAATGCTGGCTAAAACTAGGAGTAGAATAAGAAGATTTCAAACAGGAAGGAACTGAAGAGAGATTAAATTACTTCTATGGGGAAAATATTGATAAATAAAGTTATATGTTTTAAAAGTATAAAATTAACAAAAAACAAAAAGTAGTAGCACCCATCTCCTGAATGAGCTGAACATTTTGATATGAATGGCTAAAATAACCCAAAGTATTCAGAAGCAGATTGCAAATACTGTACAAATAATAATAATAAACAAAACAGGACAACATTAGTCAGAATGCTGAATCAGCATTCAGATTATTAGCTGCACTGATATGACAAGGATGTGTTTTAATATTACCCAGCTCTACATTAACATTTAACAAGACAGCTGCTTGTGAACCTGGTGATTTTACCTCTATATGTTTTTTTTTAATAATTATATCAATCAAATCCTTACTTGGGCCATTTTTTTGCTTTTATTGTTTGAGTTCTAGTGGCACTTTGAGTAGGAGGCTAACAGCTTTTTGGCACGGCTCCAGCTCTCACAGTGTTACCAAAGATAAGAATGGCTGCAGCCGATCTGTGCGCTGAGGAGACTTCCCACAAACAAACAAAATTACAAAAAGCTGCTCGTGGGTGGACTCGCTTCATTAAAAAAATGACAAGGTTTCCCCCTGCTCAGTCAGCACAGGCTTAAAGGGATAGTTATCGTCTTACCTGTTGTAGACAACGTTTTGATTCGCACCAGTGGAGTTTAATTCTGACCGGAGTGAGGAGCTATTGGCTGGTCCTGGCCTGTTAGCAAAATATCTGATGACTCACGGAACAGATCGTAAGGAAATTATTGGAACATAATCACTGGATGTACATCTGAAACTGATCAACGTTTTGGAGTCAACACAACTCAAGATGGCTGCCACAGCTAACTGACCTTAGCCAACACAGAAATGACTCTAACATGGACAACTTTACAAATACTGAGCTACAAATCTGGCGTGGTAGTAGCTGAGAGTCATTCCCAACGTATACTCCGAGTGCTAACAGATTTCATGAGACCTCACTTAACGACCAAAACAGCTAAAACTCTTTCTTCTCATCATAAGATGCTCGTAGCCTAAAAAGGCAACATGGCATCTAGGACTAATTCACAAGAGCAAAACAGTGACAGCAGCATCAAGCTGTAGCATTTCCTGTTCGGCCTGGAGCACTTCCTGCCAGAATACCCATGTGTTTGCATGAACTGCCATGAAAACTTTCAGACTGGAGTTGTTTTAAGACGGCAGCAGCCCCTTTTTTGGTCTTGATCTCGCTGCCTTTAGCTTGACAGAATTAAAGTCTGTCTTTCCAAACTGAACTAAGTCAAAGAGCTATCTACAACAGGTAAGATATTAACTATTTATATCAACTGTGTGCTGAGATCACTTTAAACTGGGCAGACGATATAACATTTTAAAGATAAGGTCATAAATCTGTATGAATTCTTCAGAAATACTTCACTTTTGCTCATCTTTACCTGTAAAAGCTCTAACACGCTGAACATAAATACAACTTAGCTGCCTGTGTGCAGAGACGAGACACCTGGCGTTACCTTAATCACAGCTGAATCACATGAATTACTCACCGGAGACAAAAATAAAAATTCAGTTCGCAGTCCCACCGTAACGTCTGAGAACCTACGTATGGTGGCAAAATAAAAATAGTAGCACTACTCAGAAGAACACAGAGTCACTGTTAAGACAGTCAGCTGTCAGATGGTTCGGGATGATGTACAGGAAGGAGGGGGGAGATGTGAGAGTTCTGCACCACATTGTGTCATTTCTGAGTGAAATCTGGCCCTTATTCTATCAGACCAAAATTTAACCGCAAGGTGCTCGTTTCACACTGCTTTCGGTCATTCACAAAAATGAACGGGGTTACTTTCATTTTACAGTTTTGGTTGTAATATCACACAACCAAACCAATCCAAAGAGGCTCTGATTCGAAACGATCTCCCTTTAGAACAGCACAAATGGCCGTTTGAGTTTGTTTGTCTGTAGCGTTAGCGAAATATCTCATGAACCAATGGACGGATTTTAATGAAACTCTCAGAAATTAATCACTGGACGTGTATCTAAAACCGATTAACTTTTGGAGTCACCCCAGTTTAAGATGGCTGCCACAGCTAATTCCAATTAGCAAACATAAAACTGTCAATAACTCAGGCAATTTTACAGATATTGAGCTAAAATCTTGTGTGGTAGTAGCTGAGAGTTATTAACAACACATACTCCGAGCACAGCCTGATCCCACAAGGTCTGTTAGGAGAACTTAATAACGGCAGTCTGTTGGCATAATACCTAGATGAATTTGAATGAAACTCTCAGAAAGGAATCATTAAATTGATCAACCTTTGGTGTTAGCTCAATTGAAGCTGGTCTTGACAGTCAACTGGCTTTAGGAAACACAGCAATGGCTACAAGTCAGCCAGTTTTGCAGATACTGAGCTGAAGTCTGGTGTGGTAGTAGCTGAGAGTCATCTTCAACTCATTCTCTGAGTGCTGTCTGGCATTTTCACATGAGATTGCACATAACTCCATTCACAATGTCTGATCAAAACGGCTGGGACTCTGTTCTTTGTCATTATGGGATGGTCTTAGTTGAAAAGTCTGACATGAAAGGTGGCGGGCGATATGCATTCCTTCAAGGAATGCTGGGGCTTTAAATGAGGGTGTATTAGCTCCTGTCCTTTGAGCCTAAATGTCTGTTAGTCTGATTATTATGAGACTTTAATCTTATTGTTGTTGTTGTTGTTGTCTGCAGACCCTGCCTGGTTGTCAGCTCTTATATCATCAGTGTGATTTTTTTGTTTGTTTGTTTGTTTGTTTTTGGCTCTGTGGACTTTTCCGTCTCCTCTCATTTGCCGGAGGCGCGACTTCGGCGCGGTCGCTTCTGGGTCTGAGAAACAGTGATCCACTGCAGCAGGAGGAGCAGGAGGAGCAGGAGGCCCGCGTGGAGCCGCAGACAGCCTGTCAGCCCCTCACTGCCCATCTTTAATGATCCCCACCGCTGCTGAGGACACCCGCCATCAGCCGGACCTGTCCAGAATGCGCCAATTACGTGCAGACGCGCTTTCCGCGCGTCCCCGGAGCGACATATTCTGTCAGAACCAGTTGACTAAAACAGGATTGCTCAACGCTGGTCGATAGGCAAATAAGCGTGTGATATATATTTATTTATTTTCTCCTCTCCACCCCACCGTCCCCAACCCCACCTCTTCTACGTAAGCTGCCTTTTCTTTCCTCCCTTCTTTGCGTAATTTGTCACCGGGTGTTGGATGCCTCGTGGATAATTTTGGCAGGGAGATGTGAGGAGGAGTGCTCTCCCTCCTCCCTGGACCTGGATCAGTTGTCTTCGGCAGCAGACGCGGAAGCTCACGCCGGACTTGTTTGGATGCAGCGACGGTGTAAACAAACGAGGAGCTGTTTAAATGAAATCAGCGCCGCCGCCACTGCTGCACCCCGGTTGAAGGCAAGTGTTTTTCCTCTCCATCTTCATGTGTGCATGTTGTGCTCGATGCCCCCCCCCCCC
>NC_051437.1:19019321-19036370 GCF_001649575.2 Kryptolebias marmoratus | reverse complement strand
CCCCTCTCCTGTTCCCCCCAACCTAACAGAATGGTGCAGTGCAACGCTTTTGCACATGCAGCTCTTCCCCAAATGGGCACGAGGTATTTTAGAACATGACACGACGTGGAGATTTGCGTTTTTTTTTGTTTTTTTGTCTATATTTATTTGGACTTTTTGCTTGGCAGAGGGAGGCTGTGTGTCTGAGTGTGTCAGGGAGATAAAGAAATGGCGAGGGAAAGAGGGGAGAGGTATAGGAAAATGGGCAGAGCAAGAAAATCAATGGTATATCTAATAGGAGCGTGAATCTACACATGGGTTGGTGTGTGTGTGAGTGTGTGTGTTTGTTTTATAGCAAAGCTGAAGGGAACAGTTGAATCTATGCGAGGAAGAGAACTGATAACGTTTATTAAAGGAGTTTGATGTTTGGGTAATTTCATTCTGTGTGGCTTAATTTTAGTTTATCTGTTGATTGATTTATGTTTGCTTTAACTGAAAACATGATGTGTGATGATCTTATTGTTTCTGTCCGATCACGGTCAGCTAAATGTCGTTATCTCCGGGGCTTTTTTAATTGTCATTTTCTTGTGATTTGGGTGTTAAAAAGACTTTTATTTAAAAGGATCTTTCTGCTGTTTTTCAGCCTTCTGTCAGCAATGTACTTGGGAATCCCTCATCTGCAGCTCCATGCTTTTTTCTGAGAATGGGATCATAGAACAGCGCTCTTGGATTCAGCACAACTTTCAGCATGTTGCAGCCTTCCTCCCGAACAGGTGATCGCCTGTTGGAAACGTTACCTCACCGGGATAAGTTTCAGAGATGGGTTGTTTTGTTTTCCCTCTGCCTGGCTGCCCTCTGGCCTCCAGAGGCAGCGGGATCCACGCTGAACTGCCATAAGACGTGCATCTGCGCCTCAAACATAGTCAGCTGCTCCAAGATGAACCTGACCGTCGTCCCCATGGGTCTGCCGCACTACACGGCTGTGCTGGATCTCAGCTACAATGAGATACATCAGCTTAAATCAGAGTGGACCCCAGCCAAGCTTCCCAATCTCCACAACCTCCTGCTCAGCCACAATAACATGGATTTCCTTTCGTCGGAGGCGTTCGTCAACGTGAAGCACCTGCGCTACTTAGACCTGTCCTCCAACATGCTGCAGCACCTGGATGAGTTTGTTTTTGAGCCCCTGGTCAACTTGGAGGTCCTCTTGTTGTACAATAACCAAATTTCGCAAATCGACCGCTCAGCCTTTATTGCCGTGACCAACCTTCAGAAGCTCTACCTGAGCCAGAACCAAATATCCCGCTTCCCCGTGGAGCTGATCAGAGAGAAGTTCCGCCAGGAGAAAGTCAGCCTCCTGGATGTGTCCTCCAACAGAATCAAGGTGTTGCCCATGGATGAGCTTCAGACACTGCCCGCCTGGGTCAAAAATGGCCTCTACTTCCACAACAACCCTTTGCTGTGTCACTGTGATCTGTACACCCTCCTAGCCCACTGGGAAATTCGAAAGCTGAACCCTGTCGTGGACTTTAAAGATGACCACACGTGCATTCTGCCTGGTCCACAAAAAACAAAAGTTGGCGTTTTTGATCTCAGTGGGGAGAGTATGAACTGCAGCACATTCAAGGAAGCTGAAAAAGAGGCGTTTCTGGAGCAAACAATGGTCCTTAACTGTGACGCAAAAGACAAGAACATGGAAAAGACTTGGACGATGCCTGGTGATGTGTTGGTGATGCCTGGAAACAACCAGACAGCCAAGGTTCTGCCAGATGGGAACCTGCAGATAAGTCCTGTGAAGACCGAGGACTCGGGGACTTACACGTGCTTTGCTACAGGTGAGACCTTCAATGAGACTATCTACGTGACTCTGAAGGTTTACAACTTCACCATGCACGGTGCCGGGGAGGCTTTTAACACTGCGTACACAACGCTGGTCGGCTGCCTGGCCAGCGTGGTGCTGGTTCTCATGTACCTATACCTGACACCGTGCCGCTGTTTCTGCTGCCCTAACAAGGGTAAGACTCGGGGCGAGGACAGCATCCACTCCTCCATGCTCAGCGTCACTCCCACCCACGAGGACCCGGCACTGAAAGACGAGCTGAACCGGCACGTGGCGTTCATAGACTCTAAAGACTCGCAGGGCCAGAATGGGAAGCTGAATCCCAACGGGGACGAGGACGACGATGAGCAGGATGCGGAATCTGGCTCTCTAATGAAGGGGAAGAGGAAGAAATCAGTAGCAGAGTCCATTAGCTCCGTCTTCTCAGACACTCCAATGGTGGTTTAGGATGAGAGCATGAACCGCACATGACTTGCTGTGTGAGCCATTATTTAATTCCTGTAAACTCTGACTGTGACCTCACCCAAGAGATCAGCGGAGGGATGTTCATCTGTAGTTTCTAGCAACTGGAACACGGTGTCTCTAAGGGATTTCAAAACAAACTGTTTTGTTGTTAAAAAGGACAACGAGCAGTATGTTTCCAGCATTTTAATTTGTAGCAATTACTATTCATACTGTGAAGGAAGGGCCAGTGGAAATGGACAGAGAATCTCATGAGAGGAAAAGGTGTAGTTGTTAGCAGCACTCAGGAAGTGATACGTAACAAAAGTTTGAAAACTGATAATAAAAAAAATGCACAGGTTTAAAATTTGAAAAAGCCAACCATTTGGTTTAGATTCAAACCTTTGTCTGGCTCTTAATTATATTTATCATGAAGGATTTGAATAGATTCCATCCTATACAGAGCATAGATACCTTTACCCCTCCTCTAGCAACACAAGAACAGACTGACGTCAGCAGGCTATGAATACACGTGACGTTCACCTTGAGTTATATATAGTAAAACAGCATGCCAAAAAAATACATTATGTAAGGTCCTAGCCTGACAAATATAATTGAGGTAAAGAAAATGTGAATTTCTCTGATGTAAACCTATAAGAAAGCTAACGCAAGTCATATCAGCCTGATGGTTAGTTGATAAAGTCAGATCCTGTTTCGTAGTCTTAACCACATACTACATGTGTTTATTACTTTGACACTTTAAGGGTTACATTAACATAAATGTATGGTACTCCCTGTGCATCAAAATAGTTTTCCTGTCGCTGCTGTACATCTACAGTAAAACCCAACAGAAACCGTTTCAGCCTTGAACAATTAAACACATGGAACGTCTCCAATAGACACTCAAGGTGCAAGGAGGTATTTTGTTTTGACTAATTATCAACACGTTGTCTCAATCCTGTAAACGGATAGGTACCAGAGTCCTTACAAGGACCAAATAGGATCCTGGCTGTTGTCCACTGAGGTGCCACTTGCTGTTCTACTTACCTCTTGGCCAAGTTATAACGTCACCGTCTGTCACCAGAGCGTTAAACTCTAAATCAGTGGCAAAAACATGTTGCTTTATTTGGTTTATTCTGCATAGAAGGAGAGCACAAATTCCTGATAATTATTCATTTATATCTTCTTCACAGTTTCAAATAATCAGCTTGTATCCAGACACCATAAATAAGATGTAGATTTAAGATCCAACTCAGTGCATAGTTCACCTTGTCTCACTTCAAATGTAGCCCTTTCTCCCTCTTTGCCATTAGAAGATAATGCATTCTACATTAAATGGTTTCCTGTTGAAAAGAAGCTTATGAATAATAATAACACTGTCCATTACTGGTGAGAAAGAGCTGCTTTTGAGCACTGTAGCTGCTGATGAGAAATTTCCACTGACATTTAAGATTTTTAAAGCGATTATTTTTTTCTCTTAGTCTAGATCATTGAATCTACTGTAGAATTGATTTACCACGCAAGACGCCTGGTACGCAGATTTTATTCACGAACAAGGAGCACCTTTAAGCCTGAAATGGCGATTTCATCAAACCGTGCGGCAACAAGGCTGCCCTGACGTAAATGCTAATTGCACCTTTTGATAGGAAGTAACTTTCCTTTGCTTTCCCGTGCCCGTGTCTCTCTCTGAGCTGGAGGGGATTGATGTGCTATCATGAGTCACAGCAACACAAAAGGCATTTTCTCTGGCTCCATGTATACTGACAGCCCCAGTTCAGCCCAGATGTTCGCTTTGTTTGTGTTTCTCTGTCACCGTGAAGCTGGCCTTTCTAGAGTTCAAAAGCAATCATTCAGCCAGGCAATGAATGCGTTGCCCTTTAAGTAGTCTGCAATTTGTTCATGGGGGGAAACGCCTGGAGCTTTTATTGAGCTTTTCCACTCCAACTGAATCATATGGTTGGAAAAGTGCTCTACGAATTGGCCGTGCCTTTGAGCTCCTGTTCAAAACTTGGGAGACGAGCACAAGAACTCCCTAATTAGATCCGAGTCACATCTTGCAGCTAAAATTCAATTTACACGTTTTTAGGTGCAATGTTTTTACGCAAAAAATAAAAAAAAACAACAAAAAAAACAAACTGGTGGAATACTCACAGTTGCTGTGCGCACCACAGCATCTCCTGTGTGGGTGAGAAAAGGAAGTCACACTTGACAGAGAGGTGGTGTGTGTGAATCACTTTGCTCTGTCACACACCGAAATACCAGGTGGAGAAATATAGATAGCAGCAAAAATACGAAGATGCATTAGAATAACGCCACATTTAGCTGTAGCGCAGACTGATGGAATCCATCTGATGTTCACCGCAGACATGTGTTCCAATTTCCTCAGTAGCTTTTGAAGGCGCGGCCGGTCGGACAGCAGCAGGAATCACAAACAGATTTTGTGGCTTTTGAGTAGCACAGTTTATTACCCCGATCGTTGTGGAAAAGGGTGTGTTTTCTTGCAGGAACACAGTGTCGATCCAATAAAATCTGCTGTGGCTGATTTGTGTTCCAGTCCTCCATGTTGTCACTCACAATACATGTTGTACTTCTGTATAGTGATAAACTAAGTGCTCCTGCAAAGGTCCCAACATAAAGGAAAACAGTGACTTTGTTCTCTCCAAAGCGAATCTGCCTTCCTGTGTATCTATATAAACAACATATATATACATGTATTAATGCTCACTTTCTGTGTTTAGTATTGATAAGTTGTTCTATCAGTGTACTGACTGTATTCTTATGTATATTGCTGTTCATTTTGCATTTCGTCTGCCACTGCGCTGTTAGTTGTTTCGACATCCAAGTCTTACTATCAACGTTTAATTTTTAAGCAGGTCGGGGCTTCGTTTTTATTGAAATGGGGTCAATCTTACACTTGACTGATAAAACAAATATAATTAAAGAGAGAATCGGTTTGAATATTTTGGAAAACCGGATGGAGTGACAGTTTGTTTTTTTTTAATAATGGAGGATGATGCATCCTGATGGGTAGTGCGTATTGTATGTAGCCACTAGATAATATACTCAGTCAGTATTTGACTTTGCTCAAAAAGCCATAAGAAATGAAAACACAGTGCTTTAACAAACTGATACGTGAGCTGACGTGTGGAGCTGTGGGGACAGGGGAAGCTGTAGATTTCTCCAGTAAATTCATAAAACACGAGAGCTTTATTAGCTGGAGGCTAGATAGATTTTCTCAGGATTATGTCAGTTCTGTAAAATAATGTGAATTCAATGATTGTTTTTTTTTGTTTGTTTTTTTAACATTTTCACAGTTGCAGTATCAGTTGGTTTTAAGATCTGGTTCTTTGCTCCCCACAGTGGTGATTGTGTTTTTTTGTTTGTTTGTTTGTTTGTTTGTTTTCATTTTTTTAAAATCCCGCCCCCTCATTCATTTAGCAACGAAGGAGCAATTAAGGAAACAACCATGAAGGGGTGAGGCTAAAAGCTTTTCACTTTCCCAGAGTGCTACTACAGATGTCCGCAGGACAAGAAGGGAGCTTTAAACAGGAATGAAAGCACTGTGTTTATTGGCCGTAACTTCTAAGATGAGATGGTGGGTTGCTGCCATAACAACATAAAGGCCTCATAGTTAAAGAATAATGGCTTTGCATGGTATGCTTACAAGCTTCGGGATAGGTGCAAACCAGTAAGCATTAAAAGAAAAACACATACTATCATTTTCCCTAATAAAAGCTAAACAATGACCCTTGTGTTGTCTCCATTTGTATTACTGTCTGAACAAACCTTTAAAGCAGCTACTTTAACAATTACACTATCATGAAATTACTACAACTGATACTTAGAAATGCAGAATTATCACTGAGAAATGTGAAATTGATTGATTGTCAGTGAAGTGAGTTTAAGTTTTTCTGCAGACAGTTAAACAATGTGAAGCTTTTTGTAAGATTTACTGCATCAATTTAATTTCACTTCTCACCAGTAAAACCGTTTTAGTAGGTTTTAATATGTTTGTTCATACAAGTTGCTGAAGTCCACCGTGCTGCTTTTTATCATGGACCACCATCTTGTGGTAAACTGATGTAGTGCAATACTACATAGGCATTTACTGACGTTTCCTCAAAGCATTGTTACTCATTAGGAGTTTTACAAACTATTTTACCACTGCTTACACAGTAATGTGAGTAAGACGAAAAAGAAAAGGAGAAAAATACATAAGTTAATGTTTGTGATAATAAAAATGCGACTCCAATATGGCGCAATTCATATTTTACTGCAAATATCACAAAACAAACAACTAAAAGTAAATGGTTATGTAATTTTTAACTAATAAAATGGTCTCCTATTATCACAACATCGTGACAAAAAGCTACTATTAATATAAAATTAAATATCAAACTGTGTATCTGGTGGTCGTATCGATACTAACGTGGTAGGATCGATACTTCAGTTTGTTTTTACTCTTGTTTGTACGTCGCTCCAGCTCTAGAAGTTCATTCCTCTGAACCGGATGATGCGGAAAGAGATCAAATATAAACACTGAACTAAACAAACATGACAGATGATACTGTTGGCGCCTCCGACTGCGCAAAAACTTCACAATCGAAACACACGCTAGCACGTTTAGCATCCATATTTACTTCCGTAAACATTGGGTGTGACGTCACGTCTCCTTCTGCGCATGCGGGTAGCTTCAGCGCCACACTCAATGACTTATATGTACACACTGGCCACACTGTTGACGCTGGTGACTGTCGCATTTAAATTAGGTGAACGGCAACGCAAAAAATAGGATTTCAGCATTAACACCTGCTTCGGTTTCAAGGTAAAAAAAAATCCCCAAAACACGACAAATATATCTGTAGCAGGAAAACATATTAACACCCACTTTTTACCGCCACGTACCTGCGGTATGACGTCATACATTTACAGCTACCGTTGAACCAGAAGCACTCAGACCCAGTGACCTCTATTACTGGATTGGACGCTTCCCATTGGTTGGGCGCGCCAGCATGGGGCCGCCATGTTGTGTGGAAGCTAGACCAGCGTGGTGAAAGATGGCAACAAGAATTTCGACCAAGGGAGCTCAGTGCTTTGCGATTAACTGTTTTTCTTATCGAAACCAGGACAGTAAGGCACAGGGAATCACATTCCACAAGTAAGTAATGTGTGTTTATTTGAATTGTCACTGTCAGTTCTTAGAGAATGTATAAATTTATCATTTATAGTCTTGCCATAGAACTGCCGTTCTATGGTCTTGCAATGCTCAGTGAGTGTCAGTTGTCCTAACATAGTCCTAAAAAAGAATATAGATCTATGGTACTTGCCTCTAGCCAGAAATATCTCTTTGATAATGTTTGATTTCAGCTACTATATCGTAAGGCATACTGTAATTTGCCACATAAAATGATACATCCTTGCTTGCTGGCTATACATAACTTAATTATTGCATTTTTTTTCCAATCAGGTTTCCTGATAAAGATAAGAAGAAAGAGCTATATCAGGCCTGGGTGAGAAATTGTAGGAGGGATAAAGAACCATCATTTCATGCTCGCATTTGCAGTCGGCATTTCCAGGAAGGTTACATAACAAAGACTCTGGAAAGAACCTACCTATCAGACGATGCTGTGCCAACTATCTTTGATTTGCCTGAGCATCTCAAGGTAAAGCTAAAATTACGATGATGATTAGTGAATCACTAATAGTACCTAAGTAATTGTTATCAACTGATTAATATGCACTAGATGTTATATTATAATTTACTGAATGCTGTGTTGCAGCATAAGAGTCCACGGAAGAGGACGACAACGACCAGCTCACAAGCACTGCAACCTCTTGAAATTGAAGATGTGCCTTCACATGAAAACATTCCTGTGGTTGGTAGTACTTGGTACTACTATATTAAATATATTAAACAGAGAATGTGCAGTTCCTAGTAACTTCCTACATGGCCATGCCAGTAGTAGATAAACTATTAGTGTAGTGTAAACATGTATGACTGTATTACGTGTGTGAGCATATAAATCTGATGTGGTGAATATTTCACCTTTTCAGTTACGATCTCAGAAAAACATAATTAGGATTAGGGTACTTATTTCAGGAACATGCGTATAACACCAGTCAAGTGACTGAAGAAGATCTCAAGAAAGAAATAGACGACCTGAAAGAACAGAATGAACGACTACGAAAGGACAAAAAAAATGCAAAAGCAAGAGAAAAGAGAGCGAAAACAACTTGTGCAGCCCTGCTTCAAGAGCTGGAAGAACAGGAACTCATCAATGCCGAGTTAGAACTAAAACTGAAATCCTACAAAGGTATGTGTGGTGTAATCAATATACATTTGCTATCACCTTAAGTACAAAAATGTACTACCTACTATTCATAATTTCATATTAAATATGAAAGCTTGTTAAGTTTTGGTGTTGCCATAGCAATGCAAATCTATATACTCAATCAGATATCCATCAAATGCAGAGCTTCTCCTCAGTGTATGCAAATGTCATAGTAATAAAAAGTGGCAGTTCCAATACAAAAAAATGATGCATTGCTTTGTGTAAAGTGGGTCACATTCAGCAAAATGCATGCAATTCAGTGAATGCATTGCATACATTCTAGTTAGTATAATGCATACAGTAGTAACTACTAATTAATAGACATACATCAGGTTTGTCAATTACCAACGATCATAACTCCTTTCGCTAGAACTTTTTATTTCCTCCACGCAGAACTTTAAATTTTGAAAATCGGATAATTATTAGCGATTTTAGAGCCATGGGAAGCCTGCAGTGCTAGCCATGTGCCATTGTTGACAAACGTCTATTCCACACAACATAGCAGCTCCAGTGACATCGCGCCGGCCTCAATGCTGGCCAATAGGCAGCGTCCAATCCAGTAATAGAGGTCACTGCTCAGACCCATTATTATAATGTTGTCATCATCATGTGATGTCATCACTGTGGGCCAAGAAGTTGGTATGTGTGAAGATGTTTTTGATAACCTGTGTGTTTCATGACTGATTATAAAACAAAACACATTGGGAAACGTACTGGACACTAAATATACTCAAAATAAGTCCATTAAAACTCTAAAGTTTAAGATTTGAAATCTGTGCAACTTTTAGGAACGAAACAAGGAATTTAGTTTTATTTATGAGACTTCCAACAGTACCAACACAGCGTAAGAGCAAGAACTATGTAAAAAGTGAAATTATAATGGCAGAAATAGAGGGGAAAAAAACCTGCATTACAAAGTGCTTATATGAAAGATTTAAATTACATTTTTCCAGGTGAAATCATTTCTCTCATAACAAAGATCAGTTAGAGGCAAAACAAAAAAAAAATGCACAGAGTAAAAAAGAAATAACTCAATTTAAAAAAGGGGAAATATTCCAAGAGCTAAATATGTTTCTTTAAATAATAATTTTTAAAAGTACATCTTCAGATTCCAGTTTAGAAGAGAAACAACTTCAAATAAAATCTCTAAGTAGAGTTAATGTACCCTAAATAAACAGAACGGAAACACAGGATTTAACTTAACATTAGGTTGTTAATTCAAAGCATCACTGAAACCTGAGACGATGAGATGAAACATTTCACAACAAAGATGGAATGAAATTACTTATAATCTCACATTGGCAGCTGAATTTTGTAAATGTTTGTAATTTGAATCTGTACACTGTTGTGCTAACCACAAATACGTTCAAGTATTTTAAATGAATTAGTTCTTTTTGTAGTTCGTACTCATAACAACCCTGAGTTTTTATAGCGATGGCAGAAATACTCAACATCTGCTGCGCCACTGAAAACACAAACAGTTCATTTCGGCGTAGAACTGGTAAAAGCAGGTTTTATGATTTCGTATTCGTCGCCTCAGGATGCCTTTAAAAATAAAAAGCTTTACTGAACATCTTAAGAGGCGCTCCTTTTAAACTCAACAAATCGTACGACATTAGCTTGCATCAGGACGATTTTAATGTTCTGCATTAAAGGCACTCGTTGCAAAGTCGTGAAAACTTATCAAAAATAAGATTCGTAAACATAAGTTTTATCAAACCACTGATTAATGTGCCCTTAAATTAAAAAGTTGTGAGCAAAACTTGTTACCGCGTATGTTTGTTTACCTACGGAGAACAGCCGAAGTGACTGAAAACAGGTCAAAGGTTAAACCTACCGGCCATATTTGTAGGACTGTAGGACAATGGTTTCGACTCAAGCTTCCATTTGGTTTTTGGTGGATTCTGTCGAGTGTTTTGTTTACATTGAGTGTGGACCCACATTTCAAATTTTACCTCAGTATATCTGGAGAAGTTCTGGAGTAAACTCAAGCCGCAGCACTCAAGTTAACCTTTTCCTACTTTGCAATGAGTGCCTCAAACTTACAACTAAATAATAAAGTTTTAGTACCTTCTGAAATAAATTGGAAAGTTTTAGTCAAGCGCAGTCACGTTTACACGTTCGACGGTTTGGAAATGAGGAAGCTGGGCGGTTACGATGGTGTAACTCCTTCCTCCACGATGCCTGGTTGGTTGGTTGATTTGTGGAAAGGTGTTTCCTTGTAAATAAACCAACAGTTGCCTCCCCACAGGATAAGATTAAGGAAACCAAATATCTGCGAAGGCGTCAAAAAGACAAATAAACATACAAGGACAGAGTTGTACACACAGGTCTTCTTTTTTTCTTTTTTAAAATAACACTAATATGCAATAAAACTCACCACAGAGGCGTTTAATCGGCCCATGTGAGGCATGGCTCCAGGGGTGCACGTGTTGGCAGTATTTGTGCAAGCGTCAATATTTTTAACAATGGTTGAAGGATGGGTGACCCATTTTACATCTGTCAGACCTTTGGCCCAAGCAGATGAAGCTGTCAGCCAGAGGAAGGCCAGGGCTGCAGTCAGCAACAGGTCCTTAGGAAGCAGCAAAGAAGCATCATTAGTGTAAAACTAAACTCTTCTTTTCACTGCAAGATGGCATTGTGGACGCAGGACTCTAAAGAAATTACACAAGCTCTTTTATAAACCTTTATATTGTCATCAGTTTAGCATTACATGGTTGTTTGAGTCAAACTTTATTGTTATTTATAAACACAAACAGCGCCGCAGCCTGGAGCATTCCCAGCAGGAGTGCAAAAACAGCTGTTTAGTAAAAAAAAATTTAAAAACTCCTGACGGTGAAAAGGTTTGTTTTTGAGACCGGAGTTGTTTTAAGATCAATTCGCTTTGTTCTTGGCCCCGCTCAGACTAGCCATTAGCTCGTCAGTCCGGTCAGAATGAACTGGAGGTCACTCAAAGAGCCATCCACACCAGGTAAGATATTTATATATTTTTTTTTTTCATAAGCTTTCCTCAGAACTCCACTTCAGAACATCAGAGCTACCCCTTTAAAGCCAAATTTAAAAGCATAAAACATATGAGACTACTTTAAACTAAAAATAAACAAGGTTAAAGTGATATAACACGGTTTTTATTTATTGTGATAAATAAACTTGAATTCAGCTTTAAAAAAAAAGGCTTCATGTATTCCCTCTGGTCCTGATGAAGTGGACAGCTATTGTTTATATATTCTTCATAATGCAGCTGGTTTTTTTGAGAAATCTGTGGTATTTTTCTACAATATATGACAACGTTGTTTAACTACAAATAACTATAGGATGTAATTATAAGTTACCTCGTGATTAAAATGAAACGGGAACAGGTTTAACGTTAGTCATGTAGGAGTACATCCATAAATAGCTTCCTTGATGCTGTGTTTTCAGTAAGCAACAGATCCCTGCTGTTGTGACCCAACTATGTCACGGTCACATGAATTACCAACTCATGACAACACAGTAATATTTTCTTTTACAACAGGGTCACACAGGGGTACTCACTGACAAAGAGACAAAACTTACAATAATCAGAGAATCACTTTACGTTTTGGGGGGAAAACCCACACCCTTCCCAGTAATTCACTCACACAGATCTGTTTTTTTTTTTTGGCACTTTCTCTGACCTCACGTTGTCTCCTAGCAAGGAATGAATCCTCTGAAACTCAGCCGCTGCCATCAGGGCTAAACCTTTACTCCAAAATAAAAATCCACACATTGTTTAATTTTTCCTTTGATCATCCTGATTTGTTTTAGCCTAAAATGGAGGGCAGATGATTCTGTTTTTGCCCGAGTTTGAGCGTCTGTGACCAAAATATTTCACGAATCACTCAAAGTATTTTAATGAAGCTTGCAGAAAGTGATCACTGAACGTACATCCACGACTGAATAAGCTTCGGAATCAACCCAAGATGGCTGCCACACTAACCAACCTTGAAAAAAAAAAGCTAAACAAACATTTGATGTGGTAGTAGCTGCGAGTCATCCCCAGCACACGCTCTGAGAGTTACTTCTCACAATACTGGATAAAACTGCACATGGAGTTATTTTTTAAGGTTTGACCAAAATGGCGACAGCTCTGCCCCTTCCCATCAGAAGATGATCGTTGTTGAAAACTTTGGCGTGAAAGGTGGCCGGTGGCACGCAGCCCTCCAAGAAATGCTGGGCCTTTAATTTCTAAAACCACTGCTAGGGAGACCTAAATGACGAATACGCCCGAGCAAAACTGAAGAATGTAGAAAAATCAACATACCAGATTGGGACCACGACTGGATTCTCTGTACAGGTGCTGATAACCCAAATAGAGGACTAATGTGGCGGTGCTGTAGAGGAACGCCAACACTCCGACACACACATAGAACTGTGCAGAGGATGAATAGTCTCCGGTCAAGAAGGAATCAGTGGTGTCAGTTTGGTTGACAATGCACTTGGGGACCTTATAGGGATGATCCATCAACCTGTGGGCGATCAGAGAACAACTCCCAGAAATCTGCTACGAAGAGATAAGAGACCACACGTGGGGTTTTGCTTAAAATGTACCTGAAGGGGTAGTTAAACAGCACCTGTATTTCTTCATTCTTACTTCCCTGGCAGTTCACGTTGACGGAGCTTGAGCCGCTGTAACCTCCAGTTGTTGCAAAGGCGAATATGGAAAACAGCTGTAACCAGAAAGAGAGAGAGAGAGTGAGAGATAGGAGGCAAACGAGGATGTTAAGGAGTGCTGATCAAACACATTTGCACACACACACTTCCTGGTAGAGCTTGTGAAACTGACAGGAAGTCCTCATCACAGAATTTCAACGCTGTGCAGATCAAACCGAATTCTTCTTCTTTTTCTTTCAGCCGTGCTCTTTTCAGTGTTCGAGTCAGCCTCCTCCAACTACCTCCATGTCCTCTCTAACTGCACCCAGATGTCTCCTCTTTGTCTTTTTCCTGGCAGCTGCGTCTCTAACATCCTTCTACCAATATACCCACTGTCCCTCCTCTGCACATGTCTGCACATCTCTAACTTTATCTCCTGGTCCTTCAACCTGTGCTGTACCTCTGATGACCTCATTCCTAATCCTGTCCATCCTCGTCCCTCCCAAGGAGAACCTCAGCATCTTTAGCTCTGTCACTTCCAGTTCTGTCTCCTGTCTTTTTGTCTCCAAACCGTCCAACACAGCTGCTCCCACCACTGTCTTGTAAACCTTTCTTTTGACCTTTGCTGCCACCCTTTTGTCACAAATCACTCCTGAAACTTTTCTCCATCCTGCCTGGGCTCTATTCTTCACTTTCGTGGTTCCTGTTCTTGACACCAAACCTCCCCATCACTTCCTCATCTCCTCCGTTTCCTTTCACCAACGTGTCCATTCAGATATGCTCCAATCACCACTCTCCTCCTCCCTGAGAACACTATCTCTTCATCGAGATCCGTGCAGAATTTATCTTTCTCTTCTACATCACATCCAACCTGTGGAGCAGAACCACTGATAACATTCAGAATCAGACCCTTCTACTTCTACAGACACATCACTCTGTCTGACACTCTTTTCACCTCGACTACATTCCTTGCCATCTCCTCTTTCAGCACCCCTACTCCATTTCTCTTCCTATCCACACCACAGTAAAACATAAAACCCTGCCTCAATGCCACGAGCCTTGCTGCCCCTCTTGCACTGATAATTATCTACCTTCCTGCTCTGCATCACGCCAGCCAGCTCTCTCCTCAGGCCTACGCTCATGCAGTTCCTCTTGTCTGTCACCTGGCACGTTTCCCTCCTCGTGGTCTTCGACTAACGGCAGCACAATTTCCGCCGTCAACCCTGTTTAGTCAACAGCACCAGCGGCGGTCGTCGTTAACCTGGGCCTTGACTGATCCTGTATGGTGTCGATTGGATGAGCTCGCATGTTAGTTTGGGTGAAAGTGTTTGAGGCCGGGTGTCCACCCTAACACCATTCCCCCAGGCTTGGGCAAACCATGTTGATCAGTTAAAACAAACAAACATACAAATAATAATGCAATTATCTGTCTCTAAATGTCACATGTTTAACAGAAAACTTTTACTATGAGTCACATATTTGCATTTTATTTGTATACGATGTCAAACGTGAAGCATTTCACATCTTTAATATGCTCCTGCAAACTTCTCCGGGCCTGGTGATGGGAGGAAGAGGAGGAGGAGAGGGTCACAAGACCTACAGCTTTATCAATTTGTGAAGCATTTCAGCTGCCAGAGAGCAAATATGAGCAGCTCCTGTTTAAAACACACACACACACACCCCGCCAACAGAAGAGCGGCCATATGCTGCAAAACTTACCCACTCCAGCAAACGGATAAACGCTAGAGGTTCCTTCAAAGGGCCGAAGTCAAGCCTGAATCCCGAGGTCAGCACTTTCTGATGAAAAATACAAGTAAATCAGAGAAACGGGCCGTTTTAGTCCGATCGAAGTAGGCGTGTTTGCTTGAAAGAGAAGAAGAAGAAGAAGAAGAAGAAGAAGAAAAAAAAAAACGTCCGTGTATGACGACCGTTTAAGAACCGTTAGGACCGTTTCATGTCGGCGCCGTTACCTGGGCGACGGAATCCATGGTTCCTTCAGGGACAAACCGGGATATGAAGCCAACGCGACGGGCTCTCCTTCTTCTCCTTCTCCTTCTGCTTCTCCTTCTGCTTTTACGGCTCCTCCGTCCGCTCAAACTTTTCTACAACTCGGGCGAATCGCAGCTGCTGTCACGTGACCCCACCCAGGAGCAGGAGGAGGGGGCTGAGAGGAATGAGAGCCAATGTGGATGTTTTTCTGCTTATTTATTTTGTGAATTTTACTTTCTTTTTGCTTATCATGCAAACTGCTCCGGACCGGACCGAGGTTGTATGTGGCCCTAAGCAGAGTTTCTCTTAAAAAGCCCCCAATCTGATTCAAGGTGGAATCAGGAAACACAAAAATGCCCATAACTCACTCAGACACTGAGCTTAAATGGGACGTTGGAGTAGCTGAGAGTCATCCCCAAGGCATGCTTTGAGCACACACTGTGCCATACCTTTGTTTTAAACTTTGCTGTTAATTATTTAAGTCAATCCTGTCTGTGTGTGTTAGCCAAATATCCACAGTGTGCATGAAATGTGATCCAGGAAGTAGACATTAATAAATTAGCACTCTGTTATCATTCTGATTACAACCAATTTAGATAAATTTATGTTTGAATTTGTAAATATTCAAATGCCACTGCCGGCCCTGTTAACACAACACTTGTTTTTACGTTAAACCGGAACATATCCTTTGAGTTTTGGCCGTTTGTGTACACGACAACAGCGATTGTTTTCTCTGAGGCTGAAACTTTTATTTATAATATGCAGTATATTCTGAAAATAATCTATAAATTTGAGAAAACCGTCTCATACAATAGCTTGTTATATTCAGTCACAGATTTGCACACAGGAAAGAAAAGTTTTCTGCAGCACAGAAAGTTTTTGTTCCACAGTAGTTTGAGGTTGGCAGACCTTTTGCATCTGGTTACCCCCACCAAACTTTTATATCGCTTTGCTCAGACTGAAAACCAGCAAGCTATGACTTGTGTAAATAACTGCCTCTGCAGCTTTTTTTTTAAAGCCATTCTTCACTGATAGGGACATGAAGTCAGCAGTAAATTTGTCGAAACAGCACCAGAAGAACAAAATCTTTTGTTCTGCCGTGCTTTCACGTATCATATCAGTAACCGGGTGGATGTCTCTTGAGATAAGGGTAAACAGAAAACATAGAGCAGTCCTGAATTAAAATAAATAGATAAAATGTTAGTTTTAACTCTTGATTAAGTGCATCTCGACTGAATTCTGTCTTTTTGTAAGTGAAGGGTTCACGGGCATTTTTGTACTGAATTATGCATAAATCAAACATTAACATACACTGTCAGAAAGAAAACACGGGCCATGGAAGGCTAGAACTGCTTGTCAACATCATCAATAGCTGTCCGGGAAATTCCAAACAGCTTTTCTCGACAATACACCATCTCCTTCATCCCAATCAACAAACTGAGGTTGAGGATTCGACTCAAAAATGCGACTTGTTTCTCTCATTCTTCAAAAACAAAGTTGACTCTATCAGATCTCAGCTCCACAGCCTTCCTGATCTTCAGCTGTCATCTACCCTTGTACACCATGAGTCCCTGAGCTGCTTTGATGAAGTTGCTAAGAGTGAAGTGGAGAACATTCTCAAGAAAATGAAGCCTTCATCTTGTGCCCTGGATCCCTTCCCCTCATCACTTATAAAATCTAATCATGCTGCAATAAGTCCATTAATCACACAAATAATAAACAAATCACTGAAATCTGGTTATGTTCCACTGCCTCTTAAAACAGCTGTCATTAACCCTCTTCTAAAGAAATCTTCCCTGGATCCAGATATTCTCTCCAATTATCGCCCAATTTCACATCTTCCTTTTTTGTCAAAAG
>NC_051437.1:19015874-19018174 GCF_001649575.2 Kryptolebias marmoratus | reverse complement strand
GCCCCCCGGCTCTGGAACTCTCTCCCAGATTATTTGAGAGCTCCCCAACCATTGATTGATTTTAAAAGAGGCTTGAAGACTTTTTTATTTAAGCAAGCCTATTCTGCCTCTACATGTTTTTTATGATGTTGTTTTTATCTCTGATTTTATTTTTTTATGATCTTGTTTTTATCTTTGATTTCAATTGCACTGTGTAGCACTTTGAGAGTTTTGTTAATGAAAAGTGCGGTATAAATTGGATTGATTATTATTATTATTATTATTATTGTCAATCACTAAACAATTATTTGTGTTAAATAAAACAGACTTGTGGTTGCACAGTGTTAGTACCTGCTGCTTCACAGCAAAACGGCCTAGGGTTTAAATCAGCTGGACCTTATCTTCTCCCACTGCATGTTTGGGTTTTCTCTAAGTACTCTGGTTTCCTCCTACAGTCCAAAAAACATCATGCCAGGTTGATCGGAGCTCCTGAATTGTCTTTAGATGTGAGTGCGTGCATGGTTGGTTATCTTGTATGTCCTTATATGACCCTGTGAGGGACCGGGCACCTGTCCTGGGCGTTTCCCGTCTCTCATCCATCAACTGCTGGAGACAGACACCATCTCCCTGTGCCTCTGAAAAGGAATATCAAAATGGAAAATAGATGTATAGATAAATTGACTTTGAACCTAATATATTAAAGTCTAAAACCTGCGCTGCAAACAAGAGGTCTGACTCAGCAAAATGACATCTTTTTTTTTTTTAACCACCAAACAGGTTCAGCAGGTTTTGGTACTTACATGCTGAACCATTATTATTCAACCCATAAATGTCACTTTGAAAATGGAAAATATTCAGGTGCAGCACAAGTTTAACTCCAAAAAAAAAATACTCAGCAGTTTGCGCAACTTTGATGACAGATTATGTAACAAATGCCTACTTTTACATTGTTTACTGACTTTAGAGGCATACTTTGAAATGCTCCAGCAGCATATAACGGATGGACGGAGGCAGGATTGACTAGAAAATACCTTGAGACACTTTGACAATTGTTAAGTAGACTTTTTTAAGACAAAGCAAGAGTTGCATTCCTCCTATTACTCCCAACAGACTCGAGTGATTCAGACTCAGGTGTTTCATTGAATTTCTTTTAGTTTTATTCACAAGAAAGGCCTTTTCTGTCCTATAGTAAACAAGTTATTTTAAATCTGGGAAACGCTCGTTCTTATTTTCTAGAGACACTTCAGAGGAATAAGAGTGTTTTTGTTCTTCACTTTTTGACACTTCCTGCCTGCTGGGAGGAGTTGCAGCTCACTTGTTCTTTCTGTAAGGGAAAGCAACCCTGAAAGTCATTCTGTTTCATTATCGAGCTGAGGTAATACATAAACAACACTTAAATAAGATATATTTGAGGGTTCAAACACATGGCAAGATCTTTAGGTTTGACGGAGACTCTAAGTGGTTTCAATGTGCCTGAATCTTGATTTGTAGCTTGTCGTTTTAGACAATAAGATGACGCCTTTTTGTTGTTTTGGTTTGTTGCAGGTTCACAACCTCGAAAGACAGGCTGAACAACACCATGAGCTAATAAGGGGAAAAACAAAGACTGAAAGTGACTAACTGGTCTGCTCCTCCCAGCGTTCAGCAGCAGTTTAAACTCGTATGACAATACCAGTAATGTGTCGTGTTGTTTAAGGTTTGAAGAAGGAAGTAAAAACAAAATAGCTTTTTTTTTTACTGGACTCAGAGAGTCTATTGTTTCAAAATGTTCTGCAAGGCCAGCTACATCTTTTAATTTTAATTCCTAACTCAACTTGTCATGGGTTAGCACTGTTCTGTCACATACACAGACTTAATCAAAACAATATGACTCAGTAAAAAAGGAAAAAATATAATTTGTGCAGTCATCTACCTCAAAATCTAGCCTGAGAACGGACTGATTCTGGAGATTTTTTCTTATCTACCCTTGGAAATGGGCCTGCAGTCATCTGTTAGAATAAAAATAGATTTGACTGGTACCTGCCACAGTTTCTTCAGTGTGGGTGGAGAGATTACTGCAGTTCAGTGTGATTTCTAATCTCACATTCATGCCTTCCAACATCACACGAGGTCTAGATGATTAATGCCCGCTAAAGTAACCTGCAAATCTGTGCGAGACAAAATGGCGGTTTCAATCAATCAATCAATCAATCAAATTTTATTTGTATAGCACATTTCAGCAGCAAGGCATTTCAAGGTGCTTTACATAATTAAAAAAACAAAATAAAAACAGCATGTGACAATGAATAAACAGTAAGAAAGAGACAAACATCAAAAACCCG
>NC_051437.1:18907519-19015832 GCF_001649575.2 Kryptolebias marmoratus | reverse complement strand
CTAAACAGGTGGGTTTTAAGTTGAGATTTAACGGCACCCAGTGTTTCAGCTGTTTTACAGTTTTCTGGAAGTTTGTTCCAAATTTGTGGTGCATAGAAACTGAAAGCTGCTTCTCCTCGTTTGGTTCTGGTTCTGGGGATGCAGAGCAGTCCAGAAGCAGAAGATTCACTAAACAGATGGCACGTCACACCTGTTAAGATTATTTTATTGCATTTTCAGTTTAAAGCAAAATGCCTTTAAAACAGAACGCGTAACGTGTACAAGACACCATAAAGACTTTAAGATTAAACTCTGGGATATGTCGAAAATTAACATCGACATTAGAGGCAGATTGTCCAAAGAAAATTAGGTTGAAAACATTACATAAAAAAACATTCAGTTTTAACACAAAGTAGAATAAGTTTTGTATTTGGAGCTGAATTCTCTTATTTTTTCTCAAAGAGACACTTTATGTCCTTAACTAGTCAATAAAATGTATTATTAAGTCAATTAGTTTAAGTGACTATTTTTACATTAATGGTATAAAATCATACATCAACATATATTTTACTTTATGGTTGTTTAAACCTTAAAAATCAAAATTTCAGAGAATTATTGCAGCTTTTTATAACTAAACCACCTATAACATTGGAGTCACAGAAGAAAGTATTTATAAAGCTAAACTGTAATTTTACTGCTAGTTTTAGTCTAGATAGCATAGTTAGCCTTCATGAGTTTATTTTTTTAAAAAAGGTATTTGGTCCTTTTTTTGTTTTTAAATGAAGTTTTGACGGATATTTTATCGCTCAACCTATCCTACAAAGTCTTTGACAGCTTCTGTCTTGGCCACGCCTTGTTTATAATTTGCCCAATAGGAATCGCGGAAAAGCGGACCCGGATGTCTAATCGGCCAATCACAGCGGACCTCTCTGAACTGAGCGCTATTACCTGCGGGCACCGTCTCCATCCTAGCTACAGTGGCCCATGTTGGCTAAGGTGTAGCAGCGATACTAGTAGTTGCTGAAGACGCCGCCTAATTTGGAATAATTTGTGTGTTGTTGTTGGTTTTTTTTATATTTATTTTTTCGTGAAATAGAAGGAGCGTAAAGCACGCTTATTGTTTTAAAGCCCAAGCTGTCAGGACTTACTGTACTGTTGTTGGTGTCTCCGTTGCTGCACCAGCGACCTTCAGTTTCTATACAAGACTAGCATAAACAAAGACTCGTTTCGAGGGCTTTTGTTTTAGATTTTTTTTATTCTTATTACTGTTGTTTGGAGGGGCTGAGCTTGCCACTTTCGCCCGCAGGGGAGAATGGGACCTTTGGTTCTTCTGCTGGTTTCTCTCTGCACTTTCTCCGCCGCCTCGGACTTCCGGCCGGGCTCCGAGCCGCTCGGACGCTCGGTCTTCGTGAGGCGTTCAAGTACCGACGGGGGAGCCGCGGGGATCGCCAAGAGGTCCTTGGCTGCGTTGCCGAACCGCAGGGTACGGAGAAGCAGCGCCGAGCAGCAGGAGGAGTCCTGCCGACAGCACCAAGGATTTAAGACCAAGCTGGACGCCAACACCCACGATGTAAGTTACCTTCTGCAGGTCCAGTTTCACATTCAGGGAGGAGGAGGAGGAGGAAGGTGCGCAGGTGCTAAACCACCACCAGGTGCGGGCCTAAATCTACTGCCCAGGAAAAAAGTTTCCTCCCACCTGCTAAGATGAGTTATTTCCTCAAAGCACACCGGACAGTCTGAAGTAAATCCTCTCTCGGACACGGTTTACTGCAGGCTCAGGTTGGTAAAACTCCTGCAGCCCAGAAACCTGTTCACCTCCATGAGAAGAGGCGTCCAAACTGCGGCCCGCGGGCCGGCTTCGAGCAAGCTGATGCAGATTTTTGTTGCAAATATATTTGAACACTTTTAGGTCCAAAAAAAAGCCTGATGGAAATCTCGTAAAATGTGCAACGTTAATTACAATACAGGTTGTTTGTCTTTAAAACAACTGCGTTTATTTATTTCCAGTTTTATGGTTTAAAAAAAGAGGACCACTAACCTTTTATAGACTTTCACTAAAGAGTAGACTTTGCTAACTACAGCAAGCGTTTTTAAAGAAAAGATTAAGTCATTTACATACTCTTTGATCACATTTACTTGTAAGTATATAAGTTCTTTCAGCTCTTCAGGGGTTGCCACAAAATCACACGAACGATTTGGCAATTGTTTTACGCCGGATGCCCTTCTTGCCTCAACCCGGGCTTGAACCTGCAACCTCAGAATTATATGACCGCAGCACTGACCACTGAGTCACCGCAGCCCCAAATGTCCCTTAAAAACATCCTGTGAATCAGTTTTAGCTGCCCACAGACAGGCTGTCCACCGTCGCGGGGGTCCAGAGGATTTTTGATGTAAAAACTCTCAGGTGGGGTTTGAGCTGCGAGCCAACAAAAGTTTCACTTAAGGGGTTTACTGCCAGGCAACACGACTACTTTTCAGTGACAGCTTTTGAAGAAGTGACTCATGTTACGCTTAAAATGTATTTTTCAAAAACAAAAAAGAACAAAAGACCCAACAAATCCAGGAACTCAGTGCTCTTCTTTTAGCGAGGTAAACGTTTGTCAGCCTTTTTATGTTTAGCTTAATAATTAGCTCACTTTTGTCCTTTCGCTAAAATACTGTGTTTATGTTGTTCTTGAGTTTAAAAGTGAGAAAATAAATGTCACAAAGATATCAATTTCAGAACATTTCTTTTTTAAAATCAAAAAAATTCAGATTTTGTGGCCCGCGACTGCTTTTAACTTGAGAATTTTGGCTCGAGTGTCAAGTATTTTGGGCACAACCACGTTGAAGGCTGTGACCCGTGTAGTTTTCTAGTCAGGCATGTAAACAATCGTCCCACTTCACTGAGGCATAAAGTGCCCGACTGATTGTTGACAGGAAAATTGGCTCAGGGGGAATTCATGTGACTGGCGGTGTGGTAGATAATTAGTAGTTTAAAAAAAAAAAAGTAAAACCAGGAAGTCCTTTTTGGCAACAGAGCGTACAGTGTTGTCTTTTTTTCCCTCTTTTTATGAGCACAAAGAACACTGTTTACATGGCTTATAACATATCGTACTTGCCACAAACAAACAAATTTTATGAAAATCCTGTGCTGCTTATTTGTCTAGCTCCTCTCTGCCATGTGACCAACTTTGCATTGCACTCTTTGTACACTCGGCCCCGGTAATCTCAGGTCGAGAAAGTTCCCAGAATCCCTTTTTTTTTTTTTTTTTCAGAAGTTATTCCTTCAGGTCCCACCGACACAAGCTCAGCTTACAGGATGAGCTGCTGGGAATAATGGGCCACCAAAATGTTGTTAAAGAAGTTTTACGCCTGTAGATGTTGCAGATCTCTCTGTCGGATAACCAAAGCGAAAGTTGTTGTTGTTTGTCCGAGCCATGCCGATGGCTCGATTTAATTTGCACAAAACTCAAGTCTGTAAACAAATCCTTCTGAGCTTCGGTAATTGCGCTCCGAATATGGCTGAGAGCAAGTGGTTTGAATTCTTACGTGATTGTTTGGGATGATAGGGCGGTTTCAGTTTGTACAGCGCTCTTCGTTGTCTTTATTTTTAGACTTGTACAGAAGGTTTCACTTCCAATTAAAGCAAAAATACACTGTTTGGAGGGATTGCATCATGTATTTCAGCTGCACTTGATTCAAACGCTGCTAGGAGGCTTATATGTTTAATTGCTTTTGTGTTTTACAGATTTAAATGTGCATGTTTTTTTTTTTTTTCCTGTGTCCCTCAGTATTCGTTTAATGACCTGAGTGGTTCGGTGTCTCTGGCCTGGGTTGGAGATGGCACCGGGGTGAGTGTCATACCTTTCCAACATGGCTGATTTATTCACCGCAGGCATCACATAATCAGTTTCCTCCCATCGAGATGCACAGTAGTTCTGTAAATAAGTGCTCCCCTTTATTTGAAGTGAAACCTTTACTCCCCCACAGGTCATCTTGGCTTTGACAACCTTTCAGGTGCCCTTCTTCATGATACGGTTCGGGCAGTCCAAACTCTACCGAAGGTAAGTTTCACGCTTTAGAAGAAGCTTGCAGCTCGTGTCGTATTTGCGACTCATTCTGTTTCAACCACCCGTCTGCCAGTGAGAACTACGGGAAGTCCTTTTCAGACGTGACCGACCTGATCAACAGCACCTTCATCAGATCAGAGCTTGGCATGGCGATCGATTCTGAGAATTCAGGCAAAGTGAGCCACGCCCACTTTAATTATTCGCCCCCGTTTTAGCTCGTAACGTCTTTTTGTGGTTTCACAATCAATGCCACGCTGCTACGTGAAGAAACTCACGGCTGTTTGTCTTTCAGGTGATCCTGACAGCTGAAGTCTCTGGAAGTGAGAAGCCTCTCATTTTTGTTTCCAAAGATTTTGGAAAAAGCTTCACCCAAAGAGATTTGCCTTTCAGCCCATTGATGCAAATCTCATACAACCCTGAGGACTCAGATGTGCTGCTGGCTCTCAGCACCAGTGTAAGTCGTGAACACACTGTGTGCGAAAGAAACGAGTTTGAATGTGGAATTATTTAAAGGCCCTTTTTATGTGTGGACTCATATATCAAGTCAAAACAAAGAGATTCAATCTCTTGTTTTGTTTTGATGGATATTGGTTTTTTTTTTTTTCTTTTGAAAATGTTCAAATATACTAGACAATTTCTAAAATGTTACAGTAATTTGGGAGCTTTTTAACAAATAAAATCCACTTTAACAGAGCTGAAGGGTTTCATGAAGCAGTTTAGCAGTTCAGTTCTGACGTCAACATCATGCTTTAGTTTTATAAACTATTTTGGAAGAAGCAAATTAAAAAGTAACATTTTCTGCAAAAATGCAACGTGAACACTGAGTGCTGAGTTAAGCTGAGGATGCAGAAACTGAGTTGGTAAAGCTAAAAGTAGCAAAATGATAGCCAGAAGCTAAAAGTAGCAAAAGGCTAGCTAAAAGCTAAAGTAGCAGAAGATTAGTTAAAAATATCAGAAGACAAAGTTAGAGCATGTATGCTGAAGCCAAATTAACATAAAATAAATGTTTTTGAAGGAACTGAAGAGATCTGGGTGTATTTTCTAAAACAGGACTTTGTCATCATAAAACATGTGGCCTTGAATCTGCAGATATGCACTGTTCTGTAAAAGAACCAATAATAGGATGTTTGAAGTAACAGTGATAATAAAAAGGAAATATTTATGATCTGTAGCCATGTGTTTTCCCTGTTTTCCCAGTATCTGACTCAAATCTACAAACGTAGCATCGCGTTTTATAAATAATTTGTGCAAAGTGACAAAACCTCTGGCATGGAAGGCGGTGGGTGATATTCAGTCCGTCAAGGTTTTGTGTTTTCGCAGTGTTTGTTTATTAACGTGGCTGAGGCGTTTATGAGCGGGCCTAGGTGAACTCTGCGAAGAGTGGTTCGACTTTCCACCATCCCGTGAGTTAATGTTTGTTTTGTTTCTTTTTCAGAACGAACTGTGGCTTTCTCAAGATCTCGGTACTACCTGGAAGAAGATCCACGACATGGTGTGTCTGGTGAAATGGTGAGCAGCAGGAATAAGTCGCGCTGCCTGAACATCGTTTTGTTTTCTTGTGAAGCTGCAGCCCCTTTCGTTGTAGTTGTAGTTTGTGCAACTTGCAGTAGGAAATGGTGCCCTTCCTCCTCCTCGTGCTTTGGTTTGTGGTGAAAAAAGCAGCTAAACATGTTCAAACTATAGGCTGTGTGTGGTTTGGACCAGTTCGACATGCTCTAGCTAATCACACATGCTCTCTTTCTGCTGATATCTGAGATGGCAGCTATAGATTCTAACGTGACGTTGCAGCAGAAACCTTCAGAAATGATCCCAGAGGACTGAATGCGATGCTTTAGATGTTGCCAGATATGCAGTAAAACTGGATTGCTTTGTTGGGACTCCTCCGGATATAAATCACTTTGTAGCCACGGTGGCGCGACCTGGTTTTGGTTTCGGTGTTAAAGCAGCAGAATGAAAAGGTTAATGCGTCGGAGAGAACTGCGTTTATAAAACGGGGTTTCTGATGCGGAGCGTTTTGTTCCTGTCTCAGGAGACGCCGATCTGAGCAGGCTGCAGGGAAAGTGGGTCATTTTTTTTTATTTGGGGCTGGAGCGTTCTGAAGCTAAAAAAATATTTAGTCAAGACGGGGCCTGTGTTTAAGATAAGATGGTACTTTTATTGATCTCCAGCTGGGCGAATTCACATGTTACAGCAGCAACAACATAACTGATAAAAAATAAGGAAGAAAAATAGGAAAAATGTGCATATCTTGGAGCAACACAGCATTATGCATCTATTTTACTCACACAACCTTAACAAATTTTTCCAATTCTTTCTTTTTTGCTTTCAGGGGAAGGAAAAACACCATATTCTTTTCCTTTAACAAAAATGGATCTTGCAGTAAGTGACCTGTAACCAAGCAAAACTGAAACATGGGCGACTTCAGCTCACATGTTTTAGATTTTTTATTATGGTCATATAAAAAAATAACATCTTAATAATAAAGGAAGTAATATTAAAGTGTGTTAGAATAACAGTTTGTACCAATAAAAGCAGAGCATTCATCATCTGGATTCAGCCCCATTCTAGTGTCGGCTGCACATAAATGTTTAAATACGAATGTTGTTTCTTTATTTCTAAGCTTCCTGTGTGTTTCAGATGATCGAGGATTGTTAGAACTGAAGAGAACGACAGATTATGGTCAAACCACCAAAACTGTAGCCAATAAGGTCTTCTCTTTCGGCCTGGGTGGACGCTTCCTCTTTGCCTCAGTAATGACAGGAAAGGTCAGTATCAGAAAACTCCATAGAAAACATTTCTAGTTATTTTCTTGAAGCCCGTAGAAAATGTTTAGTCAGTATTGGTACAATTGACCTCGTAGAAAAAGAGAAGTTGGTGTGAAGGAGGAAGCGTAACGCTGCTGATGGAAAGTGACTAAGATGGTGACATGATTGTACATGATGAAATGGTTATTTATATCGCTTCCTTAATACTGTATACATATATGCAGCAAATAGATGCTATATAATCTCATTTATTAAAACAAAATGAGTTAAATGTTAGCACTAGACGTAGAGTATTTTGCATTTGTTTTGTTTTTTTCTTCTGCTTTTCAGTCCAGTACATGACCTTTTTCAGGAGGATGTTTTTGTTTTTTCTTTGTTAAATTATTTACCCGAGTCATTCAGGTGTAACGAGGCTCCTGAACACGAGGAATGAACCAGTGTTGTGTCGACATGTAGACAAATTAGCATAAAAATGTTTTTAAAATTTGTAACAGGAAGCTGGTGACAGAGACATCATTTGTTCCCATGTCTTTAGTCGTATCTTTAAAATGACAGCCAAAAAACAAGTTTACCTTGTAAAATAATATTTTCAACAAAATGATTCCCACTTGTTCACTTTCCTCATTTTTTTTAAACACACACAGTTCAGTCGAAGCCCTCACACTGCGTCAAACCTTCGCTTTGTCGCAGTCTCCCATCCTGAGCAGCACATTGGTGACAGTGGAAAGAAATACTTCCCTTTTTAACAGGAAGAAACCTCCAGCAGAACCAGGCTCAGGATGGGCGGCCATCTTTCTCAACCGGCTGTGGTTAGAGAGGACCGGAACGAGACGCAGGCAGACAGAGAACGACTGGGCTGCACATTTTACTGTCAAGAAGTGGACAGAAAACAGAACAAGCAGCCGAAGTTCAAGGAAAATCTTTGAAAGAGCTTCAGAAATCCTAAAGAACTCGGCGCCACTTTAAAAGGGTTCAAGAAAGTCTGGCTGCTTGGAAGCAAAGAAGAAAGAAATTAAAGCGCTGTTTTAACTTTTGCTCAGTGCTTTAAATCTCTCTTTTCTTCAAACAGGAAGCTTTTATGAAATTCCTCTCTGTGTAGTTTACTTTAAAATATAATTACAATCCTCTCAAACTGGAGCTGCACAATATATGACAAATTTATCATCATTGCAGCATCTGTGAGCACAGTATCAATATTTAAAGGACTGCTTGGACTGCAGTAAATCATAGGCTTTTGTGTTTAAAGTACCATTCATCCATATTCTGTGTGCTGATATATTTGGCCAATCTAACAGACTCTAACTGGCCACACCTGGTTTAGATGATGGTGTTGACAGATTGATTTCTTGTTACATCACCCATCTCTCTCTCTTCCTTTCCTGTTTTAGGGGACCCTGAGGAACATCCTGGTCTCAGTGGACCAGGGTGAGTCTTGGAACACGGCTCAGCTGCCGCCCGTCGGTCACGAGCAGTTCTACTCCATCCTGGCAGCGAACGACGATATGGTCTTCATGCATGTCGACGAGCCCGGAGGTCAGTCATCTGCACTAATCTTTACCTAAACATCCGTCCATCATCTTTACCCACTTTCTCCTTTACGTGTGCCTGGTGCCTGGACAGGTCGTGAGTCCATCATAGGGACACATGGAGACAAATGAGACAATCACCCATTCATTCTCTCGCTCACATCGAGGGACAGTTTAGAGTTTGTTTACCTATACAGTGAAACAATATTGGCGTTTACTGAGGATGTGGTCTTCATGCATGCAGCAACAGTAAAGAGTCTAATGAAAAGAGTTTTCTTGTTTTAGATTCTAAAAGATTCAAATTTGTGCTCTGATTTTCACGTTTTGCACATTTGGCTTGTAATAATGACTGAAACACCAATTTCTTATTATGCACAGATTCAACTACAGCCCCTTTTTTTGTGCTACCGTTCTCCCTTTGCACACAGCTCTGTTCACGAATTGCCTTTTTATCTAGTTCCTCACTTTTTACCTTTTTATAATAAATATAAAATCATTTCAGTGTCTTTGACTAAAACACCTTGTGTGTTCCTGTCCACAGATACGGGCTTTGGCACAATTTACGTCTCAGATGACCGAGGCACCGTGTACTCCAAGTCACTGGAGCGTCACCTTTACACCACCACGGGGGGAGACACAGACTTCACTAACGTCACCTCCCTGCGAGGAGTTTTCATCGCCAGTATCTTGGCTGAAGGTAGCTCTGTTTGTGCTTAGATAATGGCAAACAAAACACACACAAAAACGCCAACACCTGGGCTCAGATTTCCTTTAAAAACACACCCACGCCTATGAGTTCTCCATTACATACCAGTAGAAGGGTGTGAAGTAAATATTTCATTAGTTGTTCAGTGTTAAATGTGATGTCATGCTGAAGCAGGCGACTGGAGCAGAAAAAGATTTGATCTGCCTCACAGCTTTGAGCAAGAATCTACTTGAGTTAATGTAAAGATGCAGCTTCAATCAGCAGGTTACTGGAATCTGTCGATATTCAGCTTGATCAGTCAATTTAACAACAAATAAGAGGGTTTTCTCTTTTTTTTTAATCCCAAAATATTATTTTGTACACTGCTGTATTTTATTCTAATTAAAGTTCTTAAAGAAAGAAAGAAATATTTACTATACCTATGATTATAGATTATTTTTTATGTTTTGAAATGTGCAAAAAATGAACAAATGTTAAAGAATATCTGGGTCTGTAAAGGAGATGGATTGTAAATATTTTTTTTTGTACAGATCTTTGTTCAGTAAACTGGAGGATGACAGATGTAAAAAGCTCTGTTTTATGATGCTTTTTGGAGAAAATATAAAGGTTCTTAGTGCAAACATCTGTGGCAAAATTAGTCTTAATTAAGGAATTTTTTTTTTTTTTTGAGTTATTATAATTTTTTCAGTTCTCAGTCTCGAAAGCTCTAGAAGTAGTCTATTGAAATTTGGCAATTTATCACCTAGCCATCAAAAAGCAATTTTTGTTACCAAGAGTACCGGCTTTAAAATGTGATTTTAATCGATTTGGAATAATGCCGTTGAGAACTTGGAGCCTCATATTTCAAAAGGAGAATCCCCAGTCAAAACTCGGTCCATTTCAAAGGAAAGTAATTGAGTTAAAATTAAAAGACTTATTTCTGATGACATAGCTGTAATAACCTTCGATTTGAAGGTAGATTAAGATTATTTCAGTGAGTGGGATCACTAGGTGGTGTCTTTACAGCAAAAGTCTATCTTTTCTCTTTTCCTGCATTCATTCTGATTCATTTGGTCACATTTTTTTAAACACTTTTTTACTTTATATATTATCTTTTACTTAAATCAATAAATAGATTAAACCTATATTTCATTTGTTGTGAATTATATTTCTTAGAGAATAAAATAGAAAAAATTAGTTCTGAGCTGTGTATTTTGTTGTTTTTTCTTTTTCAATCCCTGTTTGTGGTTTGTCCTTGAGCTGCCTGTAAATGTTGCTTTCAGATAACTCTGTGCAGTCTGTGGTGTCCTTTGACCAGGGAGGGGAATGGGTTCCTCTGAGGAAACCTGTCAACACCAAGTGTGACGCAACAGTCCTGGATCCCGACAAGGTAAAACCACAGGAAAGAAGCTGCTGCCGGGGTCCGGCGAAGCTCAAACAGCCTGGAAAATAATTGTGCACGTCTTTAAGGTCGACACTAGAAGCAACCTGACGATGAACTGTGTTTGTGTGTTTATCTACAGTGCAGTCTGCACATCCATGCAGCTTACAGCATCGCGATGAAGCTAAAAGTCCCCATGCTGCCTCTGTCTGAGCCAAACGCCGTGGGTCTCATCCTAGCTCATGGTAATCACGCCAACATTGCTGCGCCTGCGGGGTTTTTATATTAAAGGTGGTTTCTCCTCGCCTGGTGAACACATTGAATCGTTTTAACAGGCAGCGTTGGGGATGCTATCTCGGTGATCCGGTCCGATGTGTACGTGTCTGACGACGGCGGCTACAGTTGGATTAAAGCGCTCGATGGGCCGCATCATTACGCCATCCTGGACTCCGGAGGACTGCTGGTGGCCGTGGAGGAGAGGAGCTCTGAGCTCGTCAACCAGATCAAGTGAGTTGGAGGCATGTGAAGTACACGATGTGCTGATTTTCTTTAAAGCTGTGACTTAAAAGTCACTACAGCTAAACAGACTTGATCGTTATACCTGGTGTTACTAATAATAGTTGAAAATAAACACCAGAACCAAAAACCTTTGGAAAAGCAGCGTGCATTCCCAGAACTTCAGTTTAGATTGATTTTAAAAAATGTTGGTTCTGTTTGATAAGTTCAGTCTTAAAAACCATAAACAAACATAGAATTTGCCTTTTTTTAAGTGTGAGTTACAGTGGAAGAAGAAAAATAAAGCATGGGAACATATTTGTGTTTCTGAACTTTATTCCTGCCCTATTTTTTCTAAAAAAATAAAATAAAATAAAATAAGAATCAGTAACATTATTGCACATATGTGACCCGTGATGGCAAAATGAGAGGGAATGAGCAGAGGCTGCTGTGCAAAAAATGTCTAAATATTGATTTTTGATTTTATCTATTTATTTATCTTTGTCGTAATTGAAATGCTGGACATCTTGTCTGATTCTGTTTTAGTTTTCTTACTTTGTGATTTTGACAGATGATAAAACCTGTTCAAATACTGATGACAGCAGGAATATACTGTAAATTATCGAAACAATAACAGAGTTCATCAGTTTCTTGGCATTATGTTGATCTTTTTTTCTTTTTTCCTTGACGTCCTGCCAGATTTTCCACTGATGAAGGACAGTGTTGGAGCGTGTACAACTTCACGTCGGACCCAATCTTCTTCACTGGGCTGGCATCAGAACCAGGAGCTCGCTCCATGAACGTCAGCATCTGGGGCTACAGAGAAGAGATCTTTAGCCAGTACTGGGTCTCCTTCACCATCGACTTCAGGGAGCTTCTCACCAGAGACTGTACGTGATGTAATAACATATAATTTCTGCTGTCAGGGAATGAACGTTTGTCTCCATGTTTTGATCACTTTTAAGCGTCCGCTCCCTGATGTTTCTAGGTGACAGCAATGATTACGTGCAGTGGTTGGCCCATTCCGACGACATCAGTGACCCGCAGGACGGCTGCATGCTGGGTTATAAGGAGAAGTTCCTGCGCCTCAAAAAGGACTCTGTTTGCTGGAATGGACGGGATTATAAAATCAACACACAGCCAACTCCCTGCCAGTGCACCCTGGATGACTTCCTGTGGTAAGAGCACTGATCACAGTCAGCCTCATGCTTATTCTTTTCTAAAGAGAAATGGATCTAATTTAAACATTTTTATTGATTGTGGAGTTAATTTGAGCTCAACTCAAACATTTTAAATGGAAAAAAGTGATTTGTGGCTTTAAAATTAAACTTAAACCGTTTTAAGAACCAAACCAAACAGCCAAATAATTCCAGAAACAGAAAACGTAGATTACATCCGCCAAACCTGCATACTATCATGGCTTTTTTTTGACTCTTTGCAGCGATTTTGGATATTACCGTAAAGAGAACAGTTCGAAGTGTGAGGAGCAGCCGGACCTGAAGGACAAAATGTTGGAGTTCTGTTTGCACGGCGAAGAGGAAAAACTGATAACCAGTGGGTAAGGACCTGCGCTGAAATGCAAAGGATCGTTAGACTTACGTTACTGAAAAACACGGATCAGGAAAGCCAGAACGACGACAAAAAACCTTTTAGTACTTCGATCTGTCGAGTACAACTTTGGAACTGTCTCTGTGTGGAAACGCAGGAATGTCCAAACATTTTCAAGCTTAAAAAAAGATTTAAAGACATTAAAATCAAACAGTATTTAGCTGAGAGACTGATTCATTCATAGGCCATGTGCATGTGTGAATAATGTTTATATATGTTGTGTGTGGAGGAAAAAAGCAAACGGATCAAGTTGTTTCATGATGAACTATTTGACATAGGTTTAAAAAAAAAAGGATTAAGTGTTTATATAATATACTGTTTAATGGACAATCATGGATACATCAATATGATGAAACAGGTTGATATAAAAACATTGGGGTAGGATTTATTAAGTTTATTCTCCTTTCTGCTCCATTTTGAACATAATATTGGGTTGTTCTTAGAGATGGACTGATTTAAATCGGACAATAGTGATCTTTTTCTTTGTTAATCTGTAATTGGCCATGCCTGTACACACTTAGTCAAATACCAAGTAGGTAAATGAAGATGCAGCAGCAGCAGCTGCTACAACCGGATCTCTGTAGCCCACAGTTTAGTTCACGTGAGAATGCTCTATATTATTTTTTAAGTTCTTCTAAGGGTTGTTAAATGTAGATGTATTAAAGCTATGCAACTATTCCTATATTTGTTTAAATAAAAATGATAAAAAAAATAAATAAAATCATATATCAGCCATCAGCTGCCCTGAAACTTTGTCAAACTCTAGTTGTTCTGTTGTAAACTGTGTATAACTTCTATTATTTATTTGTTTTTCCTTTCTGTTTATTAAGTTCGAAGTAAAACTAAAGTGAAATGACAGAGTAAAGCTCTGTGTCAAACGAAGAGCAGACGAGTTTGTAGAATGAGGAAGTCATCATCACGCAGTTAGAGGAAGCAGATCAGCGCCGTTGCAAACGTGAATGCAGACCAAATGGAAACTTTTGGCGTTTTATTAACGTAATAAACAATGCACACCCATTAGGCTAGTTTGCCTTTACGTAAAGTTGGGATCTTGTTGCTTTTGTACAGATTGATTTTTATATATTAAATTGTGATATTAGCTGATACAGACTGAGCTACATATTATCAAAGCAAGGTCAATAATCTCCTAAAATGTTATCATTGTTTAAAAAAACAAAACAAAAACAACAGATGGGCCATAAAAACCATCTGTTTTCTCGATTCGCAGCTACAGAAAAATCCCCGGCGATAAATGCGAGGGAGGAACTGTTCCTGAACGTGAAGAGGTCGACCTCAGACAGAGGTGCGTCAGTGACCAGGTGACCTCAGAGCTGCAGGTCAGTATCTCTGCAAACGACCTAATCGAAATGTTCATTTGATCTGCGATCAGTTTTACAGCCTTGTTTTTTTTCCCCTGTTCTCTACAGGTAGGCGGCCACTCCTCCAAGTCTGCAGCCATTGTGGTCGCAGTCGTCTTCGTCATGCTGCTGAGCATGGCAGCAGGGATAATGTTTGTCAAGAAATACGTCTGCGGTGGCAGGTTAGTGCGCTTCAGCTAATAAATAAAAACCCTTCTACAAGAGGAAACGAGTCTGTCTGATATATATGTATACTTTTGAAGTGTTTCCTTGTGTTTTGCTGTAAATGACAGCGTTATGATTGTCTCCTGCAGGTTTTTGGTCCACAGGTACTCTGTGCTGCAGCAGCATGTCGAGGCCAACGCCACGGACGAGATCGATGAGCCACTGGAGACCGAACACGCTCAGAATGGCAAAATAGTGTTTCACGATGACTCCGACGAGGTACGGTGGACTTCACACAACAGAGAAACGTACCAAAAATAACCTAGTTTTAGGAGGTGCTCTGTTTATTGCAATAAAGGGTAATTAGGATTAATTATTAACACTAACACTGGGAGTGGAGCTGCACAATATATATTAAAAAAAGGATTATAGATCAATATTGTAAAGGACTGCATTAAATCACAAAGACACAAACTGCACGATGTTTCTTCTCTGCCCTAAAAGCTCACAGCTGGTATAGATTGGATGGTAGAGGCCAATAAATTCAAAAGAGACAATTTGAAAAAAGTGCTTATTGTATTTTTATAAATACATTAGTCAATTTATTAAAGACAGAGAAATAAACCTAAAATAAATGTTCTTTCTGAGTTTGTCGCATCAAAGAAATATTGCGTTATAAACCATTAATCAAACACAAAAATTAAACTAAGTTCCAAAATCTTTACTCTCTGCTTTTAGACACTTTGGGGATTTTATTTATTACTGCTGAGAGACAGATCTCAGACCAGCTTAAAAAAAACCAAACATAAACAAAGACAGTAGCTTAGCTAACATTAAAGCAATCACTGTTTTAATCAACTTACTGTCTAAAAATAACATGTTTTCCATGTAAATGTTTGATTTTTATTGTTCTTTTTTTACAGTGACTTTAATGTTCGAGGTCATTGGTTTACAACCTTTACAATCAGAAAAAACATTTCCGTCCTTCACTCAGTAAATAGTTTGTTCAGAGCTGCAAAACCTACTTGAAGATTGAAATAAAGATATCGCAGGTCAATAAAATAATAAATTTTATTCACATATTGCCTAAAACAAGATAGTCTTTTAAATCCATCCTTTCTTATTGTGGTTGTTAATACAAATCTTAACCCAAAAAAGGGTAAAAACAGAAACGACTGGACTTCTGTTCTGTAGCTTAAATCATCTAAATAAATATTGTCCACGCGTGGCCCCAGAGCCACAGATTTCAGGGCCCTGTTCTCGGTCATGGTTGCTCTGCTGCACCTTACAGCTCTGCTGAGCTCTGTCTTCCTGTCTGAACCTCGCGTGGTTGTGACACAAATGTGTGGACAAACACTTGTTGCCTAACGACTCGACCGTTGCTGCTTCAGGAAGATTCTGCAACACGACAGCGTGCTCAAAGTAACAGCCCCGCAGTGTTTAAATGCTCCCAGTTACTGCAGCAGGTAATTATTCTGCTCTCTGTGTCCGGCTCGGGTTAAACTGAGTCAACGGTAACATGAAACAGACTTTAGCTCACTCGGATTCAACCTGAAAGCCCCGAAATCTGACACCAACGATACAAAAGGCAGCTTGGGAAAAGCTGACACTGAATGCAGCTGTTTTCACAAGAAGAAGAAGAAGAATGGTATTTTAGATAATGCAGGTGTAGGTCTGTTTGGTTGCAGAGTTAGGTGTGTGTGTGTGTAAACGCAGCCATGGTGGTGTGTTTGCTCTCCTCTGTTGGTTCTGGCTTCAGTGGTATGTTCTCTTCTGTTTGAACAGGATATGCTTGAATAACAGGCGACACCTGTTACACAACGGAGCTGCAGGTTTCCTGTCCACCTTGTGGCCGGTCGCTGTTCCTGTCACTCTTCTCTCCGGCTACTTCCTCCTTTTATCGCTCGAGTAGAACCAGCAGCACCGGGAGACAGACTCCTCCCCCCTCGTCGCTCTGCTGGGATCCGTGAAGTTTATTGAATGTACGGACGCTTCCTGAGACTTAACGCTGCAGCTGAGGAGAACTCTGGAGGAAGTCGTGTTTATGTTTCTGGCGGTTTATTTAATTAAATGAACTGATGCAGCCCAACTGCTGACAGAGCCAGAGTCACAGGTTTTGAAAGAAAACTGGTTGTATAAATCCTCCTCCTGCTGTTTTCTGTTTCTCCCATCTGCTGGGAAATCACCTGGAAGTCCTCACTTCTCTGGACGATTTGTTCTTATTGTCATGCGCTTGTATATACTTTTTTGTTTTTTCCTTTAACAGTTTTTGCTTTTAATCTGGCGGACAATGGTTAATAATTCTCCCAGATTACTTGAGTCTTAATCCCTACCTTTTTATTGAAATATTTGTTAATGTTTCCCATTTGGCATAAAGATTTAAGGTTTTTAGCTTTACTGATTTGTGAAAGCTCCAACTTCAGTCTGTGCTTGGAATACAAATCTTCAGACTATCAGAATATCTTTTAGCACAAGCAAGAATTTCCTTTTCTAGTAGGTTTGAAAGCAATAACTTGTATTTGGAAAAAAAAAGCATGTTATAGCACAGCACCTCTTACTGTTGTTTGTTTGTTCTGCAGGGGCTTCATTGCACAAAAGAAATAATGCGTGAATGTCCAGAATGGTAAAAATGTGTCTGTTTGAAGACGGAACAGGTTTAAAACTTGGACTGCAGCTTTTACTGCTGAAAGCACAAGGTCCTTTTGTATATTACGAGTAATTTGGTGAACATTTTGATTTCTTAAACATGATCTATTGTGACAGGAGTGAACACTGTAATCATACGGACGTCGAATTTGTAATAATTCCAGCTAGTTTTCTACAAGATATGTAACGTTTGGGTTTTTTTTTTGCAACACTTTGATAAATAACCAAAAGCTAATTTGGTGATGGAAACCTAAAAGCAATGCAGGAAGCTGTTGAATCGTGTAAATGTTGTGTAACATATTTACTGTTGTAGCTTGTTAGGAAATCAGCACCTGGCTTTGGATAAGCTGCAACAGAAGTTGTTTTTTAATTTTCCATCTGACAAATGATCTATAATAACCAGGTTAATGAAGGATTCTTATTGTGTCTTGTACGATGAACTCCTGTTGGTTTTTAAGGACTCGAGTTGACAAGTCTTTCATGTCTTATGGATTCTGTTTTTTTTTTTTAAACATTTATTGCAGTTTTTTGGTCTGTCTGGTGTTTCATACTTTGTTTTTGTGCAGGTTTAATTTATTTATGACTAGCTGGCACAGAGTGCAGTAAACAGGACGAGGTTGTTTAAGTGCCTGGTGTGAAAATCTTACAAGTGGCCAGCGTCCATCGATTGATTATTGGATATTAGCTAACAAAGAACTGGTTTAGTCCATTTTGTCTGACGATCCGGAGTTGCACATCTTGAGCAGTAAATGTCTATTTTATAAGCGCTTCCTTTAAACTTCATGTTACTTTTGAATAATCCTAAAAAGAAAGCAATTTACAATAATGTGGTTAGTCTGTTTTTGCTGAAATTAAAATTATTCTGGCTGAGGCGGTTTTCCGGGGGACTGAACTCAGAGGAAAAACAAAGTGGGTTCAGGTTACTATGTAGCTGCATTACACTGGAAGACACCCGACGAGGTGTATTAAAAGATGCTTTACTGTATTTTGTGAAGGTAATGTTATTTTCCTTACTCCTAGACTGCTGTGTTGATTTTATAAAGTCATCGTGAAAGTTCAGAAAATATAAAAAGGTTCGACTTGACTGCTGTTTCTCATGTCTGTATATTTGATGCAATTTTCTTTGGGTTTGACAATAAATTCATATCTTCCTCTTTTTTTTGATTGCAGTTTTTTTCTTCTCCTGTACATGCTACAAAATGAAACAAAGACTGAATGCATACATACATGAAAAACGTAAATCTATTCCAAGGGAATATATGCTTCATGTGTTTATTTAACCGCATTTTTCAGATTTTAGTACCAAATTCCTATTTTTCCTGTAGTTCTTTCCTGTTATTCACCTTGCAGTAGTTTACGCTTATTCTAATATTTTTAATTTGTTAAAACAAAACAAAGAGAATTGGGGAGGTTGAACATTTTAATTACCTACGTGGTAACAATGCAGGAAGTACCTGAGCTGATGATTATTTTGACACATCTTAAATACCACATGTATCAGCCAACAACTCGACACCAGATGTTCTCAGAGTCTATAGAGGAAGTTTCCCTCTTCATCAAAGAATTCATTCCCAATCTGCGCTGGAGGAGAAGGTTTATCAATTTCCAGAAACTCCTCCAGTTCCTCCTCTGTCAGCACCAGCCCATCCCAGCTCTCCTCCTGCTCCAGGTCCTCCTCTGTGTGCTGGGTGTCAGGAACGCCCTTGTTTGCCGTGGACCTAACCGAGGTGCCGTCTTCACTAAGCTCTTTTGTTAGCTGGGTGGTTGGAACAGTAACTGAGATTAGACTTTTACCTGAAGGGTCTGAGCCTTTACCTTTAATCGTTTGAGCCTGACCAGTCACAGAGATCAAAGCGCCTTCTTTACTCCCAGATGGGAGAACAGCTGGTGTGTGACCCCCAGGCAATTTCAGCTTGCCCTGCTGTGTCCCTGCACCTGAAGGCAGCGCCTGCTGATTGTATTTAGCCATCACTTTTGCATTCTGCTTCGCTTTCCTGTCCTCAGAGGGGGTAAACTTGCTTCTCAGGACCCTGAGAATGACATCTCGGGTGACAGAGAAACCCTCAGCCAGGCGTTCCACGGTCCACTCTTCGGGCTGCTCTCTCTTCAGATATCTAAGGAATAAATGTGCAGGAGCCTTATTTAGGTGGATGGTTATACATAAATCTCTAGGATTGTTAAAACAGAGCAGCCTCACCTTATTTGTTCCATAGCATCCCAAGTTAACTTTCTCTCAGGAGGTCCTGATGAAGTCATCTGCCTTCTCATTATATGATACTTCACTGTCTTCTGCCTCTTCCTTCCTTCACTGAAAAACATAAAAAAGACTGGTTGTAATGACCACAGAGGTCATCATTTACATTTGTAATTATAAATAATAAACCCCGCCATTAAATCTTACTCAAGCAGAGCCTGGAGCTTGTCCTCCACATCATCCTGCAGCTCCTGCTCTCCATCATAAATCTCGTCGCTGTATTTGGGTCTGTGGGAGCCCCTGTTTCCGTGAGCATGGCTCTGTCCCGTCCATGATTTGCTGCCGTCTCTGCTGGCGAATCGGCAGCTTTTTAAAGAAGCAGACGGGATTGCTGACGATGAAGCACAAAGCCTAGAGAGCAGGGAGAAGACCTGAAGATGTCGAGCCATCACGCTCAAAGACGGTGGGTCATGCTTTTCGACTTAGCTTGTTATGCTACCAAGACGGTTAGCTACCGCGAAATATATTTCCTCTCTTAAAGCTCAGAGGTGCATCATAGATTCGCTGTACTTAAATATTAATAAATATATTATAATGGTATCCACACTAAACGCCTTCTTCACATGCGTATAACGTGAAACGACGCGTTGAAGTACTTCCGCAAACACTGCTTTTACAGTAAATGAACGGCGCGGTGCTGCCACCTAGCGGCACGGAGGTGAAGTAACCGCTCGAATTGTCTTGCAAAATAGAATAGAATAGATTTGCAGGGAGTCATATCAGACTTGACATGTTGTAGACAGAAAGTGAGGTAGTCCAGAATCCAAAGGTGACAGTCTACTCTTAAGACCTGCAGCTTTTCCCTCAGAAGGCTTTGTGACATTAAAAGTATTAAGAAAAAAGAGAACATGATCCTTACAGCACTCCTTGGTTTCTTCAGGTGAGTCAGAGCTTTGTTTCACCCTGAAGCCATCAAGGCATAACCACTTCTCCTTATTGGGGTTGCAGGGGGGCTGGTGCCTATCTCCAGCAGTCAGTGTTCGAGAGGCAGGGGACACCCTGGACAGGTCCCAGGTCCATATATAGAGACAAACAGTCACTCACACTAACACCTAGGGACAATTTGGAGTTACCAATTGACCTAACATGCATGTTTTTGGTCAGTAGGAGGAAACCGGAGTATTCAGAGAAAACCCACGTGATGCAAACTCCACTCAGAAAGGCCCCAGGCCGGGAGGCAATCCTGCAGCTTTCTCACTGGGAGGCGACAGCTCTAACCACTGCTGCCGAGTTGAAAGATTAAAACTAACACAGATAAAAAGCTTTCACGCTACAAGTAAAATCAATATCATCATACTGGAATCAGTATCATCCCAAAATCCAGCATTCGTGCCTCGCTGACACGTGTAAATGCTCAAATTTAATTCAATTTAATTCAATTCAAAAATACTTTATTTATCCCAAATGGAAATTAAATTATATGTTTGTATATTTGGTGTTATGTGCCTTACTTTTTATGTATCTGATATAGATCGCATTTAAAAGTTAAAAAACAGATTTATTATCATTTTGATTTACAGTGCTATAATAAAAACAGCAACAATTATATTTAAGTAAATATATATTTATAATCGAAGTGAACATCACCCCCTGCTGGAGGCCAGCGAAACTGCAGCGTGCCCTGTCCCCGCTGCAGTCACGTGTCACGCGCCTGCGTACCTCCTCCCAGCCGCCGTTGTTTCATTTGCGCCATTTTGTCCGCTCACTTTGTTGATTGGGTTTTAGCGAGCTGTACTGGAGCCAATCAGAGGGAAACCGGACAGTGAAGATACGGTAAGGGAGCCACGATTGAAGGCATTGGTAGTTGTCAGCACGGATTGGTTTGTCACGGACCAACCAAATTACTAACCCTGCTAAATGCAAAAAAGTCCTAGTTTTCAGTTAGATTTTGACCGCTGTGTCCCAGAGTTGTTTGGCCCGAAAAAAGCTTCTTTCGTCTTCTCGTTGTTCGCAGCTGGCGAGGGAACATGAGCTCTTTGTCGGGCTAATATGTGGGCTAAAATAGCGAGTGTCGAACAAAGAGGCTTTTGGTAATTTTACAGTCAACACATCTGCAAATGTTTCAACAGCTGCTGCAAAGAAGTCGTCAAAATGACCGATTTTTTCGCTCCGTACCTGATAACCGAGCATCCATTTTGTTCTTGAATTTACCACGGCTCTTAGCTAGCTTTGTTAGCTCAGCTCTTAATAAAAAGCAGAATGAAGCCCCCCTCCCCAGTCTGTGAAATGGGTCGACACATTGCCGTAAAATGTCACATTTAACCCTGGGCGTTTATTATAAATCCTGAGGCTGAAGATTAAATTAATTCAGACAGTCGAAAACGTGTTTACAGAGTAACGAAGAAGGGGAGGATATTACACGTAGATAACGCCTTAAAATGCTCTCCTGTCTGACTGGAAATAAAGCTGTGAGAAACATTAATTGATTCAAGGAGGAATATTCAGTGCATGTTATCATAATGCATGTCTCTTTGTCTGTAAAGGACTGAAAGTATATAAAAAACTGAAGGCATGGAGCAGTACACCACTGCCACCACCACCACCGGGGAGCAGATCGTTGTTCAGACGGCGAATGGACAGATCCAGCAGCAGGTGAGTTCAGGCTGTCATCTGTCCCCCAAAATAAGGATGTAACCAAAGAGACATGCTCCTCGTTAATGGGACAAACAGCAAGGGTCCTTAGTTTAAAGAGCCAGGGAAAATCTGGTTGTAGATGATGAATCATGTTCTTTGCATGCAGGGAAAGATGGTGAACGCAGACATACTTTGGGCGATTGAAGCGACTAAGAAGTTTGTTGTTCAAGCTGCTTTTGATTGATGATTGCTAAAATCTGTAGAAGAAACCGAACCAGAGTTGTTAAAGCTAAAAGAGCCAGAACAAAAACTAAGAGGCAGAACACCAGCTTTAAGAGGCAGAACAACAGCTAAAAAGAGGCAGAACACCACCCAATAGAGGCAGAACATCAGCTAAAAGAGGCAGAACGGGTCTGTATATATGTGTGTTTCTGGTAAATGTTGAGTTTTTCTTGATGACTTCACTCTTAGTCTCCACAGCTAAATGTTATCCTGACATACAGCCTCTGGTCCCTCTGCTCCTTATTTCAGTTTCAGATTCACTTTTCTCCAGTGAGATGACCGAAAACACAACACTGACCCAAAGAGTTTTAAAGGAGTCCAGAATGAATATATTTTCTTAACATTGACAAATAAGCCCAAAGTTCCTGTCCCAAATCCAAACCTCTCAGGTTAAACTTTGTGTTTGACAGATTTTGGTTTCCACTGATGGGGGAAGGGACACAAGTATGATGTGACAACAGTCAAGTGAAACATTGTGCCAGAATTTTAACTTTAATCTTTTTACTATTATTTATAATTTATTTTCTCAGTGTCATACTGTTATTATCACTAACAAGCATCTATTACACCCTCAAGGCCCTGCAGACATTGTTCCTGTACTTTTAGTTTTCTTCATAAATTCATAATAACGTTCACGTTGTTAATATAATCCGTACAGTCCAAGTGTAGAACCTAGTTGGGCTACAGCACAATGCTAATATAAACCTTTGTTATTCATTTCCTGATCATTTCGGCTGGATGTTTTATGAAACACAACCCTGTGTACGGTCCCTGCAGGTGTTTAATGGGACGTTTTGGTACCAGGCTGGTACCATCTTGAGCCGCTTGAGAGCCTTCACCCAAGATAATGATCTCAGATATACAGCCACAGTGGTCAAGAGATTGTTAGAGTAAAAAAAAGACAGTATTGTCATGTACATTGTAAGATAAATCTGCAGATGATCCTCTTATGGTGCAATTGCTTTAAAACAACACATGAATGCACAAGGTCAGCCCTTGATGCTGGATAAATAAATCACACCGGTTGGCGATCGTTTGATCATTTCCATTCAGAGGTTTGTTGCTAAAACGAAACATTAAAGTAAAACAATGTGCAGGGGTTTGAACAGTTTGGGGCTTACCTGTGCTCGTCTGAGACTGTGCTGTCCTGCCTCGTCTGCAGACACAAGGCACAGTGACTGCTGTGCAGCTGCAAACAGAGGCGCCGGGCCAGCAGGTGCAGACACTCCAGGTAGTGGTGTCACCGCCGCCCTGTGTCACTGCCGCTACGCTTTAATAGCCTTCCAGTTTGCATGCTACACCCAGGTCTGTTTTCATGACCCATCTGTGCTGTTTGGTTCATCGCGTCTTCTCGATCACCGCCTGCGATCACCCCGTGCTGCATGTTCCTCGGCACAGCGCATTTGTTTATGAGCCTCGGGTTTGTGCTTTGTGCTCCTGTGGCTGTAAGAGAAAACACCCGCTGTTTGCCTGAGCTGCATTCGTGTCTGACTTTAAAAAGCAAGTTTAAAAAGTCTGAAATGTTTGTTTTTAAGACTTGTAGTGTTGGAGGCATGAGCGATGTGATCTGCTCTGGGGTTCAGCACTGACATTGCTATCAGTCACATTGCATGCTTTAGCTAAATTAGTCCTTTTTTATTTTACACAAAGTCAGAGGGTTTCTTTACTCTGTCTTTTTTTGTGATACACTTGCTTTCATGTATGCAAGTTGAACCATTAGACCTTTATTAGCTGCACCCATAAAATGCAAATAATTTGAATGGTAACATCTTATCTTAACATTGAAATTAACCTTTTTCTTCAGCAGCAAACATCCCAGTAAGACTGAATAATATGCTTGGGATTTTAAGAAGAGATTGTACTTTCTTGCTTCAGATTGAATTTACAGTGTAGCGGATGGTTTAATAGTGTCCTGGATGTTTGTGAGTTGACTTGCATGCAGCCCTGTCAGTCACGTGTCAGTGATGTGCAGGTGAACGACACCAGTGCTGCTGTAACAACTCTGCGCACCTCTCCGCAGGTCCAGGGACAGCCCCTGATGGTGCAGGTGAGCGGTGGGCAGCTCATCACGTCCTCAGGGCAGCCCATCATGGTGCAGGCCATGTCAGGGGGTCAGGGTCAAACCATAATGCAGGTTCCCGTGTCTGGAGCTCAAGGACTACAGCAGGTATGAACCAGAACTGCTAACAGGAAGAGCTTGTAATGGTTTCATGCCTGTAAAGAGCCGAAAGTCTTAATTGTTTTTTCTTGTGTAGATCCAGCTGGTCCAGCCGGGTCAGATCCAGCTGCAAGGAGGCCAGACTCTCCAGCTCCAGGGTCAGCAGGGTCAACCTCAGCAAATCATCATCCAGCAGCCCCAGACAGCCATCACTGCAGGACAGAACCAGGTACCTACATTTGATAGTCAAATCATAATATTTACTATGATTAGAGTTCTGTTCTCCTATCTGTAGGAAGAGATAGTCCATCTCCTGTTTCCATCTAAACTGCTGAATATCAATATTTGTTAGTTTTTCTGCAGTAGCTCGAAGAAAGACTATTTTTTGTTGTAAGGTTTTCAGCACTGCAGACAGATGTTATTCCTAAAATGATGTACAAATGCACATTTTTAAAAAACTAACTTGAAAAACGGACATATTCTGTCAAAGTGCAGCGCTGGCGCTGGCAGACTGTGTTAAAAGTTGCTGAAGAAGCTGTAAACGAGTTAGCTGAGCGTTCACTGTTGGTTGAAATATTTAAAGGAGAAAAAGAAGACACAGGGAGCAGAAGGACAGAAGAAGATAAAGACAAAAAGGATGCATAAGGAGACAATATACTGATACTGTCGTAAAGATTGAAGAAAGGAAATATTGAGTTTTGTGCCTTTTTCATTTCTTAAACAGGGCCAGCAGATCAGTGTTCAAGGCCAACAGGTTGCTCAGACAGCAGATGGACAGACGATTGTCTACCAGCCTGTCAACGCAGACGGGTCTGTCCTGCAGCAGGGTACGTCCTTTCTTTAACTTTTCAGTTTTGCGCCCCATTCTGTAGATTACTGTGAACGAAAATGACGTTGAGTTGTGCGCTTCGAATGAGCACTGTTGTCCGCGTGCAGGAATGATCACGATTCCCGCTGCCAGCTTGGCCGGCGCTCAGATCGTCCAGGCAGGCAGCACCAACACCAACACCACCACCAGTGGCCAGGGCACTGTGACCGTCACCCTGCCTGTCTCCGGCAACATGGTCAATCCAGGTGGAATGGTCATGGTAAGACCCTGTGCTGAGGTACAAGCATTTCATTTCTTTTGTTTTTTTTTTTATTCTTTCTAAATCTAGACTGGAGCGAGGCTGCGGAGTGTGTGGAAGATCACACGATCTTTAAGAGCTCCAACAGTAGTTTTATTTTCTTTTTTTGATCAACAACATCAGCTGTTATTCACCGTCTGACTAAGTGTGTTTGTGTTAATCATTTCTCACAAAGCTTATGTGGATTGAGTTGATTTGTTTTTATTAAAGTGAGGCACCACTTGGGTGCTTCCTGTTTATTTTGTCTTTGAATTGTTGACATTCTGAACATTTCAGTCCTTCTGAGATTGAGCAGCACTTGAATGGAGGGTATCACGTGTCTCCTGATCAATACGCTTATAATGAAGTTCAAACTGATTGTTAATCAGATTTCTCCTGATAACACTGGGGGTTAAATGTTACCAGTTACCACTTCTGAGGGCTGTGTGGGTTCTCAAAAACTGATGTGATTCAGTTCCTAAGCAACAGGCCTCTCAGAATCAGCCTGTTATTAAATCTAAATTGTTGTATTGAAACATTTGTATGGGTACACAAGGTGTAAGAGGTGTAGTGTTGTATCGTAGAGCAAGATGATTTAAAATATCACTGCTTCTTCGTCAGGATGTTTTTGTGTTAAGTATCGCATGCCTGTTTGTGTTCCGTCTGCTGTCAGATGGTGCCCGGAGGAGGCGGCGTTCCAACCATGCAGCGTATCCCCCTGCCAGGGGCCGAGATGCTCGAGGAGGAGCCCCTGTATGTCAATGCTAAGCAGTACCACCGCATCCTAAAGAGAAGACAGGCCCGAGCCAAGCTGGAAGCCGAGGGCAAGATTCCTAAAGAGAGGAGGGTGAGTCGTCGTTGGTGAGGCAGAAGATCACCAGTTCAGTAGAAGCGCGCGTGCATGCCGACTGGTAGATAACTCGTTTGTGACACATAGGTGTTATTCTACTTCAAAGAATGAATAGTTACCCTAAGCTCTTATTTTTTCAATCAGAGTACTTCAGTTTGTTTGAGCCCTAAAGACAGCGGGACTAAAATGGAGGGTTTCAGACAGGAACTTGTTTGTGTAACAGGCTAACAAAATACACCCATAAACTTACGATGGTGCATCTGTGGACATAAATGCTCTGCACTTGTATTACGCTTTATCTAGTCCAAGGACTCCAAAGAGCTTCACGCTACAATCAGTCATTCACACACTGATGGTGGTGAGCTAGATTGTAGACTGACAGAAGTGAGGCGGCCATTACCTGCGCCACCGAGCCCTCTGACCACCACCAGGAGGCAAGGCAGGTGAAGTGTCTTGCCCATGGACACAAGGGCTGAAATGAACAGAGCAGGGGTTCAAACCGGCAACCCACCGGTTACAGGACGAACCCCTACCTCCTGAGCTGCTGCCGCCCCGCCACATTCTAAGGAAACATGTCAAATAAAACAAAATTAGCAGACAAAACCCTTCACAGAATGCACTTCACTAACAAATCGAATTACAGAGATGACTGAATCTGTTCATAACGTTAAATCTGACCAACACACCTGGTTTGTCTCTGGCAGAAATACCTTCACGAGTCTCGCCACCGTCACGCTATGCAGCGTAAGCGAGGAGATGGAGGTCGATTCTTTTCTCCTAAAGAAAAGGAAGAAGCTTTGGGCCTATCACAGGTAAGACCCTGTCCAGGAACAAATCTTTCAGGTCCAGTTGTGTATTAAAATGAGGTTTTAAAATAAAGATGTAAACGTTTTATTTGAGTTGTTTTATATTATCTCTGCTCTTGGTGCAGCAGCAGGACATCGCCCAGGCAGCACCGGATGAAACGGTGGCTCAGATGATCCGAGTCTCGTAGCACTGTCACCAGCACTGGGACTTAAACCTGAACTCTACCCTGACTGAGACTCTTCATGCCAGCTAACCATCTGACAAACTCATCTGTAGCCCTTTCTGCCTCAGTAGACCCAACAGTGCTTTCAGTGTTTTTTTGGTTTTTTCCTCTCATCGCTGGTCTTCCAGAGAGCTGGCTGAGTCATCGCTGAGCCGGTGGACTCCTCTGGTCTTCTTCGTTTAAAGGGAGGATGCTGTCATGCTCTAGTTGAATACAAAAAACCAAAAACTCAGCAGTGTTTTATTTTCCTTCAGGATTTGTTTGGACTATAATGAAACTTGGGTCACACAGAGGCAATGATGCTCATGAAGTCACGCTCTGGTCTGGTTAAAAAAAAAAAAGAGAGTTTTTCTTAAAATAATTTTTTGTAAATGGTACCAGTTTTTCTGTTTTCTGAAGCATTTGATGGTTTACACTTCCCTGCAGTTCTGTGGGATTTAAAGGATTCCCTTTATATGAAATTGTAATTATTTAAACCCTTGTACTTTGTGAACTTACCTGAATCCCAGCCGCCACCCACTGAGCAAAAACTGATTTGTTAGTTATTTGAAGATGTTGTACAAAGAGTTTTCTTGCCCGCTGTATATGAATACATACCAGCTCTGTGAATGCATTTTATACACTTTATAGTTGGACTTTGTGTTTTTGCTTAAAAAAAGTAAGAGTTGAGTGTTTCATCACACCACGTAATATATCATGTTCAGTAGATGATTTTTTTTCATCATTAAGTCCTGCAAGGTGTTTCTTTTTTCTACATCGTAGTTAATTAGATTTTTTTTTTCTTTTTTAAATCCATCAGATGCAGTTCATGTTATTTTTATAATGTTAAGTGGTTTGACATTGTTTTCATGAAACATGTTATTAAAATTTTATTAAGTTACTGAAGGTTATTTGTGGTGACTTTACTTCAAGTGAAGACTATTTAAGATGCTTTTTATGGCATTTTCTTTTTCAAAACTAAGTAAATAGAAACATTTTGTGTGCCACATTTTAAGATAGGCATTTTAAAATTAGTTTCCAGATGTCTCTGTCAGTTTTCAGGCTATTTTTAAGACCTAAGAAAGAATGTTTCCTTCAAACATCAGAAAAAATAAATTTAGCAGCAAACTTATTAGGAGCTAAAATCCCTGAAACTGTTATTCTGTACAGTTTAAAGCACATAGTTTGTTTTCTTCAATAGAACATGCATATGAATTAATTAAATTACACAAAACAACACTTAACCAAGCGCTGTTTGTCAGCAACTTAATTATTCCCAGATTCAATTAAAACACCTGATCAGTTTTTCCACAAGGACTGGTGTTGACACAGACACAAACACACTCACACAGCACCAGAGTTAATTTTTAACTATTTTAATTATTTTATTTTCGCAAAACCCTTGTGATGCATCTGAGATGGAACGGTTCTGTTCCAGGGCCAGCCTCAATTTATACTTTTTGAAAAAAAGGTAAAATATAATAAAAAATTGCCATCTTTTTCAGATTCTCTCTCTTTTTTTTTTTACAGATTTGTCAGAGTCGTGGAAACCCTGAGGTCTGACTAAAACGGCAACAATCCAGAGGTCTTGAAGCTGTTTCCTCCACTGAGAGATTTTGGTATATTTGGATCAATCCACATATCCCTACTTCAGTGACATGAAAGTTGGATGAAATGTGACGTGACCGTTCAGACTGCGGTCACTTTGGATAACATCAGGTACATGTCTAATTCAGCGCCACATATGAAAGTGACCTGGGTCAAATTTATCACATACAGACTGTCATAAAAAGACAGATATGGGTCACATATGTGCAAAAAGAAAATTGGCTTTGGATCATTTTTACCTGCAATGTGAACGTAGCCAGAGATTAAAGTTCTGTGAAGGTGTTATTGACTTTAGCATTGTACAAAATTAGATTAACTACAAATAGGGTGGCAAGATTTAGTTTTTATTTCTTACAGTGGCAGCTGCCACTTAGAACTGCCACTGCTAGAGAGGACTGAGTCTTTCCATAATAAATTAAAATAAATGCAATACAAAGCTGTTAGAATTAGTTACTGTACAAAATGGCGTTTCATTAATACTGCGTGTCACCGTGGACAATATTGATATAATGCATATATATGAATATCAATAAATCGATGTAAATATCTGTTGTGGTGGTTGCAATAAAAACAGAGGAGGACAGTGAACCTCACGAACTTTATTATAATAACTGTATCATGACACCAGACGCCATTACAGAAGGTTTTGCTTCGTATCCTCTTTCTTTTACTCTTTAACGCCGTCTTTTCTGTCACAACAGCGCCCTCTAGAGACAATAACAGAACATAAATGCATTTACTGTGTAAGCCTAAGAACACAATATTAATGCAGAACATAAAGAGAATTTAAAATTGAAGGAAAAGATTAAAAAAAGTATCGTCCTTGAACAGGACGTTCAGGTGCAGCGTTGAGATCACAAAGCTCTGCCAATCAGAAGCCGGGACAGCAGAAGTTGGTGGCGCAGCCGACCAATCACAGCGAAACGAGGGCGGAGCTTGAGTTCAGCCTCCTTGGCAGAATTAGCCATGGTAACGTCAAGTGGCCTTCTACGCCTGCGCGGACTAATAAGTAATGGAAATGACAAGCAGATACCCCCTCTTTACAGGTAACGAGTACCGCATTAGCCCCGTTCCTCCTTCTCTTTCAGCCCACCGGCCGGCGCTGACTGGATGAACCCCCCGCTACACACCGCCTCCTTCCTCAGGTGACAGTCCCGAACTAACCGCCCCCTTCCCAGGGATGTTTCGGCCGAAACAACCGCCCGAATCGCTCTTTTAGAGAGGAGAAGACGAGGCTTAGGAACCCCATTCGAAGTGGGCTCAGCTGCTTTCGAGCCACGGAGCCTAGCTTTGAGCGCAGAGCTAGTTTTAAACTCGTCTTTCTTTCTTTCTTTCCTTTCTCCTCATTCAGTACTACTTGAATGGATGCGATGACAGACTCGGCCGTGGACAGCAAGACGGAGGTCAAGCAGGGCACCAAATATGTGAAAGAGACCGAGAACGTGGCGGAGAAATACTCGGCGCTGACCGTCAGCAAGAACAGCAGCGACGTGAACATGAACGTCGGGGAGATGCCGTCCGCCGCCTTCACCGCCGTCCCGACGTTGAAATCCGTGAAGAAGGTAAGGGACGCGGTGCCCGCCATCACTCCCCTGCCACCGGGCAGAGATGGGGCAGAGATGGGGCAGGCGGTGGCACGTGAAGGTGGCACGCGGAGCTGCTGCAGCGAGCTTCACATTAAAACCCGGACAGGAGCTGCAGCTGCAAGTTTCAAGTTCACATCCAGTTCTTCAAATCAGCTAAACTGGTTCAATGTCAGGGATCTGTTTGAATCCCACCTTCCTGCTTGTGCGCAGTGCGTTCATGAAGCCCGCATCGTGCAGTCAGAAAACATTAACAACATGTTAAACCTTGGATTAAAGGTTAAAGTGGAGAAATGCATGGATTAACATGGCTGATCTAACATGAGCAGGGGGATGGGGGTGGGTGGGTTAGTGGGGTCTGCACACTAATTACCAGGGGATTAATGTTAAACCAACCATAAGATTTGTGGTTCCCCTGAAAGGTGCAACTTAACCAGATCTTTTTGTTTCTTAAATCGGTTCCGTGTTCGCAAAGGTTTGAGTTCGTTCAGAAGAAGTGTGTGTGTGTGCCCGTGTGTGTGTGTGGGCATCAATGCAGTTAGGAGAGCACACTGTACACCTGTGGGAAAACACCTTGGCTTTAGGTTATGCAACGGCGTGACACAAAAAGACCCTCCTCGGGTGGGCTGTTCGTGTTACAGACCCACCTCTGAGCGAGGCAGCTGGGAACGGGTCAGCCCCGGTTCAGACGGCGTTATCTGCTGCTGTTACAGGGTTTGTGTTTCGCACAGCCAAATATTTACACACTGTGAAGACAATGCAACATCCTTTTTAAATCACACATGTGTAGTTTGCTGTATTTTGTCCTCCATACGGTTTTTTTTTAATTAATATTTTGGCTCCTGGGCCGTATTCAGCCTGCAATGATAAATCAAAAGTTTAGCCTTCCTTGGAAAGAGTTTTAAGCTGACCTTTTGATCTTATCTTATGCCTAGAAATGATGGAATTGTAGCTGTTCTGGTCAAACCTTAACCCTCTTTTCGCTGGAAAACTTGACTTACCTGTAAGCAGAAGCGTTCACAGTCAGCCATCAGTGGACGTTTTCCTCAGTCTTTTTATATTTTTATTTTAAAATAACGCCGACCTCATTGCCGGTCAAAAAACGAACTTTCGCGTGTTTGGCATTTTGCACTGAACTGTTTTCATTGAGAATAAAAGTGACCTGACAGCGCCAGCTAGCGACCTGACAAGCAAACTGCAGCGTTCTCGTCTGAACATCAAATGCAGTCACAGCCTCACCGTGTGAACAATCCACGTTGGTAAATCTGTGACATTTCCAGGAGGTCGTTCACGTGTAAACTGGGCCTCAGAGTTCGTGTTGGGAATGTTGTCAGCCAGCGTCACACCAAATTTTAGCTCAATATCTGTTAAACTGACCAAATCATAGCATAGTTTTTCTGTTCTTATCTTGGCCGTGGTGACCATCTTGAATTGGATCAGTTGTGTGTATTTACATCCAGTGATTATTTCCTCCTATTTTAATCAAAGTTTGTCCAGTTGTTCTTGAGATATTTTGCTAACAGACAGCGTTGACTCCGTCAGTTCATGTCAAAATTGGAAGCAAACGGAGTCTGTTAGCGCTCAGGAAGTGTGCCACACAAATACAGGAATACACAGACGCGAGCAAAGACACTATTGTCCGCCCTCGCCTTTCAGTGGCGGGAGATAATGAGACACGGTCCAACAGAGACATCAGTTCTGGTTCAGATCCAGAAGAGTTAATGACAATAGTGCCATCGTCAATCAGAGGTATGATCGTGTTTGTAAACAGTCTTAAATTGTAGCGGTGCCACATTATTGACATGGCTGGTTAATGGATGTGAGAAGCGCTGATATCCTGAGATTACCTCCCACACACACCATGGATATTTATTCCTGCCAGCATCAGATAAATGCAGGAACCTGTAGGGCATCTAGTGTAGATGTTCAGACATCTTTTCAATCCAAAAATTCTTAGTGGGGTCGTCTAATTCAAAACTCTCATGCCGGTTAAGCCCAGTAAATTTATTTAAGAGTATTTTAATTAGTGTTTATTTTGTTTTACCATTTTCTTTCCAGCACAATTAACATTTAAGTGCAGATATTCAAAAATCCCAACAAGAACTTCTCAATCAGACGATTATTTAATGTCTTTGAAAAATAAAAGAGCTTGGCAGATGTTATCAGTTAATGACACAAAACTAAAATGAGTTAAATAATTACAATAATTACTGAACAAAGAGTGGTCCCCAAATCGTTTGGTAAACAAATATGAACAGATTTTGCAGATTCTCCTGTTTTAAGCTCATTATGTTTTTGAAGTTCAGCAACAAACTTCTCACATTGTTTATGTTTAATCGATATGGTGGTATGAACTAGTAATAAACCCTGACACTAAATACTGATGTGAAAATATGAAAAAATAAGCATAGATATTTTAATAATAACAACATTGTAATATTGCTGCACATTGCCTCTCCAAGACGTTCCCAGGCCAGAGGGAATATAAGATCCCTCCAGCGAGTTTTGGGTCTGTCTTTGAGTCTCCTCTAAGTGGGGCGTGCCTGGAAAACCTCCAGTGGGAGGCGCCTCGGAGCCATCAGATGCCCGAACCACCACCTGACTCCTTTTGATGCGGAGCAGCAGCGGCTCTACTCCGAGCCCCCCTCCCTCACCTTACCTCTGAGCCGTAGCACCCTATGGAGGAAATATATTTCAGCCGCTTGTACTTGTATCCTGGATCTCATTCTTTCTGTGGTCGTTCTCATTTGAACCCTCACACTAAATAATTAATCTGTTCTTCAGTAAATCAACTAATGTTACACCACTGGCTATCACATTTAACACTCAAATGCCTGAGTAGAAACTCCTGTTTCTAACAGATTCTTTTTTACTTATGGATTGTCCTGCTCTTTCTTATATCTTTTTATGGGATGTGCAGCAACTTTACAGTTTGATGCGACATTTGTAGTGACAGTCATTGGCAGACCAGCAGCTGATGTTCAGATTAAAATTAGTTGCTTATATTTTTCTCAGCAGTAGATTTTACTCAGAGTGACTCATAAATCAGCAGCAGGTGATGGAAAAGGATTTAAGGCAAACCTTAAGAATCCCAGCACAGAGAATCACTCGCTTAGATAAATAAGAGGCAGATCCTCACCTTTGGTGCTGCTTGACTGATTATTTTACAAACAGTTACCAAATCTATGCAAGTTTTTTCTTATTATTATTTTAAAGTCTTGTCAAAATGTCAGCTAAAAACTAAGAATTGAAGGCAGTAACAACAATGAAACGATGTACCATAACACAACTGGTGTTGTGAATTTCACATTTCAGAGTGGCAGATTGCAAAGCAGTGAATATCTTAAAAGCTTCGCTTTATAATTTGCTTTCATGGTTGCAGAAATTAATTATTTATTGTGGCAGCATGTGTTAGTGTTAGAACCATGACATTTCAGCACGGCCTGGCTGCATTGAAGGGAACACACTCTCTGTATAAAAAGGGGATAATAAAATGTAATAAAAGCACAACAGTTATTTTCCCACATATTACTATGCTAATAAAATTATAGTCATAGTTATTATATTGCATTGGTCCTTAGAAATCACCCGAACTTAACTGACAATATATTGCTCTCGTTTCCCTTTTGTAATTTCATTTCTCCATTTTTTTCCTGCAAAATATGGCACGACCCCCCCCCCCTCCCTTCCTCAAATGTATTTTCCCAGCAGCAGGGCTCATAAACCTCAGCCCCCCCCCTGTCTGACAGGCAATAACGTGCCGAATGTGAGCCGCCTCAGGGAGCCTGTTTTTAACATATTGGATGACAGGAATGTGAGCTGGGTTTACGAAAACAAACCAGTGAGTTACGGACGAATGTCAGAGCCGAGCGTCTGCCTGAAACATGTGTTTGAGTGAAACAAAACTTGCTAATGTCCTGGATCATTGCGGCCGTTTGTCGGTTGAAATGTGCAATTAGTAAGGTGAACCCAATCGATGCCATAAACTGGAACTGAGCGCATGAGTCAAAGAACGCCGCCGCTCTGCTGCAGCGCTCTCTTTGAATATATTCAGCAGTTATGCAATTCAGCCCCCTGGTAATGCGACTTACTCACTTTGAAGCTGTTCGTGCATCATCGTTTTGCTCCTGATCCCAGTGGGTGTGGGCTGCTGCTCACGGAAGCAGAAGAATCTTCCTATCTTCTGTCTTGTTTTGTTTTTTTCTCCAACATATCATTTTTTATTTGCCATCCCTACGGCAGAGGTTTATGAGACTCAAAGTTGTATCTGTTTTCCTTCAGTGAAATTAAATAAACATCTAGAAAATTAAAGAAACGAGTCGAAATTAAACATTTTGATTTTCTATATTATATAACAGGACTCCACAAATTAATGCTATCAAGCTCTTACGTAATACTTCTTACGGGCCTCCGTGGAAAAAATATTTCTCTGTGGTGCTTTGGGTCCAGCTAACTCTATAAATAAATGTCAACTTTCTCTCTTGAGCTTACTGAAAGTCTTAGTTCACATGATTTAGGTGCTGTTTCTGTACAAGTTGTTCAGACTGGTAGAAAGGTCACCATGCTAAGAAATACACCTCACCCTTTATTAATTTCCTACTGTCCCGCTGTTTCTCATCGTGTGAATCAAAGATTTCTACCTTTTTTCTACCCAATAATCCCGAGCTCACGCTGCAGTTTTAGGCTGTCCAAGATAAAATATTTTATTGTGAAAAAAAAAGAGTTTGAATCAGTGTGACAAGCTCAGTGGTCAGCTGATTCAGCACTCACATGGCCAAAGATGACCAACAACAAACATCAATCAGTGTCTGAAATGTGTGATCCGTTCTGGCAGAATGAGTCAGAATGAGAACAGGCCGCTGTGCAAAAAAACATGAAACTATTTTTGTCATAATTGAAATTTGTGTCCATAAAGACACCATCCAGTGATCACAGTAGCTAAAATAGCATGCAGTCTTCCTAATCTGCCTTTAAATTCAAGTATGTCTTCAGAAATAATCCTTTTTCTTATAGCTCTTATAATTTCCTCTGAAATTGATGATCTTTCTCTGCTGGCTGGTGTAGCACCAGGAAGTCCCTTCCTATATTGTTTGGCGTCATTGTGAATCTTAGGGATTCCCCTTATTAGTTAAAGTCCTGATGACGTCACTCCAGACCAATAAAAATCCAGTTTTCAAGCCGGCACTCCTTTTTTTTAAACACAACTAACTTGTTGCCAGGTGGAAAATCACAAAATTTCAGTAAACTATGCATCATTTTGAAGCTCTGGAGATGGAGAATTTAAAAACATTCATGACTCAATATTGATAAAATTCCTCATTGTGAGTCATTTTGCCAGCACAGATCGTGGCGTGACTGCTGCTGTGACCAACCAACGTCTTCTTTTCCAGCCACGAGCGCGTCCACAGCTGTCTCCTTTTCTTCGCCTCCCTCCATTTTTATTTAGTGTCTGACTCTAATAGAGCGCCAGTGTCGGCACTTGATGTCCTTTTATTGTTGGACTGATATCTCTGCCAGATCTTTGTGATATATTCGATTCTCCTGCTGTAAAAACTCGTACAGTCGGACATTTGTTTAGTCTTTCATCCTTCAGTTTGATGCAGGTTATTATCAAAATTTTGGGATCCCAAGCTCAATCGGTGTGACATGTACTGGTCGTTTATGAAGGCCTAAAATAGGCAGCGTGATCCAGGTGTGTGTGCTGTCCACGCATGCATTCAGGCGCTCTCGTTTATCAGGTCATAATGAGTTAAATGTAGTGTTTGTCACCAGCACTTTGGATTTCTTGAATAATCTTCTTGGTAATCTGTGGAAGTTATATTTTCAGCCAAAGGTCACAGAGTCTCGGAGGAAAGAGGGATTAGCGTACAGCGTGTTTTTTTTCACAACACTGTAATCAGTCGTGCGTGCGTTGATCAAACAGGTGTCCGCAGACCAAGAGATGCGCACTTTGAAGCGACGCCTCCGTTCCAGTTGCTTGACTCGAATCTTGCGCCTGTTTGAGCTTCAGACTCCGTGTCTTTGGCTTGCTGAATGAGAGCCGTAGGTACTAAAGATCTGCGTGGATTACAGCTAGATGGTGCATTAGAGCTCTAGTGGTGTCCGGTTAGTGTTGCCTTATGTCAGAGCCACGCTGAGCCTTTACGCCACTGACCGACAGTCACACACTCTTCGGCTTAAGTCCGTGACCTGGTGCTATCTGACAGAGAAAGGGTATTTTTAGCTGCAGGAACTACGGGGATGCGTATTGATGCAGCAGAAGGCTAATGAAGACAGGGTTTAATTCCTCCTGCCAATCCCCTTGCATTTAGTGCTCCAAATTAGAAACTTGGAAAATATAAGCTTTGGCAAATGTGTTTTGTGCCCGTGTGTGGGTGGGATTTTATTTTATTTCTTTTTCTCATTTGAACCCTGCTCTTCTTGCACCTAAAGGATCACCACAGGGAGCTGAAAGAGAGTTAAATCTGAGTTTTTCTGTGCAGGCCTCTCTTTTTCCTCCCTTCGCTTCAGTCCAGGTTGGCCATTAGAAGTCACGGTAATAGGTGGGAACCTCCCCCTGCTCTGCCTGGGAGTGTTCTGGGATAATAGCATCAGGGACACCTGGTACCATCACACAGAGGACACAGAGGCTCAGAGAGGTAGGCTGGAAAACTGGAGAGAGCAGCGGGCGGCAGCAGGCAGCTATGGCACACAAACATGGACATGCTAGAGAACGGGTGAGTTGTCCCTGATGGACAAGTTATTGGATGTCCCAAACATGGATCAGTTAAGATTACTCAAGTTTTCTGTCTTTTTTTTTAGTTTCTTTTCTAGTTACTGAGAAACTCTCTGTTAAAGTTATGTTAGAGGCTTAATGTCACCTCATCTGGCAAAGGGTTTTGTGTAAAAGTGGCAGAAACTTTATGCAGCCTTCTGTAACGCTGAGTAATTCGTCGTTAATTCGATCGATGTAATGTTTTATTCACTCTTGTAACCCGAAGAGAAGCACTGTCTGTTTTTAGTATTCATAAACCGAGAGAAGAGGGTGCAGAGACTCCAACTTGTCTGCTGAAATCTGAATAAACTGATGCAAAGTATAACTAAATGTTCTGTTTTGAGACCGGTTCCACACTTCAGTTGTGAAAACAGAGGCATGCAGAGATCCGCTCTCTTCGTTCTGTCTCCCAAGCTTCTTGAGTTTCTTTTTACTCTTGCAGTGGATCTCTGGAGCCCAAGTCTTGGTGCTTATTGAAATTAGGACTGCGGCTTAAAAACACACAGAGACTGTAGTTACTCTGGTAATTTAAATGACAAATCATACCAAACTTCATCTGTCATTTGATATTTCTTGGGCAGTATATGTGCTACAGTAAAGATCAAATCTTACCCATCTTGTTGTTAGTCTAACATTTGTGTGGCCCTTAACTCATCCCCTGTGTGTTGTGTCAACTCTGTCGGCCCGCTCGTCCGTTTGCACCCCAAACACACGTTGTGGATGATGAAAATAAGGGACGGAGGAAATGTGACAGCACTGTCGCAATGAATGAAGACATTTCAGACAAGTGAATGCATCAGGAGGTGCAGTGAAGAGCCTTAAAGTAGCACTTTACCTCCACTGTGAAAGAAAAGTCATATGGTGAGAAATTTAAAAAAAAGGAGCAAGGGGCAGAACAATCAGGAAAAATCCTGCAAGGCATTCTGCAGGCAAGAAGCACGGGTACCTGACAGTACACAGTGTTATAACATGAAACAGGACTGTTTGAAAGACAGAGACACAACATCAAAGTCTGATCAGGGATCTGGACTCTGAGCCACCGAGACGAGAGGAGAAATTCCTGGAAAAGCTGACCTTTTTCATATCTTTGACACACTGACCGGGCTTTAGGTTGTGGCATGATACAGTTCGTTTCAGTGAAGGTGGCTCGTTTCACCATCACCTGTCGGCCCGGCGGACAAGTCAAAGTCCCAATAACTAAAAGTGTAAAATAAAAGGAACATCACGTGACCCCTGATGCTCCTTCCTGTTTCTGTAAAGTGTTGAATAAGTGACGTACACCCTGCCCAGTTTATTTACAGATTCTGAGTTTTGCAACCCCAGATTTTGAAGAGTAGAGATTTTTTTTTTTTATGTAACGTGTTTCCAGGTCTTTGATCTCAGGCTCTTTGAAGGGTTTGGTTAACACGATGAATCACATCTAACAACAACTCAAGCCTGTGTATTTGAACAAAGCATAAATCACGGAACAGGAGAGAACATCTAAAAATAAGCTCCAACCCTCTTCTTCCTGTTCCACCTGTGTTTTCCTTAAACAAGCTAATTTCCTTTCTTTCTTTCTTTTTTTTTTTGAAAGGAAGGTTCTGTGCCTGAAACAGCACAATGAGCCCAAATAATATAATCAGAGTATGAACACTTTATGTAAGCATATTACAGAGCATCGTCACTGGTAATCTGATGATGCTGCTGCTTTTTCTTCCCATCCTCCTGATTTCACTGACGACCCTCAGTTTGTTCAAACTGATACCAAAATCCAAACAACAAAGAGTTAATTACTAAGTTGCCTGGCTTTAAATCTTTATGCTTTGCTTCATCTTGTCTTCTTCAGATTCAGTTTGCAAACGCGGAGGACAAACAGGAGTTCAGCAAGTTTCCGACTAAAGCGGGCCGCCGCTCTCTCTCGCGGTCCATCTCGCAGTCCTCCACAGACAGCTACAGCTCAGGTAAATGACTCTCACCCAGACATTTTGAAGGTTGCACATGCCGAACCATAAATGCAGGTGATATGTAGAGGATCGGTGCAGGTACACAGGTACAGGAAGCACAGGAAGTGCAAGCTCCTCCTTTCACACAGTAGATTTGATGTATTTGATAATTGGCTCCCTCGTGTGTTTTAGCACCAAAGTGATCTTTTGTGCTCTCCGTTTCCCAGCTGCATCTTACACCGACAGCTCAGATGATGAAACCTCCCCCCGGGACAAAGCCCAGGTCAACTCCCACGGCAGCACCGATTTCTGTGTGAAGAACATAAAACAGGCCGAGTTTGGCCGTCGAGAAATTGAAATCGCAGAGCAAGGTATGCCTGACCTCACTGACAGGTAGTGTGGTGTATTTGGTGGAGTTTTTTTTGCTTTCTTATGAGTCTGTCTCTTCATCTTAGTTAAAGCAAATATGAGTTTGTAGCATTTTCTGTGGAATCACCTCTCCTGCACAAGAAGGATTCAAGTATATTACTATATGAATTGCTAGTTTCACTGTTAGTGATTTCACTGTGAGACAGGCAGGATAAAAGGTCTTCTCTCTCTGCCATTTATACAATAAAAGCTTTTTCGTACTGTAATGATTAGGGTTATAGTCTGCGTTAGGCTACCTAAATGAATGAAAGTCAATACAATGTCCTAACAAAGATAGAAATACAAACTAATGTGTGTGTATTTGCTTCTGTTTTGCTCTGTTAAGGCCTAAAACTTGAGTAACGACAGTCGTTTTTGTCACTGACGCTGCTCTTCTATCAGCTTGCTGTTTTACACCTAGTCTCTGCATCATCACTTTAAAGACAGGAGCTGTTTTTTGTGTAGTTAAAAAAAAAGTTGCACACTTTTCATTCACCCAAAACAAAACCATTACGTCCTCTCAGGAGGTTTTAACCCACAAGCAGCTGATTTGGTTCCCATTCTTGCAACAAACCGTTTTTGTTATTTGCAAATTCTGTTTTCCTGAGAAGAGCCTGTGAGCTCCTTGTGAAATTCAGCTGTCCGTGTTGACATTAAAAACTGACTTTCTTCGATTGACCAGCTGATGCACTTGTTCTCTGTTTTGTTTGTATGATATTATGGGTTAAGCACACTTGTGATGCTGATCTTGTCACCATTACATCTGGTTATTATTGAAATTTAGTGAAAATGCCTCAGACTTTGCTCTCAAAACAGACCAAATCTAGTTACCTTTAACTGTGCTGTGCTTCTCCAACTCCAGACATGTCTGCTCTGATTTCCTTGAGGAAGAGAGCTCAGGGAGAGAAGCCGCTGGCCGGGGCCAAGATCGTGGGCTGCACCCATATAACCGCTCAGACAGCTGTACGTCCTCCCGTCCTGCTCGCTGCATGTTCATCTGATGTTTTTTCACGTCTCGCAGCTGCCGCCTTTTAATGCATACTTCATTGTCTCCTCTCAGGTCCTGATTGAAACCCTGGTGGCTCTCGGTGCCCAGTGTCGCTGGACCGCCTGTAACATCTACTCCACTCAAAACGAGGTGGCAGCTGCTCTGGCTGAGATAGGTGAGACCATCTCCCCTCCGTGGCCGGGTCACTGCTGAGACTTTCTCTCTTAAAACTTAATCTCTTTATAAAAGTCATCGTGTAACAGGTCTGTGAAGAGAAACCAAGCATTATGAGAGTTGTAAGGTGCAAAACAAAACAATGTTCGACAGCGTTTTACAATTTAAAACAATTAAAAGGGTAGTTTATTTAAAAAGTAAATGTGATATTTCATGAAGCAAACTATACACTGTAGCATTTCAGGAAACACTAACACCTTACTTTAGTGGGAGGTTTTTTAGCTTAGAGATATTGCTTTGGGGGACCCAATTGGCACATAATAGTTATTTATTTTAGGTTACTGTAATTATAAAAAGGTCTATTTTATACAAATAAAACCCTTTTTTTATTAACAGTCTACACTACATTAAAATGGGCTTTTGGTTTTGTTTTAATTATTCTGTTGAACAATAAACTTTAATGAACTCGAAGGTAACTTGAGACCCATTAAGACCCATTTCCCACCTGTGCGTTCACTCCGTAACGCATGCTAATGAGCTCGTGGTGTCTTTGCCCGCCATGTGGTCCGATTCCTGCAGGCGTGGCCGTGTTTGCGTGGAAGGGTGAATCAGAGGACGACTTCTGGTGGTGCATCGATCGCTGCGTCAACACTGAGGGCTGGCAGGCCAACATGGTACGTAAACAAACAAACAAAAAAAACATCTTAATTGGCTCCTGTTTTAGATCTTTATTGCTGTGATTGATTTGTTTCCCGTAGATCTTGGATGACGGGGGAGATTTAACTCACTGGGTGTACAAGAAGTATCCGAGTGTCTTCAAAAAGGTGCGGGGCATCGTGGAGGAGAGTGTCACTGGTGTTCACAGGTGAGCTGGAGCTGCGGAGGAAGAAGAAGGGAAAAACGTCTTTAGAGTATCGAAGTATTTTAAACTGAGGTTAATGTACCTTTAAAACCCATTTCTGCAAAGTGTCTTCCAAAGAATTTGTCTAGAAGGAAACCAGGCTCTCCATGTCCCCAGTGTCTGATGACTGTATATTATGTCAACAGAAACAGTATCTGATGTTTTATTAGTCGTGTTAGTACTGATACATGATGATAAAGGACCTGGTTTGTCTTCAGGCTCTTTGAGACACGAGGCAGAGCTGCAGTACTGCCTGCTCAGCCCTTAACAGACTCGATTAGCCAGATGCTCTGGAAAGTTTAAGGTCACGTAGGACTTTTCTTGCGCATGCATAATGTATATGTGATCTGTATAAACATGGTTCATCATGCTTTCTCTCAGATTATACCAGCTGTCTAAGGCTGGTAAGCTGTGTGTCCCTGCGATGAATGTGAACGACTCGGTTACCAAGCAGAAGTTCGACAATCTCTACTGCTGCCGTGAATCTATCCTGGATGGGTGAGCAGACTGAATCCTCGGGAAAATTGATTGATTTATGTATTTCTGTTAGTTTTTTTTTTGTTTGTGGTGAAATATAACTGCGTTTGAAGCGTGAAGATATTCCAAACTGATCGAGATCTTGTGCTTGTCTCTGCCAGCTTGAAGAGGACCACAGATATAATGTTTGGAGGCAAACAAGTGGTTGTGTGTGGTTATGGAGAGGTGACTCATTTCTAAGTTAAAAAAAAAACTTACTTTGCATAAAATCTGATAGGATTTTTCGCTGGAGTGGCAGACCTTTTTTATTGCACGATTTTGTAATCCGTAGGTGGGGAAAGGCTGCTGCACTGCTCTGAAAGCCCTCGGAGCCATTGTTTGCATCACAGAGATTGACCCCATCTGCGCCCTGCAGGCCTGGTGAGTCACCGCGCATGACTGCTCAGCGCTACCGCATCACTAAATGTTCTCCGCTACAATTCGTTTCTGCGTCGTGCATTACATCAGCTGTGATGGGCAAAACAAATGTTTTTTTTATCCACGCAGCATGGACGGATTCCGAGTGGTCAAGCTGAGCGAGGTCATTCGGCAGATGGACGTGGTCATAACTTGCACTGGTACTGCGCCCCATGCAGTGACACCTGTTACTTCTGCTTTAATGATCACAACGTTTCCAGCATTCAATTATGTCCCCAGTTTATTTTATTCTTGTTGCATTTTCTGGGTGAAACTAGACATTTCATTAAGTTGATTAAAGGACTCTTTGGGTGCTTGCAGTCTTGCAGTTTTAGCTGAGTGCCCAAGGAAATCCTCAAAACTCTTTAAGCTAATTCAGAATTACTATTGTAGTCAACTTTGACTGTCTGTTAGTAAAATATCCCATGAACCACTGGATGGATTTTAATGAAACTTTCAGGAATTAACAGTTGGATTGACTTTTAAAGTCACAGCTAATTGACGTTGGCCAAAACGAGAATGCCTCTAAGTCTGTCAGTTTTACAGATGTTGAGCTAAAATTTGATGTGGTAGTAGCTGAGAGTCGTCCTCATTACATACTCAGAGGGCTAAAACATCTCACAAGATCTTGCACATGAGATCACACGTAATGTCATTTACAAGCTTTGACCAAAACGGCTTCCCTTCTCATAAGATGAGTTTAGGCCGTGGTCAAACGATATGCATTCCTTTAATAATCTTGAGTTTAAAAAATGCTATGCTGTATAAAAGTTGTGTTGAATCTATGTGCTCTGAGACACGATAAAACACTTGTTTATATGTTTTGCGCTGACTCTGTGGAGTTTGTCAGTTTAATTATTGTTTTTTATTTTTATACAGGCAACAAGAATGTTGTTTCCAGAGAACAGCTTGATCGAATGAAGAATGGCTGCATCGTCTGCAACATGGGGCACTCCAACACCGAGATAGACGTGGTATGCATCTGTCTGAGAATTTCTACTTTGAACTCGGATAAAAAAGTAATACAACACCCTTCAAACGGAGTCATAACATACAGTTAGGCTTTAATCTTCAGGAAAGTTTAAAGTTAAATACGATTATGAACAAATACGTAATGTCATGGAAAACTGACTTTTCCTTACAAACACACAGAGAGTCAAATCTTGTTTTTGTACTTTCTAATCACATATAATCCAGTAAATTCTACCAAAAATGCTCTAATGTCTCATTCCTCATTTAAAGTCATCTGGGTTAAAGTTCTTGTTTTAGAAATCCAGGTTGCCTGGATGTTAAAGCGCTGCTTACTGATTCTGCCTCTGTTGTTAAAGGTGCAGTATGTAGAATGTGACCACCATGCTTTGTTTCTTTGACCAACTTTCTTTAACTTCCAGTTGTGGTACGCTGACCATGCATGTAAATGATATAACAGCCAGTGATACATGGAGATTTCATAAATGTTTTGCATAAACCAGACCTTCAGCCAGTTGCTTGATGGTAATGTAATTATAAATGACTTGTGAGGAGAAGGCTAAAAACGAACCACAACTCGCTGTCTCTCTTGTTTAAACTGCTCTTTAAAGCATTTCAGCCATTGTTGTGGAACTGTGTCATTTGTTTACGACTTGTGCTTCAACAACATGTCACAATCACCATCGTGAGATGGGAGTTCCAGGCCGATAAGTCGAATCTTCAGAAGAGAAGTCCAGCTGCCTTGCAGTCCTGGACGACTGAGAATTTACACCAACATATTGCTTCTGTGGTCCTCAATCCCTTTGACCCACCCCCGCTCAAAACTTAAATGATTATACCGCCAAAAGCACTTGACCAGGCTCCACGCGTCGCACTGAGAAACGTTGGTTTTGTTGTTTGACCTTTCAGAGCTGTTTTGGTGGCACGTGTGTTTGATCTTATTAACTTTAGTCTTTTTATGGGAGTTTATGTCTTCTTATATCAACAGGCAAGCCTACGCAGCCCTGAACTGACCTGGGAGAGGGTTCGCTCTCAGGTCGACCACATCATCTGGCCAGATGGAAAGAGGGTTGTTCTGCTGGCAGAGGTAAAGTCCTTGACAGCGCTGCTGTAAATCCTCCTAATGTTTCTGGTTAGCGAGTGGCACAAAAGGGGCATTATTTGTTAAAATAGAAATGTATATTTGGTTTGTGTACAGAACCCACAGCAGACTGTGTGTATGTATTTGTGTAATCTCAGGGTCGCCTCTTGAATTTGAGCTGCTCTACAGTGCCTACGTTTGTATTGTCCATCACTGCTACAACTCAGGTAGGCGGTTTTATCCTGCAGAAACATGTTTTCATTTTGCAGCCATGACTTTTGAATACCGTAGCTGTCGTGTGCTCTGTGTTGTCTGCAGGCCCTGGCTTTGATTGAGTTGTATAATGCTCCAGAAGGACGGTACAAACAAGACGTTTATCTTCTGCCCAAAAAAATGGGTAAGCCTTTGCACTCTGCTTCTACCAGTTGTTGCTCACTGCCGCCACCTTTTGACATTTTGAAAAACGTGCATCCTTTCGGAGAACCAAAGATGGTGAGCGTTACGCATGCAGACAGTGTGAATTACAGTCTGTCTCTGCTTTTAGACGAGTATGTGGCCAGCCTGCACCTGCCAAACTTTGATGCTCACCTGACGGAGCTTTCTGATGAGCAGGCCAAGTACATGGGGCTCAACAAGAATGGCCCTTTCAAACCTAATTACTACAGGTTGGTGTCACCCCGATGTACAGCTTTTTGCCAGCTTCCGTCACTTCCCAGCTCCTGTTTTGTAACCGCAGCAGATTTGTGCGATCACTTGGTAAAAATCTGCCTGTGTTTTGTTCGCAGGTATTAACGAGGATGTCTGATACTCAGCGAGCACTTGTCCTGGGATAAACAGAGATATCTATTTTATTTTCTAAAACTGCAACAAAATGGAGGAATTATTTTACTTAAGCTGAATGTAACTTATTAAATAGCACCTCAGAAGTAGTGTTAAATATTTCAGAGTAATACATATAGATGACTTCTAATATATAATCAGCTACCATTATGTCTCGTCTTTAAAGAACAGCCTGCTTGCATGTGTTGACGTGTAATTAGTTGCTACTGTTATGTTTCTTGATCACAGAGCTGTCGATTTGTTTGTTTACTCTATTTACGCACAGTGCCAAATGATGGCCGTATATATGAAACTAAAGATACCATTTATGTTTTTGTTTGTCAGTGGCATTAAGAGTTTATGGGCACATTCCTTAATCCAGAGTTTAGGTTGAGCCAAAGCAAACTCTGCGATAGTATGAACATTGTTTTAGGATTTTATGTTTCTTTTACAGTATACGCATGAAATAATCTTGTTAAATAGTATCATACGGGCCCTGAAAAGGTAACATCCACTTATCTGAGGAAGATAGCACTAGTTATATAAACAATACGACTGAATGTTGTTCATTTAAAATGATTATAGAGTAGTATTTTAATATATATTTGAAATTCTGGCTTGTGAAGCTGCAAATCAACACTCTCCCTAAAAGGATCACGGTTAATATATTTCGACAGATGCTGTGTTTAAGATAACTGGCTTTGCACATTCCTCGAAAGGAAATGGGAAAACTCTGAGGACAAGAGCCATAGCAGCGTTGTCCATCTACTTTTCTTATTTTAATACCAAGTTTCTGTTTGCTCCCTCACATTCCACTTTGAATCTTTGTCACTGAAGAGCCTTCTGAATGGATGATGCCTTTTAGGGCCGTGGTATGAATGTGCCTTTTTCATCAACTTTGTCTTTTAAAGAAGTTGGGACACTGTATAATGGTAAAAAACTTACAACAGTTCAAAGATTTGGTTACGGTTTTAAGAAAAAGTGGCTTAATGTGAATTTAATGTTAGTAGCATTTTTATTAGCAGCAGGATCGAGACGATACTAAAAGAAAATGTAACATTGAAAAATATCAGTCCAGTCAGAAGTGGCTTTCAGTAAAGTGAATACGAGGAGCTGAGTCTGTCGGAGGTAAAAACTGAAAGGAATACACACCAGAATAATGCCCATATTAACTTTATTTTAACATTTGTAATTATCCAAGTGTCCCAGCTCGTTTCAAGACAAATCTGTACAACAATCATCACTAACCTTAATTAAAGAAATTATTCCTTTTTGTAAAAGCACATTTATCTTTCGAGCGTTTAATGTCTTCCTTCCTCTGCTTCTCGTAGTTATTAACTTTTATGTATGTATGTTTAAAAATAGACTCTTTGTCTGACATATCATCGCTTTGTCCTAATTTGATTCAACAGGGTGACCTTAAGTAACATTTCATGTGATTAAAATGACGTGTAAGCTACTGTATGTACAGTATGAAAATTAATGCATTAAATCAGCAATAAATTACAACTTTATAACTGATTATCACTGTAATTTTGTGTTTTTTTTAAATAAAAAAATTAAATAAAATGGAGGTCCTTTTGGTTTTGCAATATGCTTTTCATTATTTAGAGGATAAAGCTGGATTTCTTGGCTGATAATTCTTCCATATGACTCCCTGAATGTGCCGTACAGCTGAGCTGCTGTTCCTCAGTCAGCTGAGAGTCAAACTACTGTCCCTCTCTGGAAACTTCTCCAACTCTCGCGGTCCGGGCCAGCCGCGTTAGTTTCTAATAATAACAGTTCAGTCACTCGTCTTGGGAGGAGGTGGTGGGGGGAGCCGGGAGGATTCTGGAAACCCGGCTGTAAGTATAAAAGCAACGGGCCTGAGTCGGTGCAGACACAAGTTTCAGAAGAAGAAACCAAGACAGAAGCTGAAGCACAGAAGACTACCAAGGGACTTCATTTAATCCTTCGAAGCAACGAAGAGATCATCACTGTAAGTTGCATTTTGTTTAAAGATTTTTTAAGGATGAGGTCAAAATATCTGAAAGTGCAGTGACTATTTAAATTAATGTACTTGGTAGAACGAATGCTTTAAATTAACTTTATATCATATCCAAGTTAATGGTTAATGTTAAAACTTTTAGCAATGATTTAACTCGAGATATAAAGATGGCTTGAAGCAGAGTCTTTACTTTCATCTCAGACAGGGCATTTTTTTTTGTTTTAAGTGCACTTACAACACATACAGTTCATAAATTATTGAGACAAATACTTTTTATCAGTGTTAACAACAACAATCTAATAATGATAAATAATTTAACCATGAACTCGTTGACAGTAAACATTTCCTGTTTTCTGAATCTGTTAAGGCACTTCCAGACAAGCAAGATGTCGTCGGCTAAGGGAATATCTATCGGCATTGATCTGGGCACCACCTACTCTTGTGTTGGTGTTTTCCAGCACGGAAAAGTAGAAATCATCGCTAACGATCAAGGCAACAGGACGACTCCCAGCTACGTGGCCTTTACAGACACAGAAAGGCTCATTGGAGATGCTGCCAAAAACCAAGTTGCCATGAACCCCACCAACACGATCTTTGACGCCAAGCGGCTCATTGGGAGAAAGTTTGACGACGCGGTGGTCCAGTCCGACATCAAACTCTGGCCTTTCAAGGTGATAAATGACAATGGGAAGCCTAAAGTCCAGGTGGAATATAAAGGGGAGACTAAGGCTTTCTGTCCAGAGGAGATTTCTTCAATGGTTCTGGTTAAAATGAGAGAGATTGCTGAGGCCTTTCTGGGACAGAAGGTGTCAAATGCAGTCATTACGGTGCCTGCTTATTTCAATGACTCGCAGAGGCAAGCCACCAAAGATGCTGGCGTGATCTCTGGACTAAACATTCTGAGGATCATCAATGAACCCACAGCGGCAGCCATTGCCTACGGCCTGGATAAGGGGAAAAGAGGAGAGCGCAATGTGCTCATCTTCGATCTTGGTGGAGGCACCTTCGACGTGTCCATCCTGACCATTGAGGATGGCATATTTGAAGTGAAAGCCACAGCAGGGGACACACACCTCGGTGGGGAGGACTTTGACAATCGGATGGTCAGTCACTTTGTTGAGGAGTTTAAGAGAAAACACAAGAAGGACATCGCCCAGAATAAAAGAGCAGTGCGGAGGCTGCGGACAGCCTGTGAGAGAGCAAAGAGGACCTTGTCCTCCAGCTCTCAGGCTAGCATTGAGATCGACTCTCTATTTGAGGGTATCGACTTCTATACCTCAATCACAAGGGCACGTTTTGAGGAGCTCAACTCGGATCTCTTCAGAGGAACACTGGAGCCAGTTGAGAAGGCCCTGCAAGACGCTAAGCTGGATAAGTCCAAGATCCATGAAATTGTCCTGGTTGGTGGTTCCACAAGGATACCCAAAATCCAGAAGCTCTTACAGGACTTCTTTAATGGTAAAGAGCTGAACAAGAGCATCAACCCTGATGAAGCAGTGGCCTATGGTGCTGCAGTCCAGGCTGCTATCCTCATGGGCGACACCTCAGAGAACGTCCAGGATTTGCTGCTGCTGGACGTGGCGCCCCTGTCTCTGGGGATTGAAACCGCAGGAGGAGTTATGACCCCCCTTATCAAACGAAACACCACAATCCCCACAAAGCAGACTCAGATCTTCTCCACATACTCAGATAACCAGCCTGGAGTACTGATTCAGGTGTATGAAGGTGAAAGAGCCATGACCAAGGACAACAATCTGCTCGGGAGGTTTGAGCTCACAGGTATCCCGCCGGCTCCCAGGGGCGTGCCGCAGATAGAGGTAACCTTTGACATCGATGCCAACGGTATCCTAAATGTGTCGGCTGTTGACAAAAGCACCGGCAAAACGAACAAAATCACAATCACCAATGACAAGGGCCGCCTCAGCAAAGACGAGATTGAGAAGATGGTGCAGGATGCAGACAAGTACAAGGCAGAGGACGACAAGCAGAGGGAGAAGGTTGCAGCGAAGAACGCTCTGGAGTCCTACGCCTTCCACATGAAGAACAGTGTCGAGGATGAGGCTTTGAAAGGAAAAATTAGTGATGCGGATAAAAAGATGGTCATTGACAAGTGTAACCAGACGATTTCCTGGCTGGAGAACAACCAACTGGCTGAGAAGGAGGAGTACGAGCATCAGCAAAATGAACTTGAGCGGGTGTGCAAGCCAATTGTGACAAAGCTGTACCAAGGAGCATCATCAGGAAGCTGCGGCGGTCAGGCTGGAGGCAGCTCCCAGGGTCCCACTATTGAAGAAGTGGACTGAAACCATGGACTGTAGGAAGATTTATTACTGTCATCTCACTGTTTACAGACCTTTAAAAATAAACTTAATAAAAGAAACAATTGTCATTTGTCATTTCATAGTATTTAACATACAGTATATACATTTCATGTAGGCTAATAGTACCTTACTGAATATTTAAAAGATTTATATGTATGTTTTTGGAAATACAGCAACATTTTAACAATTAATTGGGCAGAAATTGCGAAATAAAGCTCTTCCAAACAACACTTTGTGACCTGGAGCATTGGTTTGATAGACCCAAGAGCAGTAATGTGCAGACAAATTCAAGAACTTCATTTGCAACAACACACTAAACTAAACAGACTGAAGCAGAAAATAGGGAGAGCAACAACAAGGATCTGACAAAGAGAAACAGAAAACCAGGGACTGCATAAAAACTGAAAAAACTACCAGCATCTTGCAGGTGAGATGATAAGAAATCAGTGAAAGCAAATCTGACAGAAACTGTAGGAGGCAGCATTAATTAAATACTAAGTGGTATCAAATGAGGTAATAATCAGGACCTCAGAAGACAATTTGTCAATGCCGTAAAGGCACGGCATGACAAAAACCCAGAGGTGGGAAACATTTTCAAGTGTTTTACTGAAAATACATCATTGGCAGTAAATATTATGCAGGTCTGGCACTGTGAGCTCACTCCCTTCAGACTTTACAGTCCAGGTTTTCTGTCAGCATGTGAGTAAATTTCAGATTATAGCCTTCAAACGCTTTATATGATGTATTTAACACACACACATTTTGCAGATTTATATTGTTTTATGGATCCTTGAAGAAGTTTGAATCCGTCCAGTCTGGAGTCGATTGATGAAGCTGCAATAAGATAAAAAAAGTTGTTTCAGGTATCAGTCAAATGCATCTGTACTTGAGAAAATCTCATCTTATTTTTACCTGAAGAGACAGCTGCAGTAACAAACCTGACATTGATAATTCATCATTATTAGTGACAAAACAGCAGAATTATTTGGGTTCTTCAACATGTTGTTCACAGGAGAATCCACCAGATGGAAACCTTCTGTTGTTTTTTAATAGAGACTCAACAGCTACCTGTTGGATCAAACCAAATTATTTCCTTTTTGTAAAAGAAACAAAGCATCAATAATACCAGTTTTTCCATAAATGTCAAACAGAATCTAAATAAAAAATGATCTTCAACTTGTCATAATTGGTTACAATTAAAGCGAGCTGGTTTTCATATTGTGATAACTTCTTTTAAGCAATGCAATTATTAAATTAGGTCATTTTAGCCAGCGTTTGAGTCAGATCGTTGTGTTTTCCCATAACTCATCAGTAACGCTGTGTGCCACAGTACAGAATAAAGTAAAGAGGCCAAACCAGCAGGTTGATGGTTCTCATCTATCCCGCTCCACCAGCAGCCCCATCCTCCGGGTCGAACTCCAGGGAGGGCTCCAACAACGCCTCACCCTCCCAGCACCCAAAGAGTTAACTCACCCAGCCTGTTGTTCGCCACTCAGTACAACCGGGCCGAGGCGCCAGGGGATGTTCCTGCACATCTGGCGCGCGAGCGGAGCGTCTCTTTTTTTGTTGTTTTTCATTTTTACGCAAGATTAAGGTGGGCGGCAGCGTGATTTTCTTCATGAGTGGAGAGGAGGAAAGTTCTCAGGGACAGCTGTGGATGTGTTGGGTACGATCCGGAAGAAAGAAGGGAGGTCGAGTTGTTTCAGGCGCGTCCTGCTGCCGTGCGTAAAGGGCCGGAATTTGGACATTTTTAAAGGACATCTCGAATAGGACAGGGGAAATAACTGGGCTGGTGGATAAAAATTAGACACAACATGTGGCTGAATCGTTGTAAGTCACCCCTCTTTATTCGATAAAAGCACCGAGCCACCACCTGTGTTTCCAGGAGGCTGAGTTTTCTTACAGGTGGTTTTCACTTTCAGTCGCTCTGGACTTTTTTCTCCCCCCACACTCTCTGACAGCTTCAACGCGTCCACACATGGGTCAGCACCAGGACATGGCGGCGTACATTTCCTCATCTTTTTGACTCTTTTTTCCCCCCTCTTTTCCTCTCTCTGCGAGCGGACACAGCAGTTGGACAGAGGAGAGCGACCAGCCTCTAGATGATCAGCTCGGTGTGCGTTTCGACTTACCGAGGGCGCAAGTCAGGAAACAAACCTCCGTCCAAATCATGTCTGAAGGAGGAGATGGCCAGAGGCGAGGACTCGGACAAAATCGTCATCAACGTCGGCGGCACAAGACACGAGACCTACAAGAGCACCCTGAGGACGCTGCCGGGGACGCGTCTGGCGTGGCTGGCCGAGCCGGACTCGCACGGCAGCTCCGACTCGGACGCCGAGTTCTTCTTCGACCGACACCCGGGCATCTTCGCCTACGTGCTGAACTACTACCGGACCGGCAAGCTGCACTGCCCGGCCGACGTGTGCGGCCCGCTGTTCGAGGAGGAGCTCGCCTTCTGGGGGATCGACGAGACGGACGTGGAGCCGTGCTGCTGGATGACCTACCGGCAGCACCGCGACGCCGAGGAGGCCCTGGAGATCTTCGAGCCGCCGGACCCGGAGGACACGGACGAAGACAGGGACACGCCGCGGCGCTTCGGCATCGAGGACTGCAGCGACAGGTCCAGGGGCTGCTGCGAAGTTTGCCGGCCCAAAGTCTGGGCCTTGTTTGACGACCCGTACTCCTCCAAAGCAGCCAGGGTGAGTTCTGTTTGTTTGCGTCCCCGAAAGAAAGAAAGAAAGAAAAAAAGCGCACGCAGGGTCCAAAATCAACAGGTGTCTCCAGGGAGGTCCAGGTCCAACAGCACGATGAGTTCTGTGACATCTGAACATAAATAACAAGTGAAATGATGGCATTAGTCTGACACATTGGTTCCCAGGGCCACAAAACAACAGCAGCAGCAGAAACCTGTGACCCCAACAACCTGTAACTCAAAACATTTCTAATTAGGCCAATTAGATCAGATCAGAGTCAGTTTGTTGTCATTGCTCATGTCACAGGTACAAAGCAACGAAATGGAGATTGTATCTAACCAGAAGTAAATTTATAAAAAGTTAAAACTGGACTTTATTTCTACAGAACTGAAGTCCAGTTGTTGTTGTTTTGTAATACTTGTTGCATTTGCCAAGTCCTGGATGACTGACAGTCTACACCAGGATTGAACTTAAACTGTAATTATATCATATGGTACACAGATTATGACTATGGCTGTGTAATAATTAATAAATAAGGACATAATGACCATAACGACCATTAAACTGTTATTATTTATTTATAACAACACATTTTAGCTCTCATACCAATTGTGGCCAAAAGATTCTCTTACCAATCATTTCTAACCTGAAGTTTGTTTCTGGAAATCATCTCAAGACCCTTGTATTTGATGTATTCGGACCCACAGTGGGGCCCTGACCCTAATTTGGGAACCCCTGGACTACAGGACATCAAGGCTTTGCTTTAGCCCCTGTGGTGAATCTGATATTGTGCTTTCTTATGTTAAAAGTAATCAGCAAGAAAACTTTAAAGTCAGAAAAGTTTACTGTACGTTGGGGGGAACGTGGTGTTTGTTTATCTGTTGTTTTGGGTAAAATTGATTTCCTTGTGGTGCCTAAACTTTTAAAATGTAGCCCACAGAAGCTTTATTGGAGACGGAAACCGAGTTTTCTAAAATCTGAAGACGTGATTCTTTGTCTGGAGATGTTTTTCAAGGACACGTCGGGTTTCTGTCCACAGTTTTTATTTTCACCTCAGTTTAGTTGACTCCTAGCTTCAAATCCGCCCATCAGTGAGGTTTTATCTCGTCTCAGCTCCCTGCAGCCACTTAAAGTGTTAAAGTAGCAAAGTACTCAAACGCTTCACATATTGTCTCTCGCGCTGCTTTGATCATATTTATTTCCACATACAGGGATTTATGAATTTACTCTGCGGCATTTATTTAACAGCTGGTGATTGTTTAACTGGACGGAGTCAAAGTGGGAACAGACACAACTGGACCCGGATCACGAAGCGAAGGGTTTCCAGCACCACGTTGTTCCTCACGTCCAGACGTTTTCATGTGCAGATATCACAGATGTTTATTAACAAATCTAAACAAATGTGATGCTTACACTGCTGCAAGTCTTCTGAACGACGGGGATTTGAAGTTGCTCTGCAGGACAAACTGTGCTTTTTTTGCTTTTGGAAACATAGTTTTTAAAAAGTTCTCATTGGTGTTTAACAGACAACACGTACTGCTGTATAACCCTGCAGTGAGGCAGCATCAGTTGTCTCACAAAAACTAATCTAAAGACTAAACTAAAGACAGTTCACAGATGAGGAGCATTAGGAACTAATAAATGTGTGTTATCAGTGTCGTTATTTCTTACAACTAAGTTGCATCACATGAAAACGGTAAGGGGATGGATAGATTTTTGACACTCTAAAGTTTTGTTAAATAACAGCAGTGTTAGAAATTAGTTCATAACACAAACCAAACACAAACATGGCTGTCATTATTACAAACGCTGAGCTCATGTCTGGTGTGGTAGTAGCTGAAAGTCACCCCCGACACGCCCTCTGAGCGCCAGCAGATCGCCCAGGATCTCCGTCTAAAACTGAGCCTTGCAAGGCGACGGCCGATTTGCAGTCCTTCTAAGGAACGTTGGCTTCATTATAAGGTGAATGTGAGCGCCTTGTTAGGCACAGCAGAAACATCACTGCTCATAAAGAGCGCTGAGGTATCCAGCAGCTCGTAAAAACACAAGACAACAAACTGCCAGCAGGTTTGTTTCAGAGGAACACAAGGTTTCTGCTTCCCTGTAGTTGTAATTTAACTTGATTTAACAATGTCATAATTTTTATTATGTTTTCTTGACTCCTGATATGGAAAAACTTAAAACTAACATTGTTTTTTAACATGACCATATTAATTTGTTATGGAAGATCGATAAAACAATAGATCAGTTAATAGATATAGATGTAAAATGAATAAAAATCATAATTCTATATAAATATTGCTAAACTCAGTTGACTTTGGCCCACTTTAAGATATTAATCCTCACTCTTATTTCAAAGTAAGATGTGTATTTTATAGTTTTATTATTATTATTATCTATATACTCCTCTTATAATAATGTGATCTCAGTTATGTTTTTAAGAGCAATGAGATCCACTCTTGTTTAGTTGAGATAAAATAGACGTGGATGTGTTGTAAGTTGATCTTGAAACGGCTTTCATTCTTTACACCGGGATTTTATTCATCTGTAAGCTTTTGAGAGTACGCTATATGCCTAATGGCTCAACAGCAAGAGCTGAAGGGCGCTTATTGAAGTAAATGTAAAAGCAGGTATCAAGTGTCACCAGCAGCAGTTGTCAGGCGAAGAGCCAAGAGAGAAATTACATTTAGCTCAGAGCGAGAGAGAGAGAGAGGGCTGTTTTCTCTCTGATATTTGTTTGTCTGTGTGCGGCGCTGAATGGTGTATTCAGAAACTCTCTGTTTAGCAGAAGTATAATGTAGTTGCTGCACGCCAGTCACACTCTGCAGCGAGTGTTTGTTTTAGCTTTTGGTCCAGGTGGCGTTTGCAGGCTGCTACCGTGGAACAGCAGACGTGTCTGAGTCAGAACAACTGGCCGAGCGTCGGTGTCGCCTGCGGGACGACCTCTGCTGTGCCTGACAGTTCAGCACGTCTGTCTTTCGGCGCTGAATATTTGCCAGTGAGTCAGTCCAGATTTGTGAGGTTCTGCAAATATCAAGTGAATCTTCCAGTGAAGACAGACCCGTATTGACCCAGCCGTAATGCTCTCTTCATTTCCTCTGCAGACAGCGCATGTATGTATGTTTACTCTGTGTGTGCGTTCTGAGAGCATGCTCTCTGAGAGGATGACGGGAGACATTCTGAGGGACTCACATTATCTTTATGGCCTTTTTATTTCAAAGAGCTCCTGAGCTCAACTCAGGTAATGCGATTCCTAAGAGCCGTGGGGAAGTTAATCTGTCCATCATGAAAGCCACATCCTTTTAAAGACCAATCAAGATTTTAGGTAAAGTCCGCACAGGAAGCTGCGATCCTGAGGTTAGCGCCGCTGTCCGGCATGTGTCCGTAGCAGCTTTAAAAGCGGAACAGTTGGACGTGACGGAACAGAAACCAGGTTAACTTTCACACCGTCTGCGACTTTAAAGTGTTGACTTTCAGCTTGAAGCTATTTGTCTTTAAATCTGATTAACTTCCTGTGAAATATATCTGCAAGCACTTGCACAGGTCTCAGTTACCATGGCAACTTGAGTCAATCATGTCTCAAACATGGCTGTCACCCATCTTACTGTACTCCAGTCCAGTTTTTTGAACTGTTCATTGTCACACGCTTCATGATTTGCCTTTTTAAATTGCTGTTTGAAAGTAACAGTAGTGATTTTATTTCTTTATTATTTATTTTTAACTCTACACAATATATATCATTTGTGTGATTACTGCTTTTTAATGAGTCGTTTAGAAGAAATACAAATTGTCCATTCTTTATAATTCCTAATCATCCGTTCACCCTTCCATCTGATCTCTAGCAGTCATTAGGTGAGAGGGCGGTCGAACCCTGAACAGGTCTGCAGACCACCACCACGGGGCACACAGTGTCAGAAGGTGGCTTCAAGACTCACATCATTTGCACTGATTAAACAGCATCATGTTTGTTATGGTACATCTCAGGTTCTTCAGATCTGAAGAAACATTAATTCCCCCCAAAAAACTCCCTCCATTTTCTCTGACTGCTTGATCCTGTGCAGGGTTGCAGGGAGCACTAACTCCTGCGGTCACCCGGATGGGTCTCCAGTCCATCACAGGGCCACACATCAAAATCACACCTAAGACTAATTTGGAGTTAATCTACTAGGCATGTTTCTGGACTGTGGGAGGAAACCAGAGTACTCAGCGAAACACCCACGCATCCTCTCCAAAAATTATTTTATTAAAGTGTTGCACGGCTGAAATAGTATTTAGATCTCTGTGGTTTAGATTTCCAGAGACAGATGACAAATTATATGTCTGTATGCAAATCAATTAAGAACGCCTAAAAGTGGGGGAGGGTTTGATAGAGTGAAAAGAAAACAGTATAAGGACATATCATTTTAATTAACATACTAGAGAGAACATTTCTAACAAAAATGATTCCTTTTTCAAAGCATCTTTGCACCTTGGGGTATCATAAAAGTTTTGCAAAGCAAACTCTCTGAAGATAAATGTTTAAACAGTACAGACATAAGAGAGTCCTAATGAGATGCTTGAGGTGTTCGCTGATGATGAGCAGTATTAGTTTCTGCTCCGGTGTGAATGATGCTGATAATCCAGCTCTGTGGAGGAGGTTCCTGCTGCTGTACACTGATCCTACATGAAGCTCTATTACAGCTGAGAATGACAGATCGCCTCTCAAAGAAACAGGACTTAAACCTCCTCCGATAATTTGTCTGGTTATGCATGATAATCACCACCATTTTTTTTTCTTTTTTCTTTTTTGAGGGAGATATTTTTGGCTCTGTGAATTTATGAAATATAAATGTCTGATAATGAAGTCCTCCGCAGACACCCAGGAGAAATGCGGCTGTCAGACTGAGCAGTGGAGATTAATTCTCCGTCCTCAGGTGCACAGGCTCTCAGACATGAATCAGTGTGACATGAATTCCTAGAAAATGAGCGGCGGCTGATCCCGCTCCCTCTGCAGAGCGCTCAGTAGGCTTGTTGCCCGTACTGGTGCCTCAGCATGATGCTCAGCAGCTTGAGGTAATGACTGTGATGGGACACCAGCTGTTGCACGCTGCCTTCCCAGCCTGCTTTGCTCCCAGCTGGGACCGGCCAGCTCTCTCCTTTGGGTACCTCTGATCCGACACCTGATGACAGTGGATTCCTGTGTGTTCGTACGTGTCACTGTATTCTGCCTCTGTGGTGAAAATAGAGATTCTCTTTTCAGCAGATTAAATAAGACACAATTTATTCCCGTTTCTTTAATTGAATCTTTGCAAAAATGATTACACAGTTTGACATAAAACAGCATTTTATCACCAACAAGGTGTTAGCCAATAGCTTGGCAGGCAGTAGATGAAGAGCTGAAGGATGATGCGTCTCTCAGGTTTTGTGTCGGATCTTCGTGTCTTCGCAGGACTTTCAGAAACCTGAAGAACTGTTGATCAAAACCAGGAACGCAGCATGAAAATCTGGCTCTTGGTGGAGTCCCCATGCTCACATGATCAATATCTCTCACATACTGTATATTTTCCATCCCCTTTTTATTCTATTTTTATTTAGGGCCCCTCTCTGCAGTGGGTCCTGGGTGGACAGACAGGTCCTGCGCCCCGGATCAAGACCACTTTGAAAAAGATTACCAAAAAGTCTGGTTTCCTCTTAGCAAAGGAAAAAGGGCTGATCTAAAACTTTTGAATGAGGTTTATTAGGATCTTAAAATTAAACCAAATAGAAGACAAGCAAAAATGAAGAGAACACAAGTTAAAAAAAAGCTGAACAGTAGCTAAAAGCTAAAATGAGCAAAACCGTAGCTAAAATCTAGCAAATTAGGACAATGTTTTTGAATGAATTGAAAGAATCTCTGTTTATTTCTATGGGGAATTTTATTTAAAGAAACATCAGATATTTGGAAAACTACAAAAGTTACAAAAAACAAAAGTCGTAGCACACATTTCTCAATCGAGCTGGATGTTTTGATATAGGAATGGTTAAGAAAAAGGACAAAATATGCAGAAACAGTTTGGATTACAAAAGACGCAGGGAAGAAAGTATCAGCAGAAAAACAGAAGTGTGAATGCGGACTCAGCATTTACACAATAATACTGCAGCACAGAATAAATGTGGAATACTAAACTAACAATCTAGAGTTGTAAGCTACGTTTTAAATATTCAATATTAAAAATAAAATCCAATATTAGTTGAGCTATAAAATGAAAACATTATGTGAGCGTTGATGTTTCATCAAAGCAGAGAAACCTTTCTTTTTCTTAGTCTTGGTGGACGTTGAGCATTTGATCATGCACTCAGTCTTCTCCCCGTAACTTTAAATTGATCTCAAAAAGACATAAAAGTAGCATAAAATTGGCGCAATTCCGCAAATTGTACAAAAGTGCTCCAATGTACTGTCCCCAAAAAATTATCCTCTTTCATTGCAGAAGCCCAAGAGACAGAGAGGCAGCTGAAGCTAAGACCGTGACAGAGATGCTGAGGAAAATAAATGTTGTTTTAGTTTTTGTTAAATGTGTGGCATGTGCATCAGCATTTAACCTCAACAGGATTGTATAGTTTGTGCACAGCAGGGGAATTAAGAATCTATAAGTTTGTGTTGGGCCTGGGGAAAATTCCTGCGTGTTTAGCATCACTAGACTCACCAATCAAAGGTGGAAGCAATCTCAGGTGGTAAAAAGACATCACGCCTTTCTCTGCGACATTCTGAACGTGTTTAGAGTTTCCACGACTAAGGTGTAAACCTGATGTTGTGGCCTCCCTTTGTGCTGAAGATTTCTTGGCTCAAGACAAACATGAACACAGACAAATAATGAACCAGATACACAGAGACGTGTGTGTAAGTAGCCGTCGAGCAGACACACATCAGAGGTGTGAGGTCAGGCTGTCGTTTCTTTGTTAGACTCTTTGCTTGAGCCTTTAATGAGCAGAGCAGATTGTTGTTGCGTCTGCCAGGACCTACAGCATCTTCCCTAGCTGCAGATACCCAGCTGTTTAGTTCAGGGATAAACTCATTTGACATTTCAGTAAACTCTGCGCTGTCAGAGCCCTTTAGGCTCATCACAAACCTCTGAACTGCATCAGAGCCCATGGTTTTCATTTGGGGATTGCCACTGTGTTCATTCTGTCTGATTGGGTTTTTGTCAATTGACACAAGGTGTGAGAAGACACTTTTACAAACTCAAATGATTAATATAGGCAGGTGTTTGAGCCACTATAGAAACCTAGCTGCTGTTGAAACATTATGTTTGTAACAATAAGGGTTCATATCAAAGAATGAAACAAGAAACTAAGCTTGATTTTCTTATCTTGGATATTTTGGGAAAGGATTTTTAGGGAGATTTACTGAGACAGGTGCAGTTTGGACTTGTTCTGCCACTAAAGTGGTTTCATTCATTGACTGGCCGAGCGGTGGGGTTGTGGTTAACACTGTCGGGTTTAGATCTTAGCTCTGCAAGCCTCTCTGGGTTGGGTTTTCTCCAGTTTCTTTCCACAATCCAAAAGCATCGTTGCAGGCTAATTCTAATATGGATGCTTGTTTAAATTTGAGGTTTCTGCGTCGGTTTACCGTGATGTTCAAGACTAGAAATCTCATTTCCACCAGGAAAAAACTTCAGTGTCATTCTTTGTTCTTTCAATAAAGCAACAGTAGTTCAATATGTTATACTATGACACAATGTGAGCCACAAGTCTAAGAGGTGTTACTGTCGACTGTCAACACTTAAAGTCCTGTCTGCAGGGTGCTGATTGGTCCAGAACAATTCACGAAATGCTTGAAGTTTCTCTGTTCACAAACGCCACCAGAACTCTGCTGTTTGCTAAACAGTGCCACCATAACAGGTTTGTCCCCAATTCTGCTTTACATGAGCATTACTAATGCATCTAATGCTGAACATACAGAGCATTCAGGTGGTATCTCACTAGGCTGCGAGCAGATGGCAAACGGCATCATGAAGGACAGAATATCTCCCTCTTTCAAAGGGTTCTCAGCTTCCTCCTATGAGTCGCAGAGGCTTGAGTTTTGAACATGTTCAGAAATTTGTACAACAGCTTCATTAAAGTCATTGTTGGCATCTCCAACCTGTCTCAAGAGTGCAAGAGCTGTAGTTTGACTTCTTTACAGGAGCTGTCCTCTGGCAGAAAACATCCGAGTCACATTTCCAGGTCTAAAAATCACACTGATGATAAATAATATTTGTTGAAAAACTGGTCCAAGCCTGCCTGTCTTCATTTCTCCTGTAGATTCAATTGGAAACGTGGAGTCAGCTGCAGAGGTTGGTGCAAAATGAGTGAAACTGGGTAAGATGTGGGCTGGGGTGGACAGCAAAATAATGAAAAAAATAAGAAGGCAGTTTTGCCAGCCGGGCACACAAAAATAGGGTGGGATTTTCAAAACTTTGCCACACGATTACTTGGTCGCAAACAGACTGCAGTTGAAAATTCACAGATTTTCCCACAATTTTGATTCACCAACTAGTCTCCCAACAGTTGCAGCTCATTACTTCTAAACTTAAAACTATTTAGCCTTTAGATTTTTGCTTGTACTCTGAGATTCATACTCAAGTTTAGTTGTTGCACAACTTTTGTGCCTGTATGTCTTGCCCGTACCCACATAGCCTCTTAAAGAGTGTGTAACATCTCTCTGGATTCCCCTAACAAGGTGTGATTAGGGTTTTGTGACGTCAGAAACTATTGGATGTTTGCAGATGGATGTGGGGAAGGAGATGAATGCAGGAGGAGGAAATCGGCGATGGGTTTGATGTAGGGGCGGAGGCTCTGTGTGATGCTGGGGCTGCTGGTGTTTTGTTGTGATGTTGCATCAGGTGATCTGATCACTTCAATAAAAAGGAATGGAAGGGTGGAAGAGGAGATTAATGGGTGGCGATAGAGATGAGGTAGAATGGTAAATGGATGAGAGAGAGTGGGAGGTGATAGGCAGCCTGGGCTGAATTGATTTATTAGGTTTGTATAGACTAAACTGGCTGGTGTGGCTGTGCATCACCTTTAATATCCCTGTTAGATTTTCTTTGCATAAATTATACTAGTGTTTGGAGAATGTATGAGGTGTTTAAACACTATTTATCCTTGGTTTCTTTTGCATTTTGATTCTGTGTTTAATCAAACACAAGTAATTTCCTCTCTCTCCAATACTTCAAGTTATAGCTTTAAAGGTAAAACACGAATGATGTCCTCAAACAACAACAAAATGACTTTAAAAGCAATCTATAAAATAAAAGGATACCAACAAAGATTAAACAAAGATTTTGCATGACCAGTTTTCACTCAGAGAACAAGTTGGATATGACTCTCAGCTACCAACACACCAGATCTGTAAATCTGACTGAGTTATCACTATTTTTGTGTTGGCTAATACCAGTTAGCTGTAGTGGCCATTTTGTATTGGGTTGACTCCAAAAGTTAATCAGCTGCACATGTACAACCTATGATTACTTTGTGAGAGTTCAAATAAAGAACGATATAGTGGTTAATGTGGTATTTTGCCAGCAGACCAATATATTAACACACACGGAGGCAACTACTGCACATGGTTGGTGTCATGGCGGTGAGTGCTAATTAAATGTGTTGAAGGATGCAGGTTTGTGGAAGAAACTGCTACTTGATTTATTCAGTTCAGGATCCTACATGAGACATTTAGAAATACAGTCTTGATTAACAGAAAAATTAGAAGATTGTGAAATTAGAGTTTGTTGATATTAGGAGTTATTAAATGCTTATTAGTTCATGTCCTCATTCAGCCTAATATGGTAACACAATGGGTGATCCACCTACTGATGCTCTGTTTATGTTGTTATAATATCCCCCTGTGAGTTCCTCCCAGGACAGTTTAGTCAGGGCTTTCCTTCTCGTCTCTTTGTCTTCCCAAAGGTTTTGAGGGGTTGTCATGGCTGCTAGCTGCACATCGTCCCCACTACAGAGACACGACAATGTTGTTTTGAACATGAGCTTCAAACAACATGTTCCTATAATTCCAGGTCACAGGACGGTTCTCACTCATTTTGTTTACGCAAATACTTATTTTTTTTTTTTAAAAGAACAAATCCAAAAACACATACAGCTTCATTATTTGAGGCAGTTGAGAATGACTAAGTGCTCAGCAGCCACAGGGACGTTATTTATCCAGCTGCAAAATGAGAACAGTCGGAATGGCGTTTTACATTCAGCCCAGGCTTCAGGTAACAAAGAAGAAAGATCTTATATGAGTAAGCACGCAGCAATAATCCAAACACAGACTGGCTGCTATTGTGGTGATTTCTATATAGCCACTATGTTCAGGTTGGCTCTCAGCCATTATAGAGATTGTTAGAGCTTTACTCAAACATGACTGAAAAACTAAACAAGTGTTGTTATATAAGACATTTAAATGTCTGGACTGCTTGAACCTAAAAAATATTTAAAGGAATTTATTCCTCTCATTTACTTCATTTGTAAATTAAAACGTCTCTGTATCTGCCTCATGCACGTTAAATAACAGCATGTTTGTTGTGTTAGCAAAATGTCTGTAACTCTTTCAGCTTTACAGATTTTGAGCTAAATATTGTTGTTATAATAGCTAAGAACATGTTCTGAGGAAATAAAACATGAACTTTAGCTTTAAAATTTAGGATTAAATATATGATTTGATATTTTATGTAAAAAAATTTCTTTGTTAAATTTTTATCTCCTTCCTGCAAATTAACTTTATTTCTTATCAGATATCTTTGTGCCTTGTAAAAGTTATATCAGTGTGTTCATAATATTAGGTTTTCCTTGTTGTCAGTCACCTGACAGCTTCTGCCTCCCCCAGAAGATGATGCCTGAAAGCAAACGGCTTCAAAGAGTTGATTGGCATGTCTACATCTTTTCATTAATGGTTAGAAGAGAAGAAACAGAAGGTTGTAACCCTACACTGATTAATGTTGATTATCTGTCTTGTTCAGGGAGTGGCGCTCATCTCTCTCTTCTTCATTCTGCTGTCCATCACCACCTTCTGCCTGGAGACCCACCAGGCCTTCAACGAATTAAAAAATATTACGGAGCAAGTTCCATTTGGCAACACAACACAAGAAGTGGAGAGGAGTGAGATGGTAACCAACCCCATCCTGTTTATGGTGGAAGGTGTGTGTGTGGTGTGGTTCACCTTTGAGTTCTTGGTGCGAATCATCTGCTGCCCGGACAAAGTGGTCTTCATCAAAAACACACTCAACATCATTGACTTTGTGGCCATTCTGCCGTTCTACCTGGAGATGTGCTTGAGCGGTTTGACGTCCAAAGCTGCCAGCAACGTGCTCGGGTTCCTCCGCGTGGTGCGGTTTGTGAGGATCCTCCGGATCTTCAAGCTGACACGCCACTTTGTCGGCCTGCGTGTCCTGGGCCACACTCTGAGGGCCAGTGTCAACGAGTTCCTTCTGCTCATTATCTTCTTGGCGCTCGGCGTGCTCATCTTTGCCACCATGATTTACTACGCTGAGCGCATCGGAGCCGACCCCACTGACCCCACGTTGTCCAACCATACGCACTTCAAGAACATCCCCATCAGCTTCTGGTGGGCAGTGGTCACCATGACGACGCTGGGTTATGGGGACATGTATCCAAAGACGTGGCTGGGCATGATGGTGGGGGCGCTGTGTGCGCTGGCTGGCGTGCTGACCATCGCCATGCCCGTTCCTGTCATCGTCAATAACTTTGGCATGTACTACTCACTGGCTATGGCAAAGCAGAAGCTGCCCAAGAAGAAGAAGAAGCACACGCAGAACCTGGACGCCCCAACCGACTCTGCCTCGTTTGTCAAATCGGAAACAAACTCACACATAGACAGCACTCAGAGCGACACGTGTCCGCTGGCTGCTGAGGAGAGTGTCGGCAGGAATCGCTCAGGTACCCTCGATGTCTGGTTAAAGGGCTCGATTGAAACAAAGCGCAAAAACACATTTTTTTCACTGTCTTGATTGGAGGAAATTTGAAAAACTTGCAAGTATTAAACAAAAATAACATGCAATTGTACAGACAACAAAGAGAAATTACATTTGGGTCTTTAATGAGGAAAGCTGATCTTTTAAGTTAATTTTACTCACATTAATAGCTTTCATTTGGCGTTTATCATTATTGAAATCATTCATCTTAAAGAGCCCAGGTGATAAATATTTGAATCAGCTTTAATCTGGTAATACCACAAGGAGCTGCAGTGCTTTTTGACATGTAGATTCTTAGAGTTAGTCTGACAGACGATCTGTGCTTAGCCGTAAAGACAGAAGTGGATTGAATTAACGTCTCAGTCAAATTGGATTTCATCACAGAAAAATGCTGGTTTTATGCAATATACCTCTGTCTTTGTCTGGGTCCTCAGGGGACTCTCGGTAAAAGCTTTGGCATTTATGCTGCTGTGTGTGTCCGTCTTCCTGTCAGACTCCAAGCAGAATGGGGATGCAAATGTGGCCCTTTCAGATGAAGAAGGCTGCAGTCTGACCCAGCCGCTGTCCCCCAGTGAGAAGTGGTCCCTGCGGTGCTCCCGAGGGCGAGGCAAGAATAAGAAAGAGGCCACCTGCTTCCTCCTAACATCTGGAGATCCCAATGTCCACGTTGGTGAGTTACAGACACATCAGTACGTACTTTAGACGTGCATGCTAGCTTTGCAGAGCCATGCTGCTACTGAGGATAAAAATCAAAGGATTACTAAGCTGCGCAAGAGTTTTTACACCCACCAAAAATAAGGTAACAGAAACACAACAGATCTGTTGACGTGAGGTTGTGTTTCGTAGATATGAGCAGTTAGTATCTAACTTGCAGCAGACAGAGGTCAGAGTGATCTCAGTTTGGAGAATCAGGAAGAAACTTTAATGGAGTCAAGATAAAATCTAGTCAGTACAGGATCCATTTAGAGACACATTTCTGCAGCTTAAAACAACTGAAACATTTTACAGTGTCAGTTTTGCATCAGATATTTTGTCGGACCAGGTGCTCTGAACTGCAACATGATACTTGTGGAAAATGTTGCAACAAACTGAGCGTATTCCAACACAAATAGTCTTCAGTGGAAATAACCATCTGATATAAAAGTGGTGTGGTGTTAAACTTTACAGCAAAGGATGGATTTGAACCTCTAAGAAACTTGAGGTTTGAGGTGTTTTAGATGTTGGAAACTTGCTCTTAAACGGACCTTCTTCTGACTAAATGTTAGCCTGAATCACAAAGATGCAGGTTCTTCTCAGTGGGGTGCATCACGCTGCGGCAGTAAAAGATAAACCAAACATTTTAAAGCCTTTTAAGATTTGTGCATTGTTACTCTTCCAGATCTCAGCAAGGGAGCGAGACAAAGGTATTCCATCTGCTACGTCTGCCGCTTCACTTCTTGGTGTTACTAGATCCTACGCACTGCTGCTTTTAATGCTAACTTTAAAAAAACAAACAAAAAAAACAATAACTGAACCAAATTCTAATGTGGTGGAACTCATTTCATCCACAAACAGACAACTGTGGAACCAGAGCGTGCTGGGAAACCAAAACCTCCAACAGGCAGTCATTTTTTCACCGTTCCAATCAATAAAAAATCAATAGAACAGCTTTGTAGCATTAATTGCTTCATTTATCTGTCTGTGTGCGCTGAGTGAAAAAGCCTTCCATCTTCGCTGCCAGTTTTGATTAATTTCTAACACAAAACATCAAAACAGCTTTTGCGTCTGAAAGATAAGGTTCATACAGTTAAGAAACAACGTTCAGGTCTGAGTGACGGGCTCAAGGTGCTGAGTTGGACGGAGACAGACAGAGTCGCTAATTTCAGATACATATTTAAAGACCACCGATGATCTGTCATGTTTTATTAAATGGCTGTTTAAACAAGGGCACAAAAAGAAGGAATTGCAGAGAAATGGTGCCTGAATATCACCACTGAGATTTAATAGATGAGGAATCAGCCCTGGCTTCAATCCCCACATCCATAGCGCAGGTCTGACACTCTTCCTGGACAGGACGGTTCGTTTCCTGAAGCTCGTCCACAAAACGCCAAGCTTCAGCGGCACTGAAGGTATTTTTTTGTAAAAATGCACTTCACTCAGATGCATTTTAGTGCGAGAGCTCATTAGCACATCACTGCTGGAGAGGCAAAAACACAACTCATAAATGGGGCACTTACTGCAGCCCGGGTCCTGAGAGAGCTTCTTTCCCACATGGTTTTTCAACAGCCCATTACATGGACATTATACTTGAATGTATTTCCTGAAAGGCTGATCAATCCCTAAGTGTTGATTAGTGTAGATCTTTTTTTTTCTTTGCATGATATAACTGCATGTTCTGACATGCAGAAAAAATAAACGTTCTCAGTTATTTCTAGCAGATAAATAAGAAGGATGATTTCGAAGGAGGAAACAAACTGCCAGAATAAATAAATACAGACTCGCAGCGACCATTCCTCGTTTCCTCATGATGACTTTGCCAGCTCGTTTTATTGTCATACGAGCTTTATTCTGATAGAAGAGACCAAAATGATGAGCAAAGCCAGAACACCTCCCGCAGAGGGGAGGGGGTTAATTAAATCCGGTGTCTTGTATCTGGTGATCCTCTGAATAACAGCATTTTATTCAATTATAGGCTGATATCGCACACACAACACATTTTAGTCCACATTATTACAACAAAAAAGGGTTAAAGTGGACTTTCAGCATTTTGATTCAGAGCTGTTCTGTCAGAATTTAGAATTCAAAGCCTTTTATATTTTCAAACAAAAGGCTGCTTCTGATATTGCAGCTGCTTTCTGCTGTTAGACGTAAAAAGAAAATGACTCACTGTCTCTGCTCTTAGGAGCTACGCCTATAGGGAGCTGAAATTTCTGGCTAATTCTAGAGTAAAAAGGTGTTGTGATGAAGAGTAAAAAGACAGATGGATGGAGGCCTGAAGATGCCCTCAGATGGTTGTCAGTGACAGGAAATGGACTCTCAGAGTGACAGGAAGAAAATGTTGTGTTGATTAAAGTCATCACAGGGATCCTGTCTGACGCTGAGAGTTGCAATTTATCCAAATCAAAACAAACACTTTCCAAATTGCAAGCGTATTGTGCATAGAGTGCATCGTGGCGTGGCAACAAAAGGCACCAAACGGATGTGCAGACAAGTAGAGAAAATGTCTCCGATGCTCCGGAGAATCTCCATATTCCTCAGAGACTCTTCTAGATGAATTGGATGATTGATTTTTTTTTTTTTTTCACCGATAGGTTTCATCAGCAGCAGAAAACTTCAAAGCAAACATTTCTGTTAACTTTAGAAATTAAGATCTGAAGGATGTTTCCTGCCCGTGAGCCAGAGTTGTTAGTTTGTTAGTAATTTTAGTCGTATATTTAGCATTTATTGCTCACACTCCTCAAGCGCGCTAATGAAGAGACTAATCATTAATTGCAGCCACACACTTCAGTTGCTATGCGAGGTGCTCACTGGGGACTGAACTGCTAATTTTGCTCTTTCAGATATGAAATGTTTTGTGTTAATCAGAGGGCAGCTGAACGTGTCAGTGTCAGTTCTGAATGAGCATCACATCAACACGGACTGTTTGACATCTTATTCAGACACATGTATGGTGTCGGTTCTCCTTTTGCAGCCATAACAGCTTCTCTTCTTTGAAGGCGTTTCCGCAGGAATTTGTGCCCGTCCGGTTCTGTAGAGCATTTATGAGGTCAGGCACTTTTGTTTGGCGAGAAGGTCTGACTTGCAATCCCAGTTCCATTTCGTTCCAGAGGTGCTTTATGGGGTTGAGGTCAGGGCTCTGTGTGGGCCAGTCAAGTTCTTCAACATCAAATTCTATCAAACCAGGTCTTTATAGTCCCTCTTTGTGCACTGAGGCTCAGTCATGCTGGAAGAAAAGGCCTTTCCCAAAGTGTTGCTCCAAAATGTCTGGATAATGGGTTAACGGCTCAGACTGAAACACCTGACTTCAACAATTAACAGGTGTGGCAAAATATCTTTGTCTATATAGTGTATATCACATGTGTCAAACTCCGTTCCTCAGAGGCTGCTCTTCTGCATGTTTTAGATGTGTTCTTGCTTTAAAACACATGCTTTAAAGCAGGGGTATCCAATCCTGGTCCTCGAGAGCCACTATCCTGCATGTTTTTCTTGTTTCCCTGCTCCAACACACCTGATTCAGTGGTTTAATCACCTCTTCATGTTCTGCAGAAGCCTGATAATCACCCATTGATTCAAATCAGGTGTGTTGGAGCAGAGAAACAAGGAAAACATACAGATGGAACTGTCTACACCCACTTCAAATTTCTGACCAATCACAAAATAGTTCTTGGACACCACAGGAGAAAAAAGTTCTGCACAGACGATGTGTTGAGAACAAGCTGCAAAAACAAGGCTGCAAGGAAAAAAATTGCATCATTTTTCTTCTCACAGCTCTGGGAAAGAACGATTTTTTTGAGGTAGTAGCCCTTAGTGACATTAAGGTGGCACTTTCCTCAAGTTGATAACTACTCTTGCTTCAGTAGTAAATCCTCACGCTTTACCTGTTCAACAAGCTAAAACATGTAGAAAAGTTACATTTTCAGCTGTTTTTTCATCCACTGCTATTTGTTTTACACAATCACTAAGTTCACTAACACAAACTGCTGTGGCATCATAATGTAAAGATCTACGACACTTAGATACTAATGGTTTACATCACCTGTCTGATCTCGTGTTAATGTGGTACGCCACACACGCAGCGCGTCTCTTCTTCACTTTCACTGCCACGGCTGAATAAAACTACGAGGATCATTAACACACAAAATTGTTTACTGATTGAGGAAAGCTTTAATAAAGAACGTTTGTGTTTCCTAACAGAGAGCTGTAAAGACATCCTCAGTACCTCTGGAAACTTTTCTCAGCCGGAGGTCACCACTCTGACCTGATGGTGATGATTTGCTTCGAAAAAGGGGGAAAGAAATGAAATCTGCTGTGGCGTTTGTCAAGGAACTGCAGAAATCTTGCAATTCAGGATGAATTATTTTTGTTATTGTTTCTTTAACTCGTGGAACATCAAGCTCTGCAGTAGATATGTACACTCATTTACATTTTGCATGTATGCATGATCCAGCATTATATAATGTACTAGTAAAAATCTGGCAGAAGCTCCTATGTTTGTCATTTAGTGGACACAAAAAAGACATTTTTCTCAGTTACCACTTTGTTGTGTACAATGAGCTCCGACATAAATACTCACAGACAAAGTTGGAAGAAATTATTATTATTTTGAATTGGAGATGTTCTCATTTATTCAAAGTTGCAAATTGTAAAACCAGTATATCTTAATCATTGCACAAACATTAACAAACAAATACCTGACAAGAATTGAAGATAAAAACTGAAAAACTTTGATTCTATTCGTCAATATTTTGGGATCAGGCAGATTTAACAATGTGATATCCCACATTTTTTGACATTGAAAGGATCTGATGACTGATATGATGTCCACATAAGGAACCCATTATTAATCATAATTTTGTTTTAAAGCTAATTTTTAGTCATAATTATATCTACGATTGATATAATTCATAATTTTATCACGTCATGTGTTGTTAGGCATTTTTTTTCTAACTCCAACACATCATCGCTGAGAATAAAATCCATAGATGTTGTTGAGTAAATACTCTGCTGATTAGATTTTTTGTGCCTTTTCTTTTGAGAATCTGCATAAAAATGGATGCTGCTCAACCAAAACGTTGTTTGTATATGCGTGAACATTAGAGGAGTTCAACAAAAGGCAGTTGTGCAGTATTGTCTGGCTGTTAGATCAGCTCTGCGCAGCTGATGCATCATTAGTGGTTGATTCGGGACCAAAATCCAGACTCGATTCGATTACATGGTAGTTTTTTCAGTACATGTTGGTAAAAAGACATCCAGTACAAAGCCATCAGTTCTACTTGGTGAATAATGATGTTTAAATGTCTGCAGTAATGTAATTTAATTTGTTTCTTATTGCTTCTGCTTGCGATGAACCTGTAAAATCCCAAAAGAAGCAGGATTATTGTTTCTTTGCCTGTGGCATAATATGTTCCTCATGTCCTACCATAGTGGCCTTATGTGTAATAAACAAAAGGGAAGTTCATGTTATCGTCTGTAGACTGTTTCTACACTAAAGCTAATGTCTGTTTTTTTGTGCGTAAACACAGCTGAAGTATGTAGCACAGGACAACAGTGTAGATTATTAAACTCTTTAAAGCAACAGTTCAGGTCTTTTGAAGAGAAAGTTTATGAACAACTAATATGTTACCTGTTGCAGATACCGCTTTGATTGACCTCAGTTTAAAGAAATTTGGAGGCTAATGCGGGGCTGGGTATAAAATAAATCCTTTAATCTCCAAAACTTTACAGCAGTTCACTTGAACCCTTTCCACTGCGGTCAGTTTCTAATTAAGTGATTTTATATATTGGCTTTTACCTGTAAGCACATATAACGGCAGCAGCTAGCTGTACCTTCAAGTGCATCTGGGGCACTTCCTATGGAATAAAATATTTCCATGTAATGCAAAACTGACTTCAATTTAAAGGCTTATGAAATAGAGTTCACATGAATTGCTTTGAAATTTTGGAGATGGGCAGAAATCTACTTTAGTGTCAGTCGTGTTTGAACTAGACTTTAGACCAAACAAATAAATAGTTTGGTCTATTTATTCAAACCGAGTTAATTCAAAGAGCTACAGGAGGTAAGTTATTGTTCATACTCTTTCTTTGGAGCCCAACTCCAGAAGATCTGAATTATCTGTTTATTGATGTTTATTCACCATGAAATAGCTGTAAACCAACAATGAAGATTAAATATTTTGATAATTCACCTTTCTAAGCCCCTTTTGTTCCCCTGCCTTATGCTATCAGACAAGCACACAGGATACTATTAGCCCATTATGGGTTGTGTAGTTAACAGTGATGGATTAAAACCCAAACTGTCAGATGTGTGAGAGAATGTGTGATGTTATATCATGAAGGCATGTGTTTCTATGCAGAAATTCAAATAAAACCAATTTCCTCCCCAGTGTTAAAGATTAGCTGATGTCATTTCTGTTTATTTTGGATAAATCAACTGAAGAGCCTCCAGCTGTGCAGCGCCGCCGCTGTGTTAACTACTGTACAGCTATTTATAGCTCAGCCAACAGACTCCACTTTGTGCCTGCTCAGAGCGCTGGAACAGCAGCCGCAGACGCGCCTCCTGCTCTCTCCTGCTCTCTCCTGCTCTCTCCTGCCTCCATGATGAGGTACCAAAGGTGTAGATGGCACACAGAGCTCATCTCCATGGAGATTCGGGACGACGGGCAACACTAAATAATGCTCGGCTGCCTGCATCTTTTCCCTCCCCCTGTGTGTCGCATGCAAATAAACGCTGAGCCCTCCCTGTCACACACACACACACACACACACATCCCCATAGAAGCACATGTTCTCACTTCGGCGCAGCAGAATTATCAATCGTGTGGCTTTCTTTGAGAAACGGTTTTGATGCTCAGGGATGATCTGAGGTGCGGAGCGAGAGGAGGGGGTAACAGCTTGTCAGGGGGAGACTAAAGCAGGAATGTGTTCAAACTCATGCTGTCTTCTACCAGACATTTTCAGGGACTTGGAGAGTGTTCAGTTTTTGTCACCAGATGACAAAATGAACCACCATCATTTTCTATAATTCAGAGGCTGATCTATTTCCTTTCCTTTTTTATATAAAGAAAGCAGATGGGATGGAGGGTGGTATATTGTTGAAAGGACAAATGCAGGACAAGGAGGCAACAGTCAGGCTGGAATATTATTTTACTAAGACAAGCTAAACAGGAACATAAAGTGTTAAATAAACAGAAATTAAAGTAGCGTTCTTTTAAGGAGTGCATGTACCTAAATGCATTGCAGCCCAGGTTTTAAATGAAGATGTCCTGCAACCTGTTTGCTTTCAGAGTATGTGTTGGGCATGACTCTCAGCTACTACCACACCAATCGTTAGCTCAGTATCTGTGAGTTGTAGCCATTTTTGTAAGGTTGATTAGCTGTGGCAGCTATTTTCAACATGTATCCAAATGTTAATCAGTTGTAGGTAAGCACCTAATGGTTACTTTCTGACATTTGACTAAAATCCATCCACTGGTTCAATAAATATTTTGCTAACAGTCAAACAAGCATGCACACACACAGGTATACACACACACGTACACACAAGCAATTACACGATTTATCGCCCTCCTTTCATTAATAACTCAAGGAAAAAACAAGCAAAGGAGCTGAAAGGGGGAAACTGAAAACCAAGAAGTAAATATTCACAGCGAAGATAACGACTAACACATCACAGGTGTGATGATTAGAAATTAGAGTCAGGTGTGAAAGGGGGCAGGAGCAGGAACTAAAACCTACAAAAACCAAACCAGGGATTAGAAGCATTAACTAAACACATAAAAAAGATCCAAATCATTACAGAAATTCAACCAAATTACACAAACAGAGAACATGAAAACTAAAACACTAGTGTTTTAATAAAAAAAAAAAATCTTTTTTTCAGATAATTAACAAGAAAAACTGAGAAGAAGGAACTCAGTGTGAAGATTTAACTGAGGACCTCAGACTACATTCATTACAGCTGATTATCAGGTCCAGAGTGGCAGAATATTGTTTTTTATTTAAATTTGATCTGTGATGAAAGGAAGCAACAAAGGTGTGCACTTTAAAGATAAGGCCTCAGTGTTTGATGACATAATCTCATCGACAAAGGATTCTTTATTTTAAACTGAGGGACGGATTGAAAGGCAGCCCATAATACTCCAGTTAATTTTCCCTTTTTGCTAACTGTTAAATGAGCTACACGTATCTTTTCATGCAACACAAATAATTATAAATGCTCCTCCTGATGGACTCTGTAACTCTAGAGTTTTATATTAAAAGGAATGTTGGTTTTCCGAGCACCAGTTCAGTTGGTTCTTTTAATTCAGCTAAACGCCACATTTTGATGATTTTATCACCCCAGAGCAGCGACCACGCCAGCAGCTGAAGGATTCATTAGTGAAGCAGCATCCTCGGCTCCGAGGCGTCCACAGGAATAATGCCGGGATGGGATCTGTAAACGCAGGATGAGCTCAGTCGGAGGTGGAAGTTGAGAAGTGGGAATCTGCTGGGGCTTGTCCTGTCATCCCTCATTACTCCCTTTTATTGTTTCAGCTTGTTTTATTTTTTTTCCCTGTGCACTTTTGAAGGTTGTCATGACAATAATGAACAGCGTTTCCATGGAGAAGGGCTCAGTCAGAACCATTTCACTGTCTGAATCACTGCTGGTGGAAAAGGACAAGCTTGACTTATCTCCAATAAACTTTCACAAATTTATGGCTTAATGAGGATGTACATCAGAGGGTAAATGTACTAATTTGATGTTACATAATGAATTATGAATCAATATTGAATTATTTTAGCCGGAGATTTTGGAAAGCATTTAGATAAGAATACTACAAAACAAGAGCTGGATCTGTTCATTGATTTCTTCTTAAGCAAGCCATTTCTTTTAAATCAAACCAGATCAGCTTTTGTAGCAGGTCTGAGTCTTGTTCCAGCAGGGATGGATCACAGAGGGTTGAAAATAAAAAGAGGAGCGTGTTTGCTGTGCAGACCGGCGCTCTGATCTCTTTCTCTTCCCGCTCTCTAAGTTCCACAAACATCCCCGTTCAGAGAGAAAAGCCACTGTTATCTTCAGAAGTTGTGTGGATTTAGGAGCTGCTGTCGTCAACACAGCCATAAGGATTGTGCAAGACGTCGCTTCAGGTCTGAGCTCACAGCAAATCAATATGGATGATGATTCTCACATTTTTCCACACATCAAATAGTCCAGGTTGAGAAATCGTACCGAGACGACGCCCCGGGATCAGCCAACTCTCACACTGGAAGTAAAAATACAACACCAAATTATTCAGTGGAAAACCTCACTGGTGTAGTTTTCATCAAAATTATCATATCGCTCCCCTCAAATGGTTCCTGGAAATGTTCAGATATGTTGTCTCTAACAGTTTGCGCATATTTCTTTTGTAGCTCTTTCTATTCGACGGTGGGATCTTGTAGCTGCTTGTTAGCAGCCGAGGGATTCAGACGTTTACACCTAATTATTTTATAAGATAGGTGAGAATTTACTTCCAATCTGACAGCATCTAACAGACCAGTGACCCCTGCAGTTTGAAATAGCTGTAAAAACAACATGAAAGGGCCGAATCGTTTTAAAAGATCATCATTAATGGGTTTGCTGGAATGGACCCAACCTTGAGGAGCAAAAGTCGAGATCAGGATTTCAATCAAATCATGATGAAAGTTCAACGTGAGTCTGATTTATCCATTCCACAGATGGGGTTGCTTTTAGTGTTTCACCAAAACTCTTTCCAAGCTTTAAGTGTATTTATTGTTTTATGTCGTGAAGATTTTCCAAATTGTCCAGGATTTTTCATCTGAGATTCCCCACTTTTGCTTTTCTAAACACACCTCTGATCGTTGCGTCCAAACTATGCCATGTGGTCTCAAAAAAAGCAGGCAGGTAAAGCTAGTTAGTCATTTTTAAACAACACAAAATGTTTTATGTGCATAAAGTATGAAAATAAGCTACAGTATCATTAAACCAAACAGGAACAAAGCTCGAGAAAAGAAAGAATTTAATATTGACAGTCTGACAAGAAGCAACTAAAACCTGAGAATATCGATGATTGAGGTCATGAGAATCTCAAAGCAGCTGAGGGTTTTAAAAACTAAAGCCAGGACTGTGGACACACGGGATGAAAAATCTTGAACAAACAGGATTAAAATGTGAACCTATAAAATACAAGAAAACTAAATCAAAAGATAAATTAATAAAAAATGTAACAAAACCCAAAACAAGCACTCAAAGTAGTGCGACTGTGAAACTTTCCTCCAGTTCTTCGTGGTGGACCTGCAACATGTCTTTGTTTTTCAGGATGACAATTTGAGTCTTTTTCCACATCTTGGTGAAGAGGCTGCAGCTGAAGAAATCACTTTGTTTGACATTCCTGATGTATAAATCTATAGTCCCATATTCTGGACCTGAGCTCATCAGATTTTTTTCCATAATACTTCGTGCTGGTCGGTGTAACTAACCCTTTGTTGGCATCGAGAAACTACCAGCTGCAGTCAGTCATGATCACTGTCAAAAAGACTTTAAAAGACATTTTAAATCCTTTACCATCAATTTGTCAACGTCTGAATGCTTCAAATTAAGATTAAACCTCTTTTTTTCCTTTATTTGCCTCACTGTCCTTCTGCTTCTATAAAAGAAATGAAAGAAGCCATGAAAACTCTGATATGGTGATGAGATTTATGTTCATGTTGACTGTATCTAAAGCTCTGACTGGAAGTCTTAATATTGAAAAAAGGAGCAGCAATCAATAAATCTATAGATCCGATCCATCCCTACTGATTACATCTGTCCATCAAAGTTTATAATCTCACCTGTAATGTAGATGATATTTTGTATAATTCGTGTTTTTTTTTTAAACATTCAGAGTTCAGGATTTAAAGTAACTAAAACAGTGATTGACTGACAGCCCTTCACTGTCTTAATTTTATAAAACAGCTGCAGAAAACTGTTCCGTCTGCAACGTCTCAGGATGGTCGCTCCTTGTTAAAGTGAGAAGCCAAAAGAGCAAAACACCAAACAATAAGCTAAATGAATCCAACCCTGTGAGCGGGGTGAAGAAGTAATGATCTGTGAAGAGCAGGAGAATTATTTCCCAGTCGATACCCTGAAGGGAGTTCCCCCGGCTGCAGGAGGATTACGTGTTCGGCAGAAGGACAGTCTCTTCTGAGCCTCTAATGGACAGCACTCTCTGTTCTCCTGTGCCTCTGCAAGTGTCTGTATCTATATGTGTGTGTGTGTGTGAAAGCTGGAAACAAAATGTCCAACAGTGAAAGAACATTGAAATAACACTTTGAAACCATCAGCGTTGACCCTGACCACCACCACCACTGCGTCTTCCTCTGCCTCCATCATCTAAGGACGAGCTGAACACCCAGCATGTCTGTAATCAGGAATCATACTTCGTTTTATTTAAATTTATGGTTGAATCACAACTGACAGGCTTTCAAGTCTGGTTAAGGCTCCACTTAACTTCAGCGAAGCTAAAAATAATGAGTGATGGCAGGCAGTGGTGAGGCGGGAGCCAATAAGTTCCAGTTTGATGGGAGCCTGTGAGTCAGCCGCTAACCTTTCTCTGAAGTCAGTTTTTATTCGTATTGTTGCTGTTTTTAGCGCTGAGGGCCTGAAGTTGAACATTCACAGGTGTTTTCTGTTTATCCCTCGGGTTTGCAGAAGGCTGGATTGATCTGGATCCACGTCGTAACGACTGATGGAGGAACAGTCAGTGAGGCGGTGTAAAGGCCAGAGCAGCTCCACTGTTGTAGAAAACTGCAAGAACATCTCTGGGCTTTTACATTTCATTTCAGCAATCCACTTCATGCATGTTTTCTACGCAGTGTCTCAACATTTTATGCTGTTTTCATTTTACATCAACCAACATGTAGACACGTTAAAGTCTGCAACCTTTACAGGCCAAGAGTCAAATCTGCCCTTTGTTCCACTAAATAAAGTTTATCCAGAGCCAGAAAAACCTACTGGAGAAATGACAAGAAGAAAATGTGACTCGTTAGGTTTTATTTAATAGTACTAATAAAATCATAATTATAAAAGTAAAGAACTAGAATAAATTGTTGACATTTATTAGTGTTTTTTCATGTTAAAACAAATAAAAAAAGACCAAACTCTTATGAAAAAGGGAAATTAACCATTTTATAAATGATCATATATGGGCTATTTTACTTAACAGTACTTAACATGTCTTCTTTTAAAAAAAAAACAACTTTCCAAAAATTTACATTCTTTATTGTTTCTGCATAAAAACAGCACAACTCTAATTTGTGCGTCCTTTGTATATTTAGGCTTTTTAGAAAATTTAATTTGTTGAGCTCAATAATAATGATTTGGTTAAAATAAAGACAGCTGTTGACTCAAAAGGGATAAATCTATAAATAGTCTTTTGTCAGTATTTAGATGGGATGAGTGATGGGAAAGTGTACTTTAAGATAGGTAAAAATATATTCTCCTTAATGATTTCATGAGACCAAAGTACCCTAAAATGAATTTTAATTGAACTGTGAATGCAAAATCTTTCCTCATCATAAGATATATTCTACAGAAGCTGAGAAAGGACAAGTTTAAAATGTTGTTTTAATTACATTTTTTTACATAAGTTTATTTATATAATCTAATCACAACGTTTAAATATACAAAATAAAATATATTTAACCATTTTGACCTTGAAACCTTTGCTTTCTTGTGATAACTACAAATTATTTCAATATCACAATGAGACTAAAGAGTTTCTTCTTTTTCCAAGGTGAGGACAGTCGTGTTATAAGCTGATTTGAGCTGAAAACGTCACATAAGGGAACACGCATCGCCTCAAAGCGTGGTTACAGAGGGATCGATGAAACTGGGTACAACTCGAGAACCACCTGTTTTTACACCATAATCATCTGCTGGTCACAAGGAAACCAAACCAGACCGATTTAGCCAGATAATGAGATAAAACTAATTTGGTTTTCTCAGGACAGCAGAATAGTTCTTCGTTATCTTGAAAAGATTCTATCAAACTGCAGACACAGCTTTTTTTGGCTTCTGTAATGTTCCCAAGAAACATTTTTACACTCTAAACAATTTACTAGATAATATTAATAAAAAGTGATGAGTAGTAAAGATTGTTTTTCACGTGATACTCCTGCTGCAAATGCAAATCTTCGTGTTGAATCGGAAGTCAGCTAAATATCCGGAAAGGTAATGAAACCCTATCAGGCATCTGCTGAGAAGCTTAAAGCTTTTTGCTACCATTTGTTTCACGTTGCCACTGACGCGATTTCTCTCAGAGAGGAAGAAAGCTCAGTCATTATGTCTCAAGGCAGGCGGGAAATAAAACAACCATTAGTATGTGCATTTGCTTCCTCACCTCCGTGCCCCGTGAAGTCTCTGACATACTGGGTCCATTTAGATCCATTCGTACTCAGCCACTTCCTGAAGAAAGAAGGCATTCAAAAAAACAGAAAAACAGAAGTGAACAACTGAAGGCTGCTGAATACTCAGCAGTCATTTGGCTTCTTTCAAAAGCCTCTTTCTACCAAGGCTTAAAAAAACCCCTTTTTCTTTGGAAATAAAAATGTATTGCAAATGCTGAGTGTTGTGAGCTCTTACTTATACATAATGAAGTCGTTACTTCTGTCTAAAATCAGTGACTTACAGAAGGAGCACATTCACTCCTGCTCAGCAGTGGGCCAATCAGGAGCCCGCTGCTCTTCAGCTGTCATTACAGAAGGGCTTTTTCAGAGCTGCAATCCAACAGAATGTCTGAACGGCTGCAATTATCCCCTCTGATGTGGCCGGCACACACAAAATGGCAAATGCATTAGTGATGAATCCTCCCCCGCACTCACTCTCAGGTAAGAAGGGAACCATCAAGGAATTATTGTGCTACCTTCAGCTTCTCAGTGCTCAATATCACGTTGTTAAATATTGATATTCCTATATATTTCTTTTTTACTAATTGCTTTGATTGTATGTGGGTGGATCATATGACCGAAAGACAAGTTTTAGGAGTGTCAGGGGATGTGGCAAGCAAAGGCAACACTGTTAAGAGAGGCTGACGTTTTTACAGATATCACATTGTTCTCTTAGGAACGTGTTTCTTTCTTTCTTCATCAAGCAGGAAAACAGAGCACACTGAGGAACAAGCTAGTATTTACAGTATGCAAACCAAAGAGCATGAAATAAAAATCAAGAGTATGTCCCTATAAGTGTGTTTGATTGTCAGACGGAAAGACGGACAGTTCAGATCCTAAAATCTGTTGACTGAAAGGAGAATTTAGAGCTGAAGCTGAAGACAGTTTGTTCAGGTGAATGGTGTTTGGGGAATTTCAGGCACATCAAAACCAAAGATTGAACCAGACTTGCTTAAAACCTTTAACCTAAAAAGACTAGACTGACTGTGGTGGTGTCCATGACTGGACAGCCAGGTGGGTGAGGATGATGATGCTGATCATCACACTTTAATGGCAAAACAATAACAACCAGGCAGGTCAAATTACTGCCTGCCGCCGAGGAGGTAATGTGATTGCTTGTGTTGTATGTGTGTGTTCGTTTGTCTGTCTGTTAGCAAAATATCTCGCAAACCACTTGACGGGTTTTAATGGAGCTAATCTAACCAACCTTGGTAAACACAAAAACGGCTTCAACTCAGACAGTTTCACAGATATAGATTTAAAATCTGGTGTGGTAGTAGCTGAGAGTTGTGTCAGGATTGGGGTTGAGTTATTTTTTGAGTTGACTTTTGTGTTAGGTTTGTTGTTTTCCCTGTGTTTAGTTTATTCGCCGGTGTTTAATATGTTTTCTGTCGTGGTTCTGCTCCCTGTGCCCCGTGTCCCTTGTGCCATCACTCACTCTCCCTCAGTAGTTCTCATGTTAATCTGACTCAACCACTCACACCTGTCCCTTGTTTGTAATCAGTCACCTGTGTTCATTTTCCAATCACCCTCTGCTTTTAAAAGCTGGTCATCTTCCTCGTTGACTCACTGGGTCATTGTTGCTTTTGTTCTCTGTCTGGTTTTCCTCATGTTCCCTGCTGGTCAGGATTTAGTATGTTTATTTTCTCAGCTTTGTTTCTTCCACATCAGTGTTTTGTTATTTTAAATGAATTAGTTTTTTCTTCGGCTCTCTGTGTGTCAGTCTTCATCTTGTGTTCAAACCATCCACCCACTAACCTGACAGCGCTGACAGATCGCACAAGGTCTTTGTTTCAAACTTTGGCATGAAAGCCACAGGTGATGTCAGTTTATTTGTTAAATAGTTTTTCTTTTTCGCAAAATTCACTCTTTTGATTCACCTGGACCAAACAAATAAGCTCAAAGAGTTTCCAAAAGAGAAAACACTGAAAATGGAAATGCAAACTTCTTAAATTCATGCGACCACATTTGGGCCTGAATCCTGGGAAACCATCTGCTGAGGAAAAATGATAACAAAATCAGCAGCACCTGAATGAAGTAGTCCTTTCAGTAAAACCGTTTGTGTTTTTCTGCACGTTTCAAATCTGCTGAAAATGCTTAGGTTGTAAACATCTTCTGTCAGGAAATACCAAAGATAACCTTGTCAGTAAAGTCCTACTCTGCTGTCGTCAAACGGCTGAAGACGGTGAAGCTGATGTCACAGGTTTTGGATGTGCGTACGTCCAGCTCCGGCTGCAGAAATCCTCCAAACTAATCCTGGGAAAACAGTTTTAGTTCACGCAATTTAGGACCTGTCTTCATCTCTCAATGCACTGATATTCAACATTCTACTATGGTAAAAATTTAGCACTACAATCTCTCTCCCAAGTTAAAAAAAAGTACAATTCAGAGAGCTTATTTGTTCTGCTGATAGTTCATATCAGGCACTTAGGTTTTGTGTAATAAATACTCTAAAAAAATGATTTGGGGCTTTAATCAAAAATATAAACATAACGTAAATGTCAATTTTTTGGCTTTATTTTTTTTTAAAACAGGTTTTATTCCAAGCATGAAATAATTCGTGCAGTTAGATGGTTGTGTTTGACTGTGAGCATGTGTATTTTATTTATTTATTTACCACTGATGTATCCTGTGACCTCTGCACTTCCCATGTTGCTTCCTTGTGCTTTTCTTTCTTTAATTAAATCTTCCTGTTTACCCATGACTCATCAGTTTTTCTGATAAAGATCAACGTTATGTGTGAGCTTTCTAAAAAACATTTGTCTATACTTATAAACAATAGAAAATCAAGAACAGTAACTTGGGGTTGTTTCTGCAGAGGGACTCTTGTTTTAATATATTTTTTCCCCTCCATATACTTTTAGGTGATGAGGTTTTGGTTTTGTTCTAAGAGATGCTCCTCAAAACACAATAATCTTTCAATCTTTATTTTCCTTTCAGAAATATTTCTGGCTCGTCTTCCTTGTATCTCCGGCTCGAGTGTGAAACAAGTACAACATAAAACGACTCTCCTCTCATGGTTCACATGATGCTGCTGTTAGTTACTGCTTGTCAGAGGGAGTCCGGGACTCAACGGTCTAATTGGGGATCCAGAAAGACAAGGTGCAGTGAGTCCACCGGGAACTCAATGTGGAAATAATTGCTTAAGGTTTTTAATCTTTGAAAAGCTCTGTGAATAGAATCATCGCATTACAGCCAACATGACTTCACGTGTGATTGTTTCTTTAGCAACCTTTTCCCATTTGCTCACTTTCTTCTCACTTTTTTTAAAAATATGTAAATGTTGATGTTTTTTAAAGTGTTGTTGCTTCTGCTGCTTGCTGTCACACTGTGCCAAATAAGCTCTCTCAGCCGTGCGTGAAGCCTCGTGCACAACTTGCTGCTCATCCAACAGGAAAAAGACAAACGGAGGAGAAACAGCTGCAGCTCATGACTCACATATACTATAAAACAGCTGCTTATACTTACATTTAAACAACAGCCCTCTTTGTTGCTACAGAGCAATTTGCATGAAACGTCTGTTAAAGCAGGACAAATATTATAGTTTGATGAATAAAAACCACAGTAAAGGTGTGTTCAGCTCTTTAAACATTTTCTATGGCTGTCAGTCAGTGTTTTTCTGGACTAATAAGTGTGATGGAATCATACTTACAGTTTTAAAGAAACTCTTTCCTATAGAAAGGAGAAAGAAGAAGACATGACTCTGACAAATTATTTGTTATGTGAAATTGTGACGGACAGAGACCTAAAAGCTGTGGAAGATTAAAGCATTTAAAGACCTAGAATTCCTTGAAGGAATGCATATTCGCCCTCCACCTTTCATGTAAGAGCTTTAAACTGAGACTCGCATGACTTGCACTTAGACTAAACTCATCTTGTCTTGAAAAATGATAAAGTTTCAGCCTTTTTAGGTGAATCTTGAAAATAATGTCATGAACAATCATATGCAATATTATGAGATCTTATGTGATCTGTTAGTGATCGACTATTAACTTCCATCGCTCCAAACTTAAGTTCAGTATCTGTAAAGTTAACGGAGCTGTAGCCAGTTTGTGTTTGCTCTGGCAGCCATCTTGAACGGGGTTGACGTACAGTACATCCTATGATTACTTTCTGAGAGTTTCATTAAAATCTGCTCACTGGTTCTTGAGATCGTTTTCTAACAAACAAATACACACACCCCTCCTTTTAGTAAATTTAAAAATATATATATTTTAAATGATATGTCTTGCTCATCTGACAGGTAAAGAAAGTGTCTTTGCAGGAAAGTTGTATGCTTTTTAAAAGCAGCTACGTTTAAAATGATATAAACTGCAACATTTCAGAATTAGTTGCAAGGATTTACACTTTATTCTTCTACACTGTCCTTCAACAATTGTCTAATTGTCAAATCAGGTGAGTCAAAGCAGAGAAACAAGTAAAACATGCAGGATGGTGGCCCTCCAGGACCAGGATTGGACGCCACTGTTATAAACGAACATTTTTCTTGTGAACAATGTTCATTTCATGAAAACGGTCCACATCAGAGAGGAGAGTGAAAACTAAATGCTTCTCTGTGAAATCACAGTCTGTGAGGTGGCCCTTACTGACTGTCATGTTGTTTGCAGCTTAGCTAGTCAAACATTAATGCTGTCGACGCTCCCGGATCAGTCCTCTGAATGGACCTCACAAGGACCCTCTGGCTCTGCCGTGGACGCAAACAGCAGCTGAAGGTACCGTGTGAGAGCACGTCTGATGGATGTCTGCCCACACAAACCCCGTCTGCCAGGAAAATGCCACTCGAAGTGTAAAAAATATCCAGCGACCGTCTTTTCTTAGATCAGGTGGCGGTGGGGAATCAGGAAGTAGCCTCTTGGCTGTGTGAGTGTGAGTGTGTGTGTGTTGTCAGGAGATAAATATCGGTAAAAGAACCTCCAGGTGGGATTCTCATCACACACTCTCTCTGTGTGTGTGTGCAGCATCACGTCAGGGCAGCCTGTTTGTGCAGGTCACGCGTGACACTGTGGTGGGAAATGATTTGTTTATAAGATACAGAGCAGAAAGACACCCGGAACAGATCGCTCTGGAAATACAAGAAGGGAAATGTGACACAGCCTTGGAGCCAAACTGTTTGACGTGAACACCGTGGGGCAGAGCAACAATGTCCGGAACAACTCACTGCTTTATTGGGATTGTTCACAATCATTTAATCATATGACTCTGCAGATTTAAGCAAGCCCTGCAGGACTGAAGGCTTATAAACCAGCAGAACAGAAGTCATCACTAATACAGATGGAGAAGCAGAAATATGTTTATATTGTTCTGACCACTAAAACTGTCTCTTTGCTGCCTGAAATTCTGAGCTGCTATCTGCTGCTTACATGTAAAAAACATGTGCAGAAGACAGAAAATAAAAAGTCTCTTTAGTGATGAACGTGTAGCCGTTACTTTGGCAAGAGGCCCAGTTTGTGTCAGAGCCAGAATATTTCAATTCCTGTCGGTTTGGTAGACTAACCTACAAATGTTTAAAACCACTGAAGACATCCACCTCTGACCCAGCTGGACAAGAGCCAAGCAGCAGAATCAATTTAACTGGAGACGACGTTAAAATGAAGGGAGAGGAGTAAAATGTGCCGAGGTTCTGAGTTAAATAAAAATCTAACAATCAGACGGAAATCCACAAAGGAAAAGACTTCACATGTTTTGGTGTTGTTTTGGGTTGCCATCTTAAATGTGAGGCTGAAATTAGAAAAGTGTTTAGACCTATTAAATCTCATCCTGACTGTTTTTGTCTTTGCCCAGTTAGTTTTGCTTTCTGTGATTCTGTCACACCTGTCCCATTGTGTACCTGTTTGGGACCAAAATATTAAACAATTGCTTGATCAAAAATCAACTTTAGATAAAAAATCAATGAAATGGAACCACTGTGAAATACAGAAAAAAAATTATAATTGATTTTGGCAGAACTAGTGAGAAAGCCCAGCCCTGTTTAGAGCTCTTTAGCTCAGGTCACATGTCTGAACAGACATTTTGATATCTTTGACGGTTTTTACTCTTTTTGTCAAAGACATACAGTAGAGAGTGGGCACATTCAAACTCCCATTGACTTCCATTATGTCTGAGCATTATGTCTCTTTAAAAATGGAAATGAAGGACCTTTTTAACTTTTCACATCTCCTACATAAAACAAAAAAATTCACGTGTAACAGCCAGATGTTTCTACCACTTACAGTTCAGGAATGTTTTCAATATAACTTTAGGTTTTTGACAGTATAAAGCTTGTTTTCTAGTTTATGTTTCTGTCTGCCGGTCCAATGAAGGCTGCTGTCAGGGAGTGACAGAGACAGGTGTGTGGTTACCATGGTGACCCTAATGAGCCTCTGTCAGAAGCTTTAACGTTTTTTTTTACCTTGGTTCTTTTTGCACGTCTTACATGATGTATGCATCAAAATGTAGCTATTTTGTCAGCTTAGATTATTACAGAAGTAAGACCCGAATCAGTATGTTAGAGTTTCAGTTTTAACTGCTTTGGCAACGACTGAAACTGTCTGATTCAGAGTTCACACTTTTGTTTTCCTTGTATTTTAAAGATATTTCTTTTTTGTTTGTTTGTTTTGCAGTCTAAGTATTTCTGCATACCTTACTCTAGTGTAATCATATCTATTTAATCATCTTTTAATTTCTTCAGAAACATTGTGCTTCGCTTCATCATACTTGCTCAATTTTTGCTTCATGCTACTTTTAGCTATCATTTAGCTAGCTTTTTGGAGTTTTTAGCTGACCATTAGCTACTTTTAGCTATCATTTTGTTACTTTTAGAGTTTGTGTACTGCTACATTTAGCTAGCATTTTGCTATTTTTTATCTTTTAGCTGGTGTTTTGTTCCTTTTAGGTTTACCAACTCAGTTTCAGCTTCTTCTGTAAATTCCAGTCATTCATCCTCAGCGTTTTCACAGAAAATGCTATTTCTCTAGTTGTTCATGAACCTCCCACAGCACGGAATAACGGAGACACACAACAGGACTGCTGAATAAAAGTGGTTACTTTAATTGTCTCTTTAACCCATTGTGTCAACACACAGCATCTCTCTATTCACCTAAAAGTTAAAGTTCCTATCTTACTGTTCCAGTCAGACCTTTCTTCCTGATTATGTTCCCAGTTTTGTGCCGGACGCCGTCGCAGTTCGAGTGAGAAACACACAGTAGAGATTGCTTTTTCATTAGTAGTCCCACTCCACTGCACTGGTTTAGATAAGCAGCACACAACACTGAAGGAGGAGAAAAAACACAGAGCGAAACACCGAAAACCTACAAGTAATTTTACTCTACACACGCTCACACACATGCTCTCACACCAACACACACACACAGACAGGCGCTCAGCTATGTTTACTAAAAACAACCACACACAAACACCTGAAACCAACAGACACCAATGTAACATTACAGACAGTACAAAAATCAAAAAAATATCTGAAAATATACAATTATTATTTACAACTCAAGTATACACCCTGTCACTGTCACTATAGATACTCAGTGTGAATTTATCAGAATGTACATCAATATGTACAGATTAAATACATCGTCTTAAATACTATAAATATATCTGTTTGGTCACATAAAGATTATTTTCACATTTAAATAAATTTACTGTTACTCTACTTTTGTCAAGTTCGTATTGGTGACTGAGCTGAGATAAAGTCTAGAAGTTGCTTGCAACACAGCGGACACTTGAACGAGACAAAGAGACCCTGGAGTTTTTGTTTTCAGTTTTTGATAACATAGTTACTGATTGGCAAAAAGCTTTTTCACTGCCTGAGACCCTGCAGAGATTAAACAGTGCACAGAAGTGTTTGCAGATCTAAACTACCCTGCTCGTGTACAAGTTTATCAATAAATGCAGCATTTGTAAAGAAAACTCACAGAGCGTGATTGTGCTTTCGTCAATACTAATATCAATTTATCACGTGAAATCTGTTGCTACAAAAGTCCCGGTGTTGTTTAGTTTCTTTTGACAATGGCAGTGCAGTTCATTGTGCAAATTTATTTCTTTGATTACCATCTGTAGGTTGCTGGAATCAAAGTTTAATCTTAAAGTTTTTTCACCCAGTGAGCTCAAAGCAGCTCACAGTTGGGATTTATAATTTATGAAAACAGAAAACCTCCTGCATGCTCGCGGTTCTGTGCTTTACTTCTAAGCAATTTGTGTAAAATAAGTGCCTTCACTTTCTGTGCCATTTCTGGGCAATGTTTTATGCACGATTTGGCATAAAATCTGTAAACCTTTACATGTAAAAGTTTACCAAATGTGACGATTATAATCTGACGTATGAAGACTTTAAGAACATTTTCAGGCTTACTTGTAACGTCTCAGGTTGTTGATGCTGAAAACATTCATTTTTTTGTGCTATTTTAGTCATTACATGAAGTCTGTTACCTTCGTGTACAGCTTATTATCGTCAGTGTTACAAGAATATATGGGAACTTATTAAATAATGTAGCTATGACAACAAATATGTGCTGTTAGGTGATAGCTGGCCTGTTACCAGAACAAATAATGGATCCACTGCAGAGAGCACATGACCAAATTTAGACAAAAACAGCAGGAATGGCTCTGTACTCAAAATAACAACTGGGACATAGTGTAACTAAACTTAGCAGAAAGGTTAAAAGGAACCAGCCAACATGAAAGCTATGATATTAAAATTCAAAACATCAACACCAGATGATTGAAAAGCAGATTTTCATTTACGAAGCCAGTCCTGAAAAAGTTGGGACATTTCTTAGATGCAGTTCTTCAGGCTGGTGAACCTGTGCCCATCTTTACTTCTGAGAGACTGAGCCTCTAAAATGCTCTTTTTGTACCCAGTCCACTTGCAGATCTGTTGTAAATTAACCTAATTTGCTGCTTCCATTTTTACCACTTACTTCTACAGCCTTTTTAGATTTGCAAATCATTGCATTCTTGTTTGATTTACATTTTACACAAGTCCCAACTTTTCAGAATCAGGGTTTGTAAAACAAATTAGAAGAAACAAATGATTTTTCACCTTTTCTATTTGTGCCTTTAGTGGTCTTTCATTCCCCCTTTTCTTATTTAGAGATCTGTAACAACAAAGCTGTTTTTGTGTTTTTCATATTTGTGCTTAACAAACAACTCCAGGGTCTGAATCTACTTAAAGTGCTCAAATGAACGAGACAAAACGTTGACTCAAACAAACTCACTCGTCGTAAAAATAATAAAATGACAAAAGCATAAGGCAAACAGATGACACAGATGCTGTTTAGGCACCAAACAATGTGACTGACTGTGCTTCACACTACATCTGTTCAGTCTCAAGTCATGGTGTTCTCTCAGGGAGGGGCCGCAGAAGAAGAAGTGTCCCTCTGCTGTTCACCAGAGACACCTAGTGGTCAAATCCATGTATTACCACTTATTCCGAACATTAATATCACAGTACATTTCCACGGTTGTACAAGGTTATACATTAAAATAAAAAAAACAAAGGCATTGTTTTCACACTTTGGATCACAGAAAAAACATTAAAGTGTAGTTTGTAGTGCTGATGATGTTAAAGTGGTCTTAAATTGAGGAATGTGCAAGTGTTGAACCTAAACACCGTCCACTCAGAGTTGGATTATGATTGACTTGGACTGGCGGTGAACCACCTAACTCAATGCACTGCAACAACATTGGCGAGCGAATTCTTACAGGTAACCAACAGATGTGCAGGTGGAGCAGAGAAAGCGGGGTGTCCGCTCTCCTGCTCCTCACGCACATCACAGGAGAGTCTGTTTCTATGGAGCGTTGCCACGGCTTCCCCTGAGTAACACAGCTCTATTTTTAAATGGGCCGGGTCACCAGGAGCTCTCATTCAGCGGCAGACAATACAAGCACACTGACATGGCCATCTGTGTGTACATAAAGACTGAACTCCCTCTCTGTCTGCCTCTCTGGTTGAACATTTGCTGTGTTCATTCTTCTAAGGCATTCATTAAAATAGACTGATTAAAAACGGAAAATCTTTGTCTTGACCCACTGCAGCTGGAACAACACAGCCAACAACGCACGTACCGCCGGTGGCAACAGCTCTATAGCTTTGCTTATTGAGGAGGAAGGTTGTTTAAAAGACAAATGTTGTTTGCGTTTTAAGGCTCAGGGATGCTCTAAAGATGGCAGACGTTAGTGCTTCTGTGTTGAAATGACGACGGACAAAGCTACCCCTTATTCTGCACTACTGCAGTGTGTGTGCACGACCTAATGTGGTGTCCGAGACTATTACACAACATATACTCTATATATACATGTTTCTAATGTACATTTGAGGGAAATAGCGATAGAAGGAGAGCCATAGTTTTTATTTACTATTATTGCTGATGCACGATAGGCACAGTAAACTTAAAGATATAATGTGCTTGTAACACCATGAGAGTTGTTTACTACATACTGTTATGGATGCATTTGTAACCCTTCGACATGAGAAATGTTCTTGTACTGATCAGATAAAGGCGAGTGTTTTTATGGTTTTGAGTCTCCTTCTATTCTATTCCCACAGCTAACAATCCTCTTCAATGAACCAGAAAAAGCACAAACTGGTTAACACACGGAGTTACAACTCAGTACAACACAAACCTTTAGCATTGGACACTCCTTAACCTCAGAGTTTATAATCAAAACCCACAAACGACCACTCTAAACCTTTTTGCTCCCGTCTTTGTCCCCCTGTCTCTGCCACGTTGTCAAGATGAAAAAAACTTCTCTGTTTGAATGATCCCCTCCTCACTGGCTGGGCTGTACTCGCAATCAGCAGAAAGTGTTTTGTGACCAAAAAAATTTAAAAAAGGAAAAGAAACGTGTGGGTGGCGAAGCAGAAACGGGGGACAGAGGATTTTATCTCTGGAGGTTAAGGTGTGAGGAATGCTGCGAGTGCTTTTTCTCCCTCTCTTTACTTTTCTGTCTTCCTCCCTTCAGCCTGGGTAGGTTGAGGTTATGAGATTCTTGAGCTCAGTGGATCATAGCTCAGACTCGGGCGAGCCAATGTTCTGGTAGCCCGTCTTGGTGCTGGTGCCATAGTTGGTGTTGGTCATCTCCTGGGTGCCGCCGGGCCCCAGGTAAGCGCGTTGGGCGGGCATGGGGGAGGGGGTCTCGCCGGGGTTCTTGCCGAGGATGAAGCGCTGCTCATCCTGCTCCTCCAGGTTGGAGATATCCTTCATCATGCCTTTGCGGTAGGAGACAGACAGCTTGTTGGAGCCGTCTGAGATCAGATTGAAGTGGCGGGCGATGAAGACCATGGGCAGAGGCAGCATGGCAACCACAATGAGGGCGTACGCCATGGCTAAGGCCCAGGGGGAGTAGCTATGGAAACGCTCTGAGCCCTAAGAATGAAAGACAGCAGAGACGCACAGGATGGTGAAGAAAATGAAGAGCAAAAAGTGATGAAGAGATTAAGTTAAAACTTTAAACCACCTCTCAGTTCTTTATTTTCTGGTTCCAAGAAGTCAGACTTCCTTGTAATCTTTTAGAGTGGTTTTAATTAATTGATTTTAGGCTTTCTGAAGGTCTTTTAAAGGTATTTTTTTTAGATTCAGCTAAAGAAATTACAATAAATTGTGTTTTTGTGACCGGCTGCTGGTAAAATATTGCCTAATAATAAATTTAAAAAAATAATTTTGTGAAAAATTGTCTGTTTTCAACACAACACTAGTTCATCTCTGGAGTCCAGAAGTCTTTTTATACATATATGATTTTTATAGATCAGATTTGGGTAATTTTGAGTTGCTTTTTGGTATCTTCTGTGCTTGAGTTTCTTTATTAGTCCTATTTTTGTGATCCTTGTGGTATTCCCTGATTTATTGTATATTCTCCTTTGTGGTTTTTCCTCCTCGTGTTCCCTGTGTTTTAGATTATTGTATAGTTTTGCTCCGTGTGTTCTCTGTGTCACGACTCACCCTCCTCAGTAGTTTTCCAGTCAGCCTGCCACGCCCACCTCACCTGTTCCCCATCACCTCTCAGCTGTTTTTCATTTTCCACTCATCCTCAGTCCCATTAATTCAGTCTCTTCTTACTCGCTCCCCATCAGATCATTGTTGTTGCAGGAATGCTGTTCTTTGAAGTTTACCATTTATGAGTTTGCTGCCAAGTCAGCCTTTTGTTTTTGTTCTCCTGAATAAAAGTATTTTAGTTTCTCAAGTTTCCCCGAGCCTAACCTTCAACCATCCAACCTAATATGTTGAGCTAAAATGAGTGAAAAGCAGCCAAAGACAACCATCAAAAGACATTTAGAAAGCCTGACAAACTATTGTTCAAGTTCACTTTGAAAGACTACCAGAAAGTCTGGCTCCTTCGAACTTAATTATAAAGAAATGAGGAATGATTCAAAACGTTTTGCACAATGCAGTAAAACATTTACAAAACACTGAAAATGGTTTCCCTACTTTTTTCCCCCTTTCTAACTATGTTAAAACTCTCCTAGCCAGGATGAACTGACCTCATCTTCCACCCAGGCGTTGTACCCGGCAGGACTGACAGCCATCTCTATAACAGTGGCAGCGATGAGCACCACTAAGATGGCAGGTGAGACATATTTCCACATGTAGAAATAGAAGGAGTACGGCCTGAAACCAAGCATGTCCTCCAGGTCCTGCATGAACCTGCAGAAAGCAAGAAATGAACAAACGGTTCAAGAAAGCAGGAAAGGAAGGAAGGGAGGAAGAGTCACAACAAAACACTGAGAACAAGTTTCTCCTTTTAAAGTCATGGTCTATTGCTACCTAATGAACATCTGTCAGATGTTAACTAAGTGGCTATGTTTAACACAAAAACCTTAATTATATTTTTAAGAAACTTTGTTTTACAAACTGAAAATGTCCAAACTGTAAGCAACCTTGGAAATATGGAAGTTAGGTGAGACACTTTGGAGAGTTTACAAAGCTGACAGGTACAAATCAAGAGTGAGGCTTGCAAAACTAAGAAATAAAAAAAGAACGGCATCATGACAAATTAGTAAAATGGAAATCATTTCATTTTTTTCTAAAAATTTAAGATTTATCAACAGAAGCTAATTTCATTGAATGTTTCAGTTTTGTAAAAAAGAAACTGATGCAGTTGCTTAATTAAGTAAAACTGTATCCAAGCCCAATAAATTTTTACATCCCTTCAGGTTACCTCTTAGTGCCGTAGATCCAGGCCACAGAGATGTTCTCCAGGATCACCACCACAGTGAGAGGCAAACCAGCAGAGTAGTCATCAAACATGGTGACAAAGTAGTTCCCTGAACGCTGCACGAACAGCAAGCCTAACAGGAAGGCTATTATACAGCAAACCACTGAGGAACAGAAGAGAACAAAGCATCCGGTGAAAAACTGATCCGACGCTCTGACTGTGACACGGGACTGACCTGCCGGGCCGACACCTACCGCACAGAATCTCCTTGCGGACCTTGAAAGCGTCCAGTATGGGTGTGGTGATGCCGGTCATGGTTCCGATCATGCTTCCCAGGCCCAAGTTGATCAGCATGAAGAAGAACATGACAGACCAGAAGGGACTGGCGGGGAAGTGGGTCATGGCCTCTGTGAAGGCGATGAAGGCCAGGCCGGTGCCCTGAACTGCCTACAGGATGGAGAGAAATCCTCACAGTAGTTACTGATGGTGAATATTAACCACTCAGCTGCTAGAACAGTCATAAAAATGAAACACTTTTCCTCCATCAGTGAGTTCATTAATTATAGAGCAGCTACAAAACTAGGCAGTAAATTCATAAAAATGATCCTTGAGTCCAAACATCCTTTCTCTGACCTTATTCAGCTCATCCTCCAGGATGCAGGCGTCCAGGCCCAGCTGGGCGAAGCTGTCCTCCTTCACGGTTTTGATGACGCCGTACATTTCTGTGTAGTCCTGAGCCGACAGGTGGGAGAAGTTGATGTGAGGAGGAATCAGCTCTCTGCTCAGCACACCTGTGTTCAGGAAACCCAGAATCTTCTCCGCATTGCTGCAAAGTTAGAAATATAATGAGGACAGACTTCAAAGTGTGTCTTAAAAGTTAAAAAAACGGGGAGAGAGATACGTTTGTTTCTGTAAGACATACTCACTCGACAACACACTTCTCATTCATGACATTAGCTTTGAAGCCCAGGACAGCAAACACCACCAAGGTGGCCAAGATGGAGGTGACAAAGTTGATGATGGAGACCAGCGCAGCGTCAAAGTGGCAGTTGTTGTCTCTCTTGTTGTAGCTGGAGAAAGCGATGACGCCTCCGAAGCCAAGGCCGAGGGCGAAGAAGACCTGCGTGGCTGCTTCCCTCCACACCTGCGGCTCCAACATCTTCTCCAGCTGGTGAGACAAGAAGGAGGAAAAACAAAAAATATTCTGGAAATAAGGTCGTTTATCTGTCCTACAAAACTCCTGAACATTAATGTTTAATATGTACCGTATTCTATTTTTACTTTTCTTCAAGACAAGACTGAGGTGATGGTGATTAAAACAAAACCTGGTCATTTGATTTATATTATCGGAGAGCATTTCTTGCTCTTTCACTCACTATAAGGTTTGGTTTTATAGGATGTGGACCACAAGGTGATGTTTAGAGAATAAAGTTCTTATATGATTTTATCTTCCACATACAGTATTTATGTTTCCAGAACAAAACCTGGGAGCAAAATTAATTTATGCATCTGAATTTTATTTTTTATGTGCATAGGATATGTAAAAATTTTACAAAAATGCAGACAACATGCCACATTCTCTGATTTGAGCGTATTTTATTTCTTATATATGATGCAAATTTAAACAAGAACTAATCCCTCAAATCCAATAAATCCAATAAATTTTTTGTGTTCAATAATTTACCAGCAAAGTAATGCATTCTGCATAATCCTGAGTGTGAAATATAGATTTAATGTTTTTAAAATGGAGTGGAAGTTTGTATGTATTTTTAAACACATATTCACCACAAGAGGGAGACACTGAACCATAGCAGTGTGGATGAAATCCCTATTTTTCTGTCAATGGGTCTTAATAGGTGACGTTGCAACCATTGTATACGTTGATAAGTATCATGAATTAACTTTTAGTTTTCAATCTTTTTGACGATTACAGACAGCTAATATCTGCTATCTTTATCCTTAAAATGTCCCTAAATCCCACTGAGGCGACAGATAAAATCTATTCACCTTGCATTCCCCCGTTTTTCTGAGAAAATAATCCCAGATTTGCTCTCACCTTGGGAGTGAACATGTGAGCGATGCCGTCCACTGCTCCCTTCAGCAGCAGGCCTCGGACCAGGAAGCAGAACAGCACCAGATACGGGAAGAGAGAGCTGAAGTACATCACCTAAAAGAGGGAGAGAAAGTCAAGTGCATCACACAGTGTTGCCATGGATACGCTGTCTGAGACCTCACACATGGAGGCAGAAGTGCAGTCACACACACACATGATGGATCAGTCCCAACACTGCTTTGTATTTGCTCGACACCAAATCTGTGAAATCTTTCAGATGCAGAGAGGAGATATTCTTTTGACAGAATATCAGAACGATTACAGTTCTGACTCTAATAACTGAAGTCTATCAGAGTGTTTTTAAAAAGTATGTCAGACTCTGCCTCCGTGTGGAGTATTTCCCTGCTCTGTAGGCTGGATATTGTGCTCTGATATTCTGTATGACTCAGTTTGGATCAGGATTAAAAGATGTGGCTGTGATTCGTGCCAAAGAGAGAATTTTCCATCTCCATCCTGAATCAGCTTTTTTCTTGGTTCAGTTGAAGCTCATGAATGTTGCATGCCTCTGACTTTCATAATACAGATGAGATCCAAAAATAGACACATGAGAGGCTTAGCATTTTACCTTTACATTTAAAAGCAGAGTCAGTAAAACCCTCCCTGTCAGGGATGAATCGCTGATTAAAAACAAAAATGGAAAGCTGTTGTTGAAAGGATTTATCTTTACATTGCTTCGTTGTGCTGTTTGACAAAATGCAGAGGATTAATCTTTATGACATGCGTGTTCAGCACCCCCCCACCTCCCACATACCTTCCCAGAGGACTGGATGCCTTTGATGACTGCCAGGCAGACCAGGATCCAGGCCACCAGGAGGGACAGGGTCATCTTCCAGTTCAGGCCGCCGGTGTCGTCGATGGAGCTGGTGATGTTAAGAGTCTGACGGTACCAGAAATAGGTTGTGGCCGAGCTTTTATCACATTCTGGTTCCACAACTAAAACAGCAGCAGGGGGAAGAAAATAAGTACATGAGCGTCTTTCAATTGAGCCTGCAACAAATAAAAAGAGCATTTGCCCCAATTCAAAATGCTCCAATAATTATTTCCATTAAAGACATGAATCTACAGCTGTCAGAATGATGGAAAGATAGGGAAACTAAAAATGAATGGAATGTGTAGCATTCCTTGCATATCGCCTGCCGCCTTTCATGTCAAAGTTTTAAACTAAAATGAATGGAGTAGTAGCGGTTTTTAGCTATATATATATATATATATATATATATTTACAGTGACAGTGCCTTGCGAAAGTATTCGGCCCCCTTGAACTTTTCAACCTTTTGCCACTTTTCAGGCTTCAAACATAAAGATCTAAAATTGTTAGTATTTTGTGAAGAATCAACAACAAGTGGGACACAATCGTGAAGTGGAACAAAATTAAATGGATATTTTAAACTTTTTTAACAAATAAAAAACTGCAAAGTGGGGCATGTTTTGATGTAAAAAGAAAAATCTGAAGGTAGGCCTATTTCCTGTTTTTATAAAAAAAATAGGTTGTCTGACAGATTTTACATCCATAAATAGATTCTGTGCCTTAAGATGAAGGTGAAAATATAGAATAAGTACATGAAACTGTATCATCCTTCTCAAAGCAAATGGAATATTTAAAAGCTAGCATGGTTTTGAATTACATGGAGTAAAGTCATTTATTAAAACTTTAGTACTGTACTGACTTCAAACTGTAAAAAAAAAAAAAATGCACCAGAAACCATTAAGCAGCTGTAAATTGATGCAGGCTTTAACAAATTAAAACTCCTTCCAGTGATGTGGGTTTGTATCTCATTTAAAATAAGCGAATAAGGAAAACATTCATTCATTAAAAACAATAATACTATTTTGGGGCCCTCTAACTCCTGGGGCCTTGGGCTAATACCCTGATAAGTCCTTTGGAATAGTCCGGTCATGATTATACCCACATTTATAAGACAGATGTGTTTTTGAACGACTCACTGGCTTGGGTTCCATTTTTCCTGATGGGGCATTCAGCCCAGGGTAGAGGATACTGAAAGGACTGGAAGAAATAGAAGATGCTCCAGCCTATAATTACGTTATAATAGAGGCCAACAAAACCGCAAACCTGAGGAAGAAACGAGAGAGGAAGCAAATCTTATTAAACACACAAGCACAAGGCGCAAGCGGCATGCAGTCGGGGCGCAGACACACAACTTAAGACAGAGCACATATGAATTATTGAGCTGTTTGCTCTCAGCAGCCAAGGCCACCGTCCTCAAAGACGTGGTATTTATAGCCGCTAAAGCTCCCTCTGCCACACGCCTCACTGCCCCCGGCCAGGACTCTCCGTCCAGCGGTTTACATTAGATTGATGAAATCAGCGTCGGGATGAATGACACACAGAGAGACTGAAGCAGCAGGTCACTGCCTGCTGACAGACTGCGTTGCAAGCTGCTGACGCTAATGAGATGGGGACCTGACGGGTCACCGCTCCGACAACAGCAGTGATCAGTGCATTTTATCTGCTTTAAAACAACGGGAGCAGGAAACATGAAGAGGCAGAAAGAGGTCAGGAGGGTGCATTAAACAGCACAGTTGTTTTTTGAATGGTCACATCAAACGTGAGAAGAATACTCATATTATTAAACAGGATTATTAACACATTTAATAATTTAGGGGTTTTAAATGGTTAATATACAATTCTTATATTACATTTTGCACCTTCTATTATTAGTCCTATCATGGCTAGTCAATATTAATTTTTGTTTTCGTGTGTACTATCCATAGTTTATAAAGTAACTAGTGTGTGAACCTTTGTACTGATGCTGCTGTGACACCTGAATTTCCCCTCGGCGGGACAACAAAGGCTATTTCTATTCTATTCTATTCTATTCTATTCTATTCTATTCTATTCTATTCTATTCTATATCTGTAATGAAACAATGATGGAGCTCATATCACCTGCCACGATAGAGACCAAGGTTTTAAACAAAGATTTGTGATGGAAGGGGATTATCAGCTACTACCACCCCAAATTTTAATCCTCTCAAGGCAGACGTTGCAGTTTTGCAACAGTGAATTGCATATACCTAATTACTCCACATTCATATTTTATGAGCCTTATTTTACTCAAATGATAATTTCCCCAAATATCTGATTTTTCCTGTTACTAAAACTTAATTTGAGCCTGAGAGGGTTAAAATCATATTTGTAAAAATAGTGATTGAGTTAGAGTCATTTTTGTGTTTGCTCAGGTCGACTAGCTGTAGGGGCCATCTTGAATTATTCTGACTCTTGAAGGTAATCAGTTGTAGAAGTACAATACATTTCTGGTAGTTTCATTAAAAATTGTCCATTGGTTAATGAGATGCTAAGAGACAAACAGGGTTGACTCCCACAGCTATCAGCAACATCTTAAACAAAGATCTCATGCTCTTAGAGTATGTGTTGGTGATGACTCTCACCTACTACCACACCGAATTTTAGCTCAGTGTCTGTAAAAATGTCTGAGTTGTGGTTATTCTCATGTTCGATAAGGTTTATTAGCTATGGCAGCCATCTTGAATTGGGTAGACTCCAAAGGTTTATCAGTTGTAGAAGAACATCCAGTGATTAAATCTGAGAATTTCATTAAAATCTGTCTACTGCATAAGTGATAATAAGGCCATAAAAACAATAAAAAGCTCAACTGGGATATCAGTTTGTTAATAATTGTTAATAAAACAACCTTTAGTAGTTTATGTCATTTTTGTAATTGGAACTTTCACTATTGTTTTATAATATAAGTCAAAAACCTTGATATAAGACACATTTTTGCACTGATAATAAAATGTAAAATATTGGGAGATCATAAATAAATCTGCTATCTACAGAAAATATGCACAGGAAATTAAAAGGCTATGATCATTATCATTATTTCATTTTGTGGCTAATGTTTTTCATACTAAATAATAAAAAACCTTGAATATTTTAGTGAAAGTCACAGAATTGTGTTTAAATCAACATGTAGCAGAGATATTAGATGCTGTATCACAAAAAAGATATTAAAATTACATTTTTGTCACTACTTAAATGTTAAGTTGTTTAGAGGTCTAAAACTTAAGTCTAATGTAAAATAAAAAAAATATTATTAGTAGTTGTTGGTAATAAGGAAAAATCTTACAGATCTGCTGCAGACGGGAATATCTACAGAGTAACATTTTAAATAGGAAGTTATAATATTTTCACAGTGACATTAACAATCCAAACTTACTGTCTGATCCTCATTTTCCTTCTGCTGCCAAGAAGAAGTGGACTTTTGTGGTTTTAGTTAAATATTTTCAAATTTACTGAATGGATTGCTGTGAAATTTGATGTGAACATTCTTGTTTTTCAAACAACAAGCTGGAATTTTTCCTCATTTTACTTTTTCCTCATCAGGTTGTTCCTCTAAAATCTCACAAAGAACTTCTTTATGGGAGATTTTAGCTCTCAACGCAGAGTTTCGCAGAGCTAGTACTCCTGTCACATGTCATAAAGTTTGTGGCATCGCACGCTTACCATCAGGCTGGAAACGCCGATGCCCCCCAGCTGAGGGTAGACGTAGTTCCACACCCCGATGCTGCCCCTCCTGATCCTCTGACCCACTGCCAGCTCCAGGAAAAACAAGGGGATGCCGATGAGGAGGAGGAGGATAAAGTAGGGCACCAGGTATGCACCTGACACAGCAGAAGAGCAGAGGGGGAAACAATTACAGCTGCGCGTTCAGAGGATTTTATTTCTGCACAGCTGGTAGTGAAGCAGAAAAAGGGACAGAGTTACATTTGATCTATTTATAGTTTTTCTTTTAACTTCAAACATACTGATTTTACTGCTTCCACTCCCTTCCTCCTCTCAGTACTGACATTTGCTTTTTTTCAAACTTTTACTCATCACTTTATCAGATACGACCCTCTTTTTTTTCATTCAGAAGAGAAATAAACAGAAAACAGAACAGACGGCGATCACAGACAGCAAGTCAGATCCAGTCCCGCTGACGTCAAGAACCGAAGAGACACCATGGTGACAGAAGCATCCAAAGCCAGAGAGGATTGGTTCACGGAGAGCAGACACTTTCTATCCACTCTGGACTCCATAAAAAACACTGATTTCATTCTCATCTGTGGCTCAAGGAGCGGCAAACAACAGAAAACAATGACAGGAACATGGCGTCACCTTCCAGGATTTTTACTCTTGTTTCCAGTTCTGCTCTGAACTGCAGCCACACAGAAAAGATGTAAACAAAATCTGTTGGTGAGGAGATAAATAAACTATTGAGGTTTCCGCCTGTTTTAAATGGTTTCTCACAGAAGCTGCACAGCCATGCTGGAAGGATGAATGAATGATTTAATGAACTGAAAACTAAATTTAACACTGTTTAAAAAGTTAAAGAGTAAAAATAAAACAGCATAAATCTAAGTGGAAAGTGGTGTTAATGATCCTACCGAGATGTTGCACAACAACAACTATAATTTTTACAAATCCTCATCAATCCGCAGACATGTTAGGACTGGTATAACAAGGCTGGTTACAACGCTCTCTCAGTTTTGTTTTTTTTAACAGATGTGTGTGTGTGTTTCTGTCTGTAAAATGAAGCAGAGGATTTAAATGTGGTTGCCTCATTTGGCAAATTTTAAAAAGAAGCTGGTTGCAGTGCTGTAAGATTTTAAATGTGTACAAAATATTGAAACTGTACAAAAAAATAGACATTATTAAACTGTAAAGTAATTTATAGTCTTTTCAAGTAATGCAATCAGTTGGTGCATTGACAAAAACCTAACAATAAACAACAATAGTAATATTTACAGGGTTTTTAGGCCAATTATTCAAATAAAAATCAAGAAAAGCAAAGATAAAGCTTGGTTTGTAAAAGGGTTTGGAGATAAAATAGTTATTAATTTTGATAAAATGAGTGGATTTTTCAAAATTCTTCAGCTGGATGTTGAATGTTGTCACAACCTGTTTTTACTAACTCGAGACAAATGTTCATGCTCCCACCAGGTTCCACCAGGAGACACAAACAAGACAATAAAACCTAATTTAATTAATGATTTGCCCATAAAGCGGGGCTGTTTTATAGCTGAGGTGTGTGTAGGACTGATGTTTGTGTTTGTAATAAAAGCCAAACAGAGACAAAAGAATGACCAAGCAGCAGACTTTCATCTTAAGCAAACACAGGTGAGACAACGCTGCACCTTAAACTAAAAGAGTCATTAGATTATAGACATTTCTGCGGAAAAATGTATTAACAGCCATGCTCCAACAGACGTTTTTAAAAAGGGTGACGATGGAGGCTGGTGATAATGTTAGGGTGGCTTTAACAGAATTTCAGGAGTTTTATTATGCTGTAATTATATATATATATAGCTTAAATATTGCAATATGGAAGTCAGAAAATAAACTTCTCACTAAAAAAAAAAAAGTTGTTACTAACTGAGAATTGGACAGTCACTGTTCAACCATCTGAGCGTTCTTTTCTCTTTTAAATCTGTATTTATAAAAAAAACTATTATACATATAACATCCTGATAGCCTGCCTTTTCATATGAGGACAGTGGTTTGCTGCATAATAATATTTTATTCTGTTCATCTTAGACCGATTGTCCAATAGCAAATTTACAGAGGTGGCCATTGCCCCCTTGGGCCACCCTTTGTTGGTTCCCTTGTTAATATCATAATAATGCACACTATTTTGCACTTTAAATACCACCTTCAAACACATTCCACACAAAAAACCAACAATGCCTAAAAGCTGAAGCTGTCTGTTTACTCCTAAACTTCCTCCGTGTTAGTCATCACCACCTTCTCATCGCATCATAATAACAGTAAATCATATCGCCAAAAGGGAAATGCAGAGCAAACAGCAGGAACAGAAACAAACTCAACTAAACTAGGTAAAGGGTTTGGCATCTCTGTGCATCTCGGACAGGAAGAAATATCTAAATCTTTTTGCCACAGGAGTTGACTCGTTCTGATAAATGTTCTCAACACTCTGAGTGTGCCAGGCTCAAATAAAAATAACACTCTCAAGTTGTATTTATTAAGCTCTTCTAAAACAAACCTTAAATCTATCGGCCTACAGTAAACTCAAGCACTGTTGCAGAATCTTGACAGTTTGATCAGCTGGAGGGTTTTAACAGAACCAGAACATTTATGCTTCAAACCCTTTTGGAGCTCGAAAGGAGAAGCAGGTAAAGAAAATGGATGGATGGATGGATGGATGGATGGATGGATGGATGGATGGATGGATGGATGGATGGATGGAGAACTGATGCGACTGCTTCAGTTCATATAAATACTATCACACACGTCTGTTTCAGATTTCAAACTGGCATCAATTATTTCTGATCCAATTTAAAGTCCGTTGCTTTTTGTCAATTTTTCGGCTAAGTTCTTTAACACTTTGATTTTATGCTGGTTATATTTGATCTTTAACAACCCAGAAACTTTCCTGTTAAATAAGATTATTTTCAAATCCCAAATGACAACATATGTAAAAAAAAGAGTATGTCCACAGGTGCTTCAAAACAAATATTAAAATCTGGTTGTCACTAAAACAATAAGTTACAGGAGAGAATAAATGAACATAAATGAAATGCTGACAAAGCCGTCACACTAAAGCGTCTGACTGAATCACAACATCATTAATTAATAAACCCAGTAAAATATTCCACCCTCTCTTTTAGACGCTGCAGACAGTTTCTGTTTTGCAGCTCACAGAATTCAGTTCACAGAGTCCACCTGAATTCCCATCATGCATCAATAAAGTCAGCACTAATTGTTTTGTTTGGCTGGTTTCATGTTTCAAAATACAACATTTGCTTTTAGTCAATATTTCAATGTGTCTGATGGAAGAAAAGTAATTTGTTTTAGTAATTTTTGTGCCATTTAAAGTGTATTAACTCTTACTGAGGATGATAATACGTTCTTTAAATGAGGTGTTTTTGATAATGATGAACACATGAACAGAAAACAAACAGTGATATTTTGATAAGTAACACTGACATTCTCAGCTCACAGGTATAAATAATATGTATGTATGGTTGGAAGTATAAGTATAAGAGAATATAATCTATAATCTGTGACAAATGATATTAGAACACATGATGAGAACATGTTAAATCAGTTTGTTTCAGAACAAACAGCCAGACAACAATAAAGCAGAAACACATCAGACTGCCTCACCGATGAACAATAAAGATCTTATTGTTCCATATTTTCCTAACAAAGTACTTCGCTCTCAGGCTGCAGGTTTACTTGTGGTTCCTAGAGGTTTTAGGAGTAGAACAGGAGGCGGAGCTTTCAGTTCTTGTGGAACCAACTTCCAGTTTCTGTCCATGAGACTGACACCCTGTTTACGTTTAAGACCAGGATTAAGATTTTCCTTTTTCATAGATCCTATAGTTAGGGTCAGCTTGGGTTTACTGAGGTATCCTTTAGTTCTACTGCTATAGGCTCAGACTGCTGGAGGACAAACTGACCACATTTCCTGCCTCTGCTGCTGTCTTTACCTGCTCCACTCTCCATGTTTGTATTTATAATTATTGCTGTCACAAGCCTGTTTTTCTTCCCATAGAAACTACACCTGGACCAATCCTTCTGCGTTTGTCTGCGTCTCGTTCTCATCCTCTTTAACCCCAGCAGGTCGAGGCAGGTGGCCACTCATCCTGAGCCTGGTTCTTGTTCTGCAGGAGGTTTCTTCTTGTTTGAATGGAGTTGTTTTCTTCCACTGTCACCAATGTGCTGCTCAGGATGGAAGTTTGTGACGAAGTGAAGATCTGACATAATCTGCTGGCTTACTTAGATAGACAACATTTACTAATTGTCATTTCATAATGTACTGCATGTGAATATATTGTACTTTAATTAAACTGAATCGACTGTAATTAGATCTGGATCTGTTTTGAACTGAATTTGGACTTTTTGTTATTTTTGTTGTACAGTGCCTAGCTTCCTACTTTATTTTGGATTTTACAGAACCAACAGAAAACAACATCATTAATAGTTTTAATGATGTTTTGACTCAGTAGAATATCTGTGAGGGTCCTGGGGGAATCATTGTGTGTACTTTCATGTAACTTTGGTCTACATAAAATTGTTTAAAAAGTTTTTCTTCTTCAAACAGCAAGCTAAAAAATTATGCTTCTCATCCACCTACCTCCACCGTTCTTCTGGCACAGGTAGGGGAACCTCCAAACGTTTCCCAGACCCACAGAGAAGCCCACCTGAGCGAGGATGTACTCCAGCTTATTGTTCCATGCGGGCCGACCGTCCTCTAAATCCTGATCGGGCAGCAGGGACTTTCCCGGGGCTGTAGATCCAGGACTGAGACCCATACTCATCTGGCTGCTTTTATAGTCCATGGGGTGCTCCAGAGACAGAAGGTCAGCCACGGACTCGGTGACCGGCTCATTGCTGTGCTCTCGCTGAGTCACCTTGGTGTTCTTTGGCATGGCTGCTGACACACAGGAGCTCCTTCAGAGGGCCGAGGTGTTCGATGTAGGGGGGCCAGAAGACCGAAGAATGATCAGCGCAGTCGAAGCTGGGAAGGTGGTAAAAAGTTGGGCTTTTTCTTAAATCTGGGAAGAGAAATGATGAGAAAGAAAGAGGGCTTTAAATAACTTCAGTAAAAGTAAATCTTTACAAAATCACTTCATATAAAAACTTGAATATTTGAGTAACTACATCTGACATGCTGGTATTCTTTTAACAAATTCAGTTTAAACTTTAAATAAATGTCAGAGCTTTTCAAGCAGACTATCGTTCAGAAGGGTTTTAAAGGTTTGACACTGATAATGAAACAAGTTTGGTTTTAGTCACATTTTTTTATGTGCTGCTTTTGTTTAATGAATCACTGACTGGCCTAAAATGTGTAAGACTTAGAGATAATTTAAGCAAAAAGGTTCTCTTTACAGATTTTTATGAATGTGAACATTTGCTGGATGTCAAACAACACGTTGCATTTAGTACTTTTCTAAAACTGATCACTTAATCAAGACCAAATTATATGACTAACTACTTATAAAATATTCACAGCTGCAGCTCCACATTCAAAGCAACTAAGATGGACTGTAATTATTTCACTTCAGCCTATTTGAAGCCAGAGTATTTTTAAATGGCGGTTAAAAACAGCAGCACTTCAGAGCCACGAGGTTTGTCTGTAATCCACTTCATTGTGGCGGATGAAACTAATAGATTGAATTACAATCCATTTCATAGCAGAGCCTATTATACTGGAGTCTGGTCATGTGAATGGCATGAACACCAGCATGCCGTCTGTGTGACTGCCTCTCTCAGGAGAATTCAGCCCAAATTAAACCAGAGCGCAGATTGAATCAGCTATTAGTGTCCTTCTTTCTTATCACGCCGCTTCAACATCTTGTCCGTAGGTCGTTTTAATTCAGGTGCTGAAGCGAGACAGTCTGACGCCTCTCTGCTTTGAGTAGAACATGTTTTTCCTGTTGTCTTTTTATGTTATCTGCCATGCGTTAACTTTCCCCTTTGCAGAAATGAATGCACAATCCTGTGTCATCCTTCGGGGCGAAGTGGTGCAGATCGCATAGCTGCACAAGAGATACTGCATTCATCAGGTCTTACTGCCCTGCATACACGAGGATTTTACATTCATTAACTGATTAAAGCAGTAATCCACTGATGCAGCATTGCACTCTGAAGGTAAACAAGCAGAACCCCATCTCATTAAAAGCCTGGATTAAAAACAATGCAGCTTAAATAATGTTACATTGGTTAAAGAATCAGGAAAGATGAAGCATTGAGCAGAGAAGATGACAAGGTTTTATACATTTTTACCCTGACTACATTTGCACAACCAAACTGCCGTTTAAAAACCAGTAAATCAATAACCAACACAATGAATTTTGCACCTTTTTTCCTATAACATCGTATATAATCCATAATGACATCATCTTATAGAGTTCAATAAGAATAACAGAAATAGATAATTTTTCCTGTCCAATTTGTTGCAAATACATGAATGATGCCATTAATACGAGGAATGAAACAAACTGATCAGATCATGAGTTTGTTAGCCTGCTATTCACTTCCAGCTGCACAGAGTAATCTTTCTCTCAAAGCCAACAGAAAACTAAAACCTTTTGAAAACCTTTTAGGCAAGCTGCTGGAAAGAAATGCAGAAAGTGCAATTTTGCAAACATGTCACAGATTATGAGTCAATAAAATAGAAGCTCCTGCAAAATATGGCAAGTCGATTTCATAGCAATAAGAATTAGCAGAATCTTACCTGTGATAAAAACATAATTTAGGTTATCTGTTTTTATTTGCCAAAACTTAAATAAACCACAATTAAATATCAAATAAATAGCCTAATGTTTATGTTCGCTTTAACTGTATCCTTTATTAGTTCAAAGTTGGATACATGAATATTTTATTCTCAAATAAACAGATAATCATTCATAGTGCAATGTTTTAATTTAATCAAGGGGGGTTTGCAAAAGCTATAAAATGTTTTACCCCTTCTTTACATGAATATGGTCTTAGAATGTGTCCTAGACTGTAAAAATGCCAATAAATGTCCAAATGTATTATAGATTTTTCATTTTATGATGTAATAAACAATATTTTTTTCCTTTACAGTGTACATACAACTCTTAATGAGTTGTGTTATTTTTATTTCAAGCTTCATTTCAATCATTTAGTTCATTTTTATGAATCAATAAAATATTTGAAAACAATTACTTTTTTGATAAATACAATAGACAGAGACCTGTAAACAAACGCTGTTGTGTAAAAAGGGTGGATTTTTCTTTAAAATAGGAGTTATTCATTGAGTAAATTCTCAACTCTGTATTTTTATGATGCTTGTTTCATTCGTTCACCCCTCTAGTTCTTTGCAAAAAAACTTATTCTGTCAGAGAAAAAAGGAAATGTTGTAGCTGCAAGCTTGAAGAGCAAAGACTGGTGTTTGAAATTTACATGAAAACACTGTGAGAAGACGAGCATTTCCTGAGCCTAAACCAATTAACTGAAGGTCAAACCGACAAAGCCTGGCAATGACAACTTTCATTAAATGCCAAAGGAGCAGAATGAGATGAGACTTTGAGGACTTGTTGGGCTGTGTGGGATGGGTGAGGCTTGACTTTTTACTCTGGCAGCTCAAGGGCAGAGAGTAAAAGTCAGAGATAAAAAAGAAAGAAAAGCTTTTAATTTTAAATAAAAACACAGATGACTGATATCAGAGCTGAACCTGTGTTCCTAAATACTTCTTAAGAAGGTTTGCACGCTGCCTGGCCCCCAAAAAAGTCCATCAAAAGGCTTAACAAGTAGCATGCACGACAAATTCCTCAACAGTCACGACATGAAGCAGCTCCGAGGTTGGGTGCTCCACGCAGATCCCAGGACAGCTGCTACTTTTCCCACAACAGTCTCCTGAGTCATCCCTGAACACCCTGCAAATGAGGTCTGAAGCAACGGTGTGAGTGTCTACAGCCGACAGATGCGTGTTTTTAGCTTAAGTTGCTAAGAAGAATAATCGCAACCTTTTTTTTTGCTCCATTTATCAAATGGAAACAAAACTGCCTCAGTTACTACTTATAGGTTAGAACAAACATCTGCAGCTTTTACAACCAAAACAGCCATTTCTTCAGCTTTTCTCACTAAAAAAAAGTCTGTCCAGAGCCACAAAACCGACTTGAAGATCAAAAATGAGAAAAAAATTGGACAAATGCGACTCTATATTAGGTTTCATGTAAATATAAGAAGTGTAAAATGAGTTTGTTGCATTATGAAATCAAAGAACTTTTGACATTTATCAGCATTTTTACATTTTAGGTTAAAGAAAAAGACTAAACTCTTAAGAAGAAAACATTTAAAGCAAACCCCCTTTGAAAAAAATGTAACCAATTAACTATGGAGGCCTGAATGAGTCCTTACTATATCTATATATAGCATACATTAGCCTCCTGGTAAATGATTTGAATGAATATAAAAATTATGACAGTTTGTTGGATATTTAATCGCAACTGACACCTTTGTTTACTTAAACTTTTATTAACTGTTTTTCTTTTTTTTTTAAATGAAAAAGAAGCCTTTCCTTCTAATTCTCATTGTTCTCAGAATGACTTTGCAGGATGCCTGATTTTAATGGCTTGGAACGTAATGCAAAACTGAACTTTGGATTTCAGAAAAAGACGACTGGAAGTTAAATTAAAGAAGGGGTAAAATGGTTAACAAACTGATTCAGCAAAATTTATTTGTTTTTTCTTGACCTTGTCTCAATTGTACCATTCTCCACATATCGGAGGGCACTGCTGTGGTTCTAAATAAATACTAATTTCCAGGTTATTTGTTTAAAGTTATAGAAAGCTGCTGCAGAGGAACCAAAGAGCTGAGTGTGGGCCAAGAAGCACAGGATGCAGACCCCTGGGTTAGAACAATTTTGTTCTGTTAGAAACAGACTCATTGAGGCTTTGAATGAACAATAGAAGTTTCTGTTCTTCTAGCAGACGGACACAAAGTTTTATGTTCTGCCAGAGATGCTGTCCGACAGACAGAAGGCTCCAGATCCAGGGCGAGACTGTTACAATCTGAGAGAAACGCAGAGAATTGGGTCTGTGACAAAGAGCACAGCAGGGAATGAAATGCGTTACATTCATTTAGCTGCGGAGATCTTTATGCAGGGCAAAACAAACTGCAGAGAGCGGAGTGTGTGTATTTATAGACCCCTGTGATTAATGGGGAGGGTCTCAGGGTGTGAACATGCTGCCTCCCGCGAGGCAGATGTGTGATCCCCTGATTTGCCCCCTCCCAACTTTCTCCAGACACTCTGGAGTTGATGATGTAACACAGCACAGGTTCCTCACAGAGCTTTGCTCCACTTTTATCTGCTGTGGTTGCTAAGCAATAAGCTCCTTCTGAAATATTGAAACCTCATCCTGGGAGGCAGCATCAGTGGTCGCTTGTCTCTCCTCTCATTTTCTCAAATGGACGGACATGATATCCCCTGGAAGCATGGCTGCAAATAACAGACAGCTGCTGTGACAGAGCTGATGGTGCTGATGGTTCTTGTTGTGGCATCTCTTCCCCCTGTCAGCGAGGCAGCTATCACACTCTGTCTCATCCGGAGATTGTTTTGTTTTTACATTTGAAACATCTCCAGACAGAAAATGGAGTCAAGTGTAAAATCTGGGAAGGTAGAGGAGAAACAAAAAGACTTGGCTTTGATTGGATCTGATCTGATCCCGGGGTGTTGTGGCAGGAACAGGTCAGCACCTGAATGCCAATGTTGCGCCATCACTCAGACCGGTGCGACTCTCAGAGTTGGATACAACCTCTGACGCCCAGTCAAGGTCAAATACAACCCACCTAACAGCCTCGCAGAGATGCAAACAGCAACAAATAAAGTCACGACGTGAGTGCGTTGATGTCACGACGGGCGGCCAAAAAAAAAAAAAAAAAGCGGAGGATTAATGAGCGACGCTGCGGCGACACGTCTGTCAGGTGACGGGCTGCTCCCCTCCGTCAACTCATCTCGAGCCCCTTCCTTTCATCCCAAAGGGGGATCGCACGCCAACCAAGACAAACAGACGCCAGTACACCTAAACTCTTCAAATGATATGAAAACTCTCACCTTGCAGTGCGCGGAGCGGATGGATCCTGCGTTCATTCAGGCGCAGCAGCGTCCGCATGCAGCATCTCCGGGTGTGAAACAACGGAGCGCCTCCAGTCACACGGGGCGCATGGTGCGTAAAGTCTGACGCAGGAGCCCGACGCCGGACACAAGTTTGGAGTTTGGTTCCTTTTAAAAATGGGCGCGCGCGCACCGAGCTGTAACCCCCAGCCCTGTTATAGCCCCACTTCAGCTTCAGACCGATGCGCTCCTGCTGCTCTCTGCTCGCGCGCAGCCGCCCTCCACGTGGTTATTATGGCTGTGTTATTGTGGGATGGAGACTTTACTATGGTAAGTCACGACGAAGGTTCTGACGCAGGTTTGACTCACCAGCTCGTGCACACGTCAGCAGCTGATTCCCACCCCACCCCCCCACCCCCCA
>NC_051437.1:18887647-18906989 GCF_001649575.2 Kryptolebias marmoratus | reverse complement strand
AAAAAGAAGCCAGAAAAGACTAAGACTTTATTGCAGCAGACTGTAACCGGACAGGGAGTAGAGTTGAGTGTTTGCAAACCCTTAGGACAGGGGTGTCCAAAGTCGGTCCTCGAGGGCCGGCATCCTGCATGTTTTAGTTTTCTCCCTAGTTTTACACACCTGGATCAAATGATGGCTCATTAGAAGGCCTAAGCAGAACACTGACTTGCTGAGGAGGTTGTTACAACCACTAGGGAGAGAACTAAAACATGCAGGATGCCGGCCCTCGAGGACCGACTTTGGACACCCCTGTTCTAATGGGATCAGATCTGTCAGCTTTAGCCCAGTGAAGGTGTTGTTTCTCGACTGTTCTCACTGCAAATTTCATTTCGCCTAACAGCCCCTTTGAAAACAATTATAAGAAGCCCTGCTGTATCTGCTCAATTTATCTCTGCATGTGTTACAAGACACCTCCAAAACACACACACACACACACACACACACACACACACACACACACATACACACACAGCTCTGCATACATGTATGCTTCCTGTCTCCTTCAATTCACTCATGTGACTCTCTTTCCAAGGGCCAGCTACTGGGATCGGTTACCATGGCAACCGCTGATCATATGATGGTTACTCACCCTGTGAGCATTTTTCTGTTTTCTCTCTTTATTTTTCCACCCTTCTCCTCCCTCTCCCTCTCTCTCTCTCTCTCTCTCTGGAGCACCTATACCACCATTCCTCTGTGCAGCTGCGCACAAGTCACCGAAGTGCAGCGCAGCGCAATTCCATCTTGCAGAGCTTGTTGCGTAGCTGGTGTTCCTGCCTGTGGTTTGTTGCCTTTGGCGTGCGACTATTATACACACGCTTGTTATCACACCTTTAAATTATGCAGCAAAAGATGTGACGTTCCCCTGCCTTCTGTCAGAGTCTGAATAGTGGTGCAGTGCTCCTCGCCTTAAAGCTTCATGAACAACTATAGTCTGTGCGTTTCATGTTTAATAAATAGCAACAGAGTGCAGTGTGGCTTTCCATCGTCACACCTTTCACCTGAAACATCTTGACCTTGAGCTTGGTGATGTTATTTTTATTTGTCTACTGCACCCCAGTGAGGGTAGTAAGCAGAGAAGCTGCAGAGGCCTTTATAGCTTCCACGCTGTCAAAGTGGAGCAGAGAAATAGAGGGCTAATGAGCCACCTGACTGGGCTGTGATTTACTGATCCTTTCAAGAGCATTTATAAAGGCTTAGTTCTGTGTGGTTGGACAGCTAAACACCCTGTAAATAGAGTCTACACCACTTCCAGTCACATCAGATCTTCAGTTTGTGTAAAAAATCGTATTGCACTGGTATATCATTCTGCTTAGTGAGGAGAAATCTTATCCTTCAGGTTAAAACAAAATTCTGAATGAAAGTGATGCTCATACAGCAGATAATAGTGTACAATCTTGCACTCTCCATCTGTAGAGCACCAGCTCTTACCTCCAATCTCAGGAGAGTCAGGTTGCCAGGGCACAAATTAAACATGCTGACGAAAACAGACGGGTAAAATCTGATCCGTGCCCCGGGGGGTGTTTCTGTGCAGCTGAGCTCCGTCAGCTCTCGTGATTCAACTTGGCCTCTCTGCTCCCCCTTTTGCCTGCTTCTAGTGGTGCCTTCCCGACTCCGTCAGAGTGCCGACACCTTGCCTACTTCCCTCTGGGTGTGAGAGTGCAGTCACTTGGAAAAAAAAAAAAAGTGGACGAATGAGGAGAGTGGAGTATTTTTATCAGTCGCCTAAATGTGAGCTTGATTCTCCAGTTATAAGGAGAGCAGCGTTGAAGTGGAACTGCTGACTCAGACCTAACTCCAGCAGACACGTTGAGCTACAACCTGCAAAGGATTGTTACTTCTTCACATTTTATTCAACTTTTAGAACCATTTTATGACAATGTCCAAGGAGAAGTAACTCATTTGTATTCCTCTCTTTTCCTTTGACTGTTTCCCTTGAACGGCCCATCCCTGCTGTTCAGCAGACAATAGGCTCATTAGCAGTCTGCTTCAGCTTCACCTCCTTTCCTGAGATAAAGGAATAAACACAGAAGTCACGACCAAAGAGAGGACAAGCATGAGTATTGACACCTTTGATGAATGTGCAGAAGTAAAATCAATGGCCAAGATTGGGCCGGAAGCTGCAGAAATGTCTGATGGACGTAATTATTGGACGTTTGTTTTGTCGAGGTGGAATGCAAACAAAAGTCTTGATCTGAGGTGAATGAAAATCATAAAACTAAACAAGGAGATTGAATTGAGTTCACATAAATCAACTGGGTAAACATAATTATCATAACAGGCCATCTTTTTAGTAAATGAGTATTTTTTTGTGTCATTCTTTACCTATGCTCACAATATGTTGTTTCTCCTTGAGTTCCTGATGTATTTGTGTGTGGAGAGACGGGGCTGCTGAAATTAAATCAGACAATGTATGTCAGCAGAATCATCACATCAATGCAACTTTTATTCTCTTTAGAACATAAAACTTAATTATTGTTTTCTGTGTGTTTAAGGCGTTATAGTATCAAATCCTGATTCTGTAAATAAAGGGTAGAAATTAATGTAAACATACATTTTCTGCGTGCAAATAAACTAATGAAATAGGTCAAATGAAACAAGTTGTGTCTTGGTTTTGAAACTGATTGTCATATTTAAGTGACTGACAAACAGAGCACTGAAAAAAATGAATATTAATGCAGAGAAGCAGTCTGTATATTTTGGTAATTTAATGCAAACACCGGTCTGCAGTGTCCAGCACTCCAGATGGCTGTTCATATCCCCACTGTTGGGGGTTGCACTCTGAGGACACAGCACTGACATCCTGCTTTTTAATCGAGCCATGTTACTTTGTCTTATTATGAAAATATTCAGTTCAGTTCAATTTATACGCACCTATAGCAGCAAGAGTCATGAAGGGCGCTATGCATAAAGAAACTATGCCTGGTTCAATTTCACATCAAATTTAAAATTTAATTTGATCCAAGTTTAAACAATCAGTGTCACCAAATTCTAAAACATCATTTAGTTAAAAGCTGTCTAAGTAAGGAAGCCTACAGATTGCATAGAATTGTAATTTCTATGTTATCCCTCATCCTGATCATTCACAGGCTTTTAACATGAAGTAACCTTCAGCAGGACCAGGCTCAGTATGTGTGGCCATCTGCATCAACCTGCTGAGGGCAGGAAACAGACAAGTACAAATGCAAAACCCATGCATGCATAGGGAAAACATGCAAAATCCACTTAGAGAGGCTCCAGCTGAGATCCAGTAACCTTTACAGTTTGAGGACTAACCACTACCTCACTGTACATCCCCCCTAACTGGGGGAGCCTTTTTTGTACAAAAGCCATGAATGATTTTTCTTAACAGAGACAAAAATAAATAAATAAATAAATAAATAAATAAATAAATAAATAAATAAATAAATAAATAAATAAGAATGATTATTAGATAGTTGTAAGGAGACGCTTTTATGTCGTGCCTTGTGTAGATAACCTAAAAGCAGATCTTTAGACACGTCAGTGTCGGTCTAACTTAACGTCAGCGAAGCCATACAGACTCAGCCTGTGACCCGTGAAAAGTCCAACTCAGATTGTTTTACCAGCACTTCTCTGCCACCTCTCACTGACTCATCTGTAGTGTCGGTACCAAGAGGGCACTACAGCGCTCGAGGATAGATGAGTCCATCTTTTCTGTAATAACATAAAGGGCTGTGGATGAGATATTTGCACCCTGGTTGTTGTGACCCTGTCTGCTGCACTTCTGTCAAAAATCTCTGCCCCCTGCGGTGTGTTTGTGTTCACTGTTTGTGGTGGATGATACTTTGTACAGCTGTACAACCAAACCTCCCAGTGTTTCTTTCTTTTTTGGTTAATCAAACTCAAACAGACCAGATGCTGAAGTTGCAACAACGAGCTGAAGACACAGTGATGTTAGTATTGTTATTCTGATAAATGTGTTACTTCGTGCTACATTAACTCAACACTATGAAATAAGTTGTGTTTTTTATAATAAGTCAAGAAATGAGACCATATATTTGAGAAAAACAACAAATGAGAACATATATTTTAACTCAGCTGTTATCCTGATAGAAAATCTTTGCAATAAACATTTTAAACCTGTGCCACTTAAGCTCTAACAAACTGAACAGAAAAAACTAAAGTTTCCCATGAACCTCTTCAGGGACAAAACTTTAAAAAACTGGGCCACTCTGGGTGAATATAAGACCTAAATCTCTGAATTTCTGACTCTTACTTTGCTTTTCCTTTAATAATGACATAGAAGTTTGATTTACAGCCATAGTATCAGAAGAGCAGGTAAGGAATGCAACTTATAGCATAGCCATAAACAATTTTTTTTTAAAAGTCAGGGCTCCGTAATAGTGTAGTTATAGTACCGGTTTGCCTGGGTCCTTCTTCCTCATGCATGGATGGATTTTCTCTGGTTCCATCCAAAAGCATGCATGTTATCAAGCTGTTTAAATTAGTGACTAACCTGACCTTAGAAGTGACTGTGCATACCTGCTGTGTCTCTGTGTTGGACCTGTGATGGACTGGCGACCTGCCCAGGATGGATCCCGTCTCTTTCTCTCTCGCTGACCGCTGACACAAGCAACAGATCCCCTGTGACCCTGAACGGGATCCAGCAGGTGCAGCAAATGAGTGAGAGAAATCTGATTCTCTGACAGCGTCTGTTACGTAGCCATGCCCTCTACTGGTTAGAGCTGTGAAACAAAAAGATCAGCTGTACAGATCATTTCAGTGCACTTTCCCATGTTAACGACTGTTTATAAAAGGATGTTTAGTTAATTTCGCTTTTTAAAATCAATTTATTTATTTTATTTGGTTCAAGATCAGAAATTTTCCAGCACTGATTAGACTTGTTTGGTGTTTTCTTGTTTCCAGGCTGTCAGCAGCCCTCAGTTTTCCCTTCATGTCCTGTCCGACTCTTGGTGCAGGCTGTTGAGACCTCTGCTGTGGAGGGGGGCCTTCACGGCCATCTGGGCTGCAGCAGGAAGACGAAACCAGGACAGCAGAACCGAACACACATTCAACCTACATGTGCAGCCAGAAAGACTTGTTTTTTTCCCCCACAAGTCTATAGATGTGTCAAACAATAATAACAAGAGAGGAAAAAACATGCAAATTAAGGCCATCAAAATAACAAAAAAATGTAATTTATAGATCATAACTTGGTCTAAACTATCAGGAGGAGCTTTTCAGATTATCTGTGACCCTTGTAAGAATGAACATAGATGGACAGGACAGAGGGAATCTGTAAAGCTTATTTATGCATCTTTAATAAAACATGTAAAATATGAGGATATATAACAACACTCAACACACAGAAGTAAAATAAAAATATAGTCACTGTGTATTGTTTATTTTCTCATTTCTGTTGTGTCATTAAAAACCTTGTTGGACTGTTTTCAGCAGTATATAACCGATCTGCCTGCCCTTTCCTCCAGTCTAAACTGCTCCACCTGTTTCAGTTTCATGTCTTCATCAGCAACAAGGCCAGCAGTCACTGTGACAAATTCCTGCAGTTTCTCCGACGCCCTCATCCACAGCCTGGGCGCCGGCCAGCTCCATCATTAAACAGCTCTGTCTGTACAGCCCCCCCCCCCTTTCCCCGCTCCCTGTCTCCTTCCTTCTTCTCTGAGACAAACGACATCATCTCTAACATCTCAGTGGCCACCATCAATTACCACCGCTCGCTGTCCGCTTCTCGCCTCACTCACCCTCCTCTCCAACCTCCAGTCTGTTTTATTTTCCTGTTCTCTTCCCACCCTGTTTCATTATCGATTCACATGCAAGGTGGGAAGAGTTGGACGTCTCTATGGCGGTCTGCTCTTCATTTGCAAAGGCGTGGGGAAGTCTTCCTGCAGGCAAAACAAAAATCCTCATATGTAAATATGATTTAGTTAGGAGGAAATGTCATTCCTGCTGAAGACAGATGTAACTTTAGGTGTAGCAGCATTTTGCACGAGTCAAAATCCACCTTCAGACATGAAAACTGACAGCAGACTGCCATTAAAACCATAAACAGCATTACCGAGTCATAAAACCTGGCTTGTCTTTGGGTTTGATGTACACCTCTGGACTCTAAGCAGCTCTGAGTTCTGCGACCATTAGTGGGGAGATTTACTGCCAAATGAAGTTAGAGGTAAAAGCTGAGGTCCTGCCTGAGGCTGCGGGGAGAGCAAAGAATAATTACAGGAGATGAAAGATAACATTGGCCATAATTTACAAGGACCAGACCAGGTGTAATTAGACAGTTTTTACACAGAGAAGATGTCCGTTTGGCTGGTGGTTTGTTTCTCTTCGTGTGTCTGCTACTCTCTTGGCTCTCAACACACCCGATGCCATTTTAACAGGAAAATTATTTGAAGCTCCGCGTACTGAGAGAAGACAAATATGCAAGGCATTAAAAAAAAATTTTTTATGTGGTTTTAGTGCACTCTAGTGGAAAGAAAATAAACTAAATATACATTTAGGTTTATTTAGGTACAATTTGTATATTCTGTTATAATCATAAATAACAAAATATACAAAAAAACCCATAAATTTATATTTTACTTATATGTTTTTCCAGTTATGAATTTAATATTTAAACTATTTGGCCAGGGACTGCAGAAAATATTAATCTTTCCAAAACACTGCCACAATACATCTCTCTCTCTTTTTTTTTTTTCTTATACAAGGTTAATGTTTTTGTTGCCCCTGATTGGATAAATGCCTCTGATAAATGTATTTAAATAGATAATGCCTTCATTAAAATGTAAACATAAAATTAAAAAACAAGGGCTATCATATGAAATGGAATAGTTTTTAAGTAACAATGTGTTTTATTTAAAAAAAAAATAGTTTACAATAAATAGCTTTCAGTAAAAGTGAACAGAATGCTGAATCCATATATTTAGGCCAACATTTAAAGGTCATATTTTCAAAATAAGTTTAGCCTCATTTGCAGAAATATTCCATTAAATAACTGTGACAAAGTGGTTCAGTTTGTGTTTACCACTTGTCCCTTATTCTTATTTCTGATTCACTTACTTTCTCTAGTTGGTTATAATGTTTAGATTTAAACATTACTTTGCAATTTTGCTTCACTTACTATCCCGGGTTTGTTTGTGTTAGCATTATGTTGCAGTTTCCATCTATTTACGTTTAGGTTAAAGCTACTACTTCTGGACCATTGGTTGAATTTGTTTCTTTTGTTTCAAGGTATATTTATGGTATTTGTTTTCCCTTTTACTCACCATTGTTTGTCCCTTGTAGATCTGCAGCAGGGCAGGAGTATTGGAGGGGACGGCCCAGTATTTCCTGCTTTAATGGCTGGATGACGTCATTGATTACCTGGCTGGGTTCTACCAAATAGAGGGTTTTCTTTTGAGTATTGTTTTGTTTTCTTTAAAGTAACTTTCTGAGTTATCTTGTATAACATGGTTTATTTTGCAGACCATTTCATTATGTAGATGAGTTTGTAAATTAGATTAATAATTTTATTCTTGTTTTTCTGTTTAGATGTTTGTTGTTTGGCCTGTTTCATTGTGGTTTAGCCCACTCAAGTACAGGTGTGTTGCCAATTGGCTATAAAAACAGTGTGTTTTTGGAAGCTAGGGGAAGAAGAAGAAGAAGAAGAAGAAGAAGAAGCAGCAGCAGCAGCAGCAGCAGCAGCAGCAGCAGCAGCAGCAGCAGCAGCAGCAGCAGCAGCAGCAGCTGCAGCTGCTGCTGCTGCTAGTGTGGGTGGGTTTGGAGGCAGTCGAAAGAGGAAGCAAAAATTTTGGCGGTTGGCATAAACTGGTGTGAGACTGGATTGGGATGACAACTAAGGTAGATGGGGGTGGTGAGGATGATGATATGGATTTTGACAACTGGACTCCGGTAGGAAGAGGAAGAGGTAGAGGTAAGGATAAGGGTTTGAAAGAGGACAGGGAAATTGGTAGCCAGAATAGTAAGCGAAGTTTGGAAGACTGCAGCTCAGATGAAGAAAACAGAGCAGTCAGAAAGAAAGTGACAAACGAAGAGTTTAAGGTAATTCTTAAATTCAGGAAGGAGGATATGAACATTAACCTAAGTCCAATACAGGTTTCAAGAGAAATAAAAAAGAAGCTAGGGGAGGTGGAGTTTGTTAAAACATTACGAGATGGGAACATGTTGATAAAATGCAAATCTGAAGATCAAAAGAACAAATGTATGCAGATTGACAACATTTGCAGAAAAGTAGTTAGTGAGAAACTAATGGTCGGAGAAAATAGAGTATCACGTGGTGTTATCACTGGTATTCCGCTGGAGGAAGATTTAGAAAGACTCAAAAAGAATATTCAGGGGGGAGAAGTACGGAGATTGAAAAGATTGTTAAAGCATGTGAATGGAGAAAAAGTAGAGAGCCTATCGATTCTTCTGGAGTTTCAAGGAGAAGTCCTTCCAGATAAGGTTAAAATTGGATTCATGAGTTTTCCTGTGAGACCATATGTCCCTCCCCCTCTGCGCTGTTTTAAATGCCAAAGATATGGTCATATCGCAGCAGTATGTAAAGGGAAGCAAAGATGTGCCAAATGTGGAGGAGATCATCGATATGATGAATGTGGAGTGGATGTACAAATGAAATGTTGTAACTGTGGTGGTCAGCATAATGCAGCATATGGAGGTTGTGAGGTAAGGAAAAAGGCAGCAGAAATTCAACAGCTGAGAACAATTAAAAACATCACTTATGCAGAGGCAGCAAATAGTGTTCAAGAGAAAAGAATGGTTCAGAAAAATCAACAGGCAATGCCTAGTACAAGTGCTGAGCCCAGCCAAATGTCTAAATCAGGAATGGAAATCACAATGGACAAACTAATATTATTCATGGCATATGTTATCAACTGCACTGATCAGGTAAAACAGAAAACAGAAAAAATTAAAATTATAGTGAAAGGTGCAGAAAAATATTTAGCCGTGAAGGATTTATCTTGGGAAATAATAAATAAAAAGCTTGAAATACATGGAAAACAAGGTGAAGGAAAACTGTAATGATTATCTTGCAATGGAATGCAAGAAGTCTAATAGCAAATGGTCAAGAATTTAAAGGATATATAAATTGTTTGGAAATTAAACCAGATATTATTTGTGTTCAGGAAACATGGCTTAAACCAGAGCTAGACTTTGTGATATCGGGATATGATAGCATTAGAAGGGATAGGGAACAAGAAAGTGGAGGAGGTTGCGTAATATTTGTTAAGCAAGGAATTCAGTATAGGTTTGTAGATAAAGGATCATCTTTAGAATGGCTATCTGTGGAAATTTGGGTTAATAAAGAAAGCATTAGGATATTAAATTTTTATAATCCCTGTAAAAAACTGAATTTAGATCAAATGGAGGAAATGTTTACAAATCTAGGAAGAAATTTAGTTTGTTGTGGAGATTTTAATGCCTTTAGCACTGTGTGGGGTCATAAAAATGATGCAAATGGAGAAGTGGTAGAACAAATAATGGATAAGAAACAATTGGTTTGTATTAATAATGGAGAAGGGACGAGAATTGATATTAGAAACGGAAATGAATCAGCGCTAGATCTAACTCTAGTATCAGTGAATTTTGCCGGGATTAGTAATTGGAAAATTTTAAAAGAATCAACATTGGGAAGTGATCATTATCCTATTGTTATTGAAATTGGATTAGAAATGGGGAAAGATGATAATATAAATATAGAAAAATGGATATTTAGAAATGTTGATTGGGAAAAATATAAAATAATAAGTGATGAAAATATGTTAAAGGTTAATCTAGATTTGGATATAGATAGTGTAAACTCTTCTATCTGTGAAGCTATTTTAGGAGCAGCATGTGAAACAATTCAAAGGAAAAAAGGAAAGTATAAGAAGAAAATAGTATCATGGTGGACAAATGAATGTGATGTAGCAATTAAATCTAGAAATAAAGCCTTTAGATTGTTAAAGAGAAATCAGAATTTTGAGAATTTTCTGGAATACAAAAAGTCACAAGCTCTGGTTAGAAGAATGGTCAAAAGTGCTAAAAAGGTTTATTGGGGAAATTTTTGTAATTCAGTAGGAAGGGAAACAAAAATTTCAAAAATTTGGGGAATGATTAAACGAATGAATGGAATTAGAAGTGAATATGGGTATCCAGTTCTTAAGAATGGAGATGAAATAGCTCTAAATGAGGAGGAGAAAGCAAATATGCTGGGTAGGAAATTTGTTGAAATTCATAGTAGCAATAATTTAAATACAGAAGAAATAAGGAAAAGAAATTCTATAATTAGGGAAAATACTAATTTATTAGAAGTAGATACAGAATATAATGATTTATTGAATCATTCCTTCTCATTATTTGAATTAAACAATGCTTTAAGGAAAACAAAAAATTCTTCTCCAGGAAAAGACAATATTTCATATAATATGATGGAAAAACTTAGTAATTCATCTAAAAAGATATTAATAGATTTCTTTAATAAGATATGGGAAGGGGATTATTTACCTGTGGCATGGAAGGAAGCAATTATAGTTCCAATTTTAAAGCCAGGGAAAGAGAAGTCAAATCCGACAAGTTATAGGCCGATTGCGTTAACATCAAATATATGTAAAACAATGGAAAGAATGATAAATGAAAGATTGAGTTATTTTGTGGAGAAGAAGGGGTGTTTGTCAAAATTTCAAAGTGGGTTTAGGAAAGGTAGAAGTACTATGGATCCTATCTTGTGCTTAGAACATGAAATCAGAAAAGGGCAAGTTAATAAGGAGAGTGTGGTGGCTGTATTCTTTGACATAGAGAAAGCTTATGATATGATGTGGAAAGAAGGGTTTTTAATTAAATTAAGGAAAATGGGGGTTAGAGGATCAATGTTTAACTGGATAAAAGATTTTTTACATAATAGATCTATACAAGTAAGAATAGGTCAACAATTGTCAGAAAAATATTTTGTTGAAAATGGAACACCTCAAGGAAGTATTGTGAGTCCTTTGTTTTTCTCTATTATGATTAATGATATGTTTGATAAGTTAGAGAATGGAATGGGTTGTTCATTATTTGCTGATGATGGAGCAATTTGGAAGAGAGGTACGAACTTGAAATTTATAGTTAAGAAATTACAAGAAGCAATATATAGTATAGAAGAATGGTCATATAATTGGGGTTTTAAAATTTCAATAGATAAAACAAAGACTTTATTTTTCACTAGGAAGAAAGTATCTAATGATCTAAAATTGTTTCTCTATAAACATGATTTAGAAAGAGTAAAGGAATTTAAGTTTTTGGGTTTGTGGATGGATGAAAAACTCACGTGGAGTAGTCATATTCAAAAAGTAGTGGATAAATGTAAGAGAGTATTAAATGTTATGAGGTGTTTGGTGGGAAGAGAGTGGGGCGCTGAGAGGAAAGCGTTGAAAACAATATATACGGGTTTAATTAGATCAGTATTGGATTATGGTAGCCTGGCCTTTGGATCAGCATCAGAAACACTTCTTAAAAAATTAGATATGATTCAGTATCAAGCCTTGAGGTTGTGTACAGGAGCCATCAGAACAACTCCAAGTTCAGCTTTGTTAGTTGAAATGGGGGAATTACCACTTTACCTTAGAAGATTACAGTTAAGATTATCTTATTGGAGTTATTTAAAGGGACATTATGAAAACCATCCATGTCAAGAAATTTTAAAACCTAGTTGGGAAAAGGGGAAAAAGACTTTGAAATCCTTTGGGTGGGAGATAGAAAGTAATGTGAAAGATTTTGATTTATCAACTATAAATATGAGTCAAACAGTTCCTCTATCACTGGTCCATCCATCTCTTTTTCAGGAAATCACTGTGGATCTATCATTGTTGGGGAAGAGGAAAAAAGGACATTTTTCAGAATCATATTCAGTGCAGTCATATATAGAAAATAAATACTTTGGTTATGTTCAAGTGTATACAGATGCATCAAAAAATTTAAGTAGCAACAATGGGGTGTCATTTGTCGTTCCAGAATTTAATATTAAAAAATGTAAGAAAATTTCTGATGGTGTCTCAGTGTTTACAGGGGAAATGATGGGAATTATTTTGGCTTTAGGTTGGATTGAAGAGGTTCGTCCTTTAAGAAGTTTAATTTGTTCTGATTCAAGTTCATCGTTATATTCAATTAAAAATAATCAGTCGAATAGTAGACCGGACCTTCTATTGGAGATTCAGTTAATACTTTATAGAATTCAGGCCATGGGATTAATTGTTAATTTTACATGGGTTCCATCTCATATAGGAATAAAAGGAAATGAGTTGGCAGATAAATTTGCAAAACAAGCCTCAAAGAACAGTTACATTGAGATTCTGATTCCATTTAGTAAAGAGGAAATAAAATCTATTATAAAACAAAAGGTTAAGGAAAGATGGCAGAAGCAGTGGGAAGAAGAAAGAACTGGTAGATGGTTTTATAGTATTCAAAGGAAAGTTGGTGCAATGAGGGGAACAGGAAGAAGTAGAAAAGAAGAAAACATTATATCCAGGTTACGTTTTGGGCATACGGGTTTAAACAGTACACTATTTAAAATGGGGAAACATCCAACAGGTAATTGTGATTTTTGTTTTCAAGAAGAGACAGTAGAACATGTTTTGTTGTTTTGTACAAAGTACTCTGAGGAGAGGAGGAGATTAAAATATAGACTTCTANTTTTTTTTTTTTTTTAAGTTGCGTCCTGATCCACACTCCATACCAGTAGGTGGCGGTAATGCACCTATAAGTTGTTTGCCAACCGCCAGAAAACCAAGAAGAAGAAGAAGAAGCTAGGGGAAGTTTGTCAAATAAACAAATAAAAGAAACTGAGACGGATGTCTGATGCTGATTTTTCTGTTCACCTTCTGACCCTTTTTGCCTACTCTACCTTTTACAATAACACATCCAAGTGTTTTGCTGCTTCTTTATTAAGGTTTCAATAGAAAATCATCTTCCTATTTCCTCAAGCCTTAATTATATTGTGTTTTATTCATAAAACCACCTGAAAACGGAGGTGTGAATATTTTTAAAAGTTAAAAACTTACAAAGAAACTTGTCTGGCCCTAGTGATCCATTGTTAGGTAAGTTGCATTCAGTTTTATTTTTATTTTTTCTAAACCCAGGAGATATTTGTTTATTTTCTGTAGCTGAGAGGTTGATGTTAAAAAGAAAAAGGTGAAGTTTTTGTAAAAGGCGTCAGTGATTATTTAGCTTCAATTTATTTGCCTACCATACTAGTTACTATTTTACATTTTTATTCTTGTCTATGTGGTTTCCTCTAAACATTATAGCCATGATAGCTTGAGTAATAAATGCTGTATTTTCATTACATAACCCCACTCCACCCAGAACTTAAGAAAAAAAATGTTATTTTATTTAGTGGATAAATTTATTTTCCAATTTAAAAAATGAAAACAATGGAAACCCAAAATTGTTCTTTTAAAATCCTAAAATTTGTACATAATAATATATCTAAAAATGTAGAATCTTTCATAATTTAACATAAATATAAAATAAATATTAGTTTAACCATTTAGAGTAAACCCTACTTTGGAAATGTCACTAAATAAGAATATCTTTATGAATAAAAAGTTAGCAATGAAAAGTATCAAAAATAAAATAAATCCCAGTGGAGAAACTTAGCTGCACAATAAATTTCTGTAAGGATATTGTTGTTTGTTGCTGTGCAGCTCAAGCTTTAGCTACTTTCCAAATCATTGAGCAGCAAAATTTAAATCAAGATAAAATGTTTACAATTTATCCTGTTTGCAGTAAACCTTCATTTTCATAAACGCATATCTTCAAGTGTGTGAAGTTTCTGCACAGCGTCACTAGATGGAGCCATTCAGGTCACTGCTCCTGAGGATGTTTTGTACAAATTCTGGTCTGCAAACTGAAAAAAAAAAAAAACACCAATAAAGAAGTAAAAGTGACTGGCAAGCTGCCTGGGGTATAACCCAACACACAGCTGGAATGTGCTTCAGCTTTCTCTGACCCTGAACAGGAAAAAAGACGACAAATGCATGAATGGGTGATTAAAAGACACTGCTATGTAGAAAAGTGACGGCATGTTGCTGTTTATAATAAGACAACTCAAAGACACAAGCTTCACGCTGCACTACAGAACTGCTGTTTTCATAACTTCCCTATAATGTGTAATTTTAATATGAAATCTTCTCAAATCTTTAATAAAATCATCTTGCAGCCAAATTTGGGATTAAAGACATATAACTGGAAATTCTGTCCTGGAATAAGACAAAAACAAACGAACAAAAACCCCACTGATCTCTAGGTGTTCTATATATACCATACAATTAATTTAGGTTGTATGAATCACTTGAATTGTGTGTCAAAGTAGTCGATACACAACCAAGAAATGAAAACTTGTTGACACTTCATAAAAGTCAGACAGTAAAGATTAATGTAGTCTTAAAAACAACACTTACTTGGTCAAAACACATGAACACATGCTGAGTTTAATAAGAGCAGTTGTCTGTGTGACACACTACGGCCTCTGCTTTTTAATATTTTTCCTTCAGGTCAAAGGTAAAGGCCTGACCTCAGACCAACATGCTTAGGTAATAAAACAATAAACAGTGACCATGTTTCACTAACCCCAGTGGCTTTTTATGATGATGGGACTAACTATGCCTATGACTTGTTGCAGAACATGCATCATTTTGTCAAAGCACTGATGTTCTGATGCCAATAAAATGTTGACACAAATCAGGATAGGTGCTAAAATGCTTGAATGGAGTTTAATAACCTGTTATTTATTGTTTGCCCACCATATGCAATGTTTTTGAGCGTTTGAAATCTAAGATCAGTCACAAAAGGGATGAGGTCCCGTGGCTCCCAGGACACCTAATACTCCGCATGCTCCGGGGCTGGTGAGAAGAAAAAGAGCACAATTAGATTAGGTATAAAAATAGGGTCTGTGTTTGTTTTAATCAGCCTGGTGACAGAGGGAGCTCTTGAAAGGACGGTGTAATGAGAGCCTGGAGAGCGAGAAAATCAGAGGAGAGAGGAGAGGGAGGGAAGGAGGGAGAAGAAAGGGGAGACATGAGAGGGCAGCCGGGGTGATTGGTCCCCAGGCAAGGACTGGATCACCGAGACACCAGAGGGGAAGTAGTCTGGGGGGTGGCTGGCCTCTCTGAGTTCATTGTCAGGTCTCCAAACTGAAGGGACAGTGGTCGTTTCCACCGCTCCAGCATTCCTCGATTCAAGTTTGGTCCAAATCTGGTTTGTTTCTCCTGAACAACAACTCTTCCCACTGTTGGTTAATGACTGTTCAAGTTGTAAAAAAATCATCTCAAAACTGACATGATGAACGCAGCTGAGAAAAAAATATCAGAGCTGCAGTCTGTAATGAAAAAACCTCAAGTTCTGCGTACTTCAAATGGATGAAAATCAAACCAAATTATTTAGTTCTGATACCTTAAAATACTTAAAATATTACTTATCATTATCTATAAAAAAAACTGTTTATTTTAGATATCTCAAAGTTGTCATCAGCTTTATAAAACAGTTTTTTCACTTTAAAACTCTGAATCATGATTCAGCAACTGCTCAGATGAATTTATTCTTTAACCATCAATCAGAGTCATTTTAATAATCAGTGAAACACTCTGGTTAGTCAAACGTAATTGAAAATAAAATTAAAAAGTGGCTTAGAGCAGCTCCATCCTTGGCAGCAACAATAAAAATAATCTACTGACACAAGAATTAACCACAAAGTGATACAGTCAGAGGGATGAAACCAGAATTTGTTCCTAATTTAATCTAATTTGTTCATGTTTTAATCTTGCTAATCCTTTTTACGTTTACATTTGATGTAGTAATTTTAAATGACAGTGTTGCTAACTTTCCATAACTAAAAGATCTCAGTAGTTCTTCCACTGCCGACTATCACGCAGGTCCTCTTTAGGTGCCAAGCTTTGGCTCTTTTTTCCACCTATGTGATCACATTTCCTGGCAGAACCAGTAAAATCTGACTCTTAGGAAACAAACTGTGGTTGCAGCCGACGAGACTTTCCATGGCACAGATGCATAGATGAGCTGAGGCGGGTCTGGGTTGGTGTTTTATGGTCTTTCAGTCTGATGACACATGCATCGTGGTGTAAATAAAGTACACTCTAATAAAGTTTTATATACAATGTTAACTTTCAGCAGGCATGATACGGTAATCTGTCCTCGTTTATTTAACAAAAACTAACGCAAAGTTTAAAAGAAGTGTGTAGAAAAACTAAATGCGCCCATTAATTGCACCATTTGTAGAACCATCTTTAACGGCAGTGACATAACGTTATTGTCTCACATCGTTGTATTTTTCTTCAAAATGTTCTGATTTATGAAAGTTTGTGTGCCTTTGCTTATGCACAGTTCTCTCGTTTAAGTCAGATTGATGTCCGGACTTTGACTTCATGCAATATCTTTTATTTTAACCATTCTGATATATATTTTTATGTGGAAAGTTGGGCTCACAGGTGACTGTAGAATCCTTAGATTTATGAAGGAATTCATTGCTGACTCTATGACTGAAGCTGCCCAGCTCTTTTGCCTAAAAAAAGAATAAAATCATAAATGAAAGTAACATTCCTTGAAGGAATGCTTATCATGCTTTGCATACCAAACTCTTTAACAAAGATCTTAGTGCTCATGTGTTAGGGATGACTCACAGCTACTATCACACTAAATTGTAGCTCAGTATCTTTTAAAATAACTGACTTGCATCTATTTTTGTTTCTGCTAAGGTTTTCTGACTGCAGGTGGGCTGACCCAAACATTTAATCAGTTCATCCAATAACTACTTTTCAAGAATTTCAATAAAATTCATCCAGTGCTTCACAAAATGTTTTGCTAACAGACACACAAACAGACATAAACGATAATTGCTCAACCCTCCACCTTTGTGCCTGAGTTGTGTTATGAGGTGTTTGTGCTGACATGCTGTGATGTCTTTAACAAATATGGTTCTGTGTATTAAAAACAAACATCTCCACTTCGCTCTTGACTGACATTGTTCCAGGAGTCCTGTGGTTTTGTTCATTTAGTTATAACTTTGCAAATCTGAGTTCTGCTGCCATGTTCTTCTCAGAAAGCAGAGGTTTCTGGGAACCCTTTCAAATAAGACAAACTGATGACATATTTTTCTGATTTTGCATGTCAACAGTTGACGTACTAAATGAGGCCCGTGGAGTCTGACACTGAGCTCGTGGGTTTATGGCCAGTTCTGTGTGTATTGCACAGTCTGACATCAGGGTGAAGTCCCTAAGAAGTCCACCCCTGTGAAGACTGGCAACTTGTTGCTTTCCATTTGTACACAAGATTTCTGAGTGTGGTATGATGAAAACTTTTCCCCTGATTGATGAAAAGCAACAACTGATTCTATAAGATCACTGATGAATCTCCTTTCTTCTTAGCATCAGATTAACTCACATCTGAAAACCGGAAACCTGTGATCAGGTCATTCATTCATTCAGGTTTATTTTAATACATAAAACACATCAAACAATAGGACAATAGCTGTGTGTGTATGGGACTTCTAAATAAAGTCTAATACACAGCCTATGTGCCAAGTCGGGTTTGTAAATCAAACTAAGATCCTAAAATAGCTGACACAAAAGACTAAAATAAACAGTACTACTAATAATGGGACAATGCTTAATAAGTGTGCCGCAAAAACTGATAACACATGGAGAAAAAGGGTAATAATGCTGTGTAAAATTGTGTTATAAACACTGATAGGTTTTTGTTTTAGCCACTGTTTCACCTGAAAAAATTGCTGAAAATGTGATTTTTCTAATTCTTTCGGAGGCTGTAAGAGTGGACAAACACGGCTTCTAAAATGTAATCTTTTGTTTTAGAGTAATATGTCACATGTTGCTAGTTATTTGAATTATTGGCTAAACATAAAGACTTTGTAAAGAACTGAAGGTTTTCATCGTGTTCAAATATGAATAACATTATTAAAAAAAAGGGGACCCTCTTGTATTAAAACGAATGCTTTTCTCTTAATCTGCTCACAGACAAGAAGCACCTAATGAAGAGGAAAATAAAACCATGACAAGTTAGGTTGTAGTGCCAAAATTTTTCATTTATCAAGTCACTGTATATTTGTGCTGTAAGTATAAAACATACCAGGAAGAGGAACAAGACTCCTTCATATCCATCAGCCTTTCATGCTGTTTGGTAAAAGTATTTCTTGCAAATTCAGCTGCTGAAATACAGTTATAAATTAATTAATCCCCCCTGTGTGTCATTAAATGCTGCAATCCTATAATTATCAATATTATTATTAACTAAATCCCATAAATTTTGTCTTGTATAAATAGATCTCAGCTCTCTGCTGAAGTTTTTGGTCCTCTGTAGAACGACTCTCCTGTCATATAAAGCAGAGAATCTGTTGTAGAGGAACCTGAAGGCCCAGCAGAGCACTCTATCTGTTTTAAGATGCAGAGAACATATTGAAAACATTACAACTTAAGCTTTGGCGCTCTAAGCCCAGAGGTTAGTGTGATGTGCCTGTTGAAAGCTTTTCCAAATCACTGAGAAATCAGCTGAGTAAGTTCAGATTTTTGCAGCTGCTTTCTATTCCTCAATGTGCAGAGTAATTCCAAACAGTTTATTTTCTATCCAGCCACTTCGGCCCCCAAGGTCATTTTGCTTTTTGGCTTTTTCTAAACAGGCAGAAATCTCAGATGTCCTTTCTGTGCAGAACTCCGCTCGATCTGATTCGCCATGCTGGTCTGCTGTGTCCCCCAGCAGAGCTGTGACGGTCTCATTCAGATGCTGAGTGCCTTACATTTTCCAGCTCATCTTCTGGTGCAGATCTTCTGATGATAAAAAACAAAAAGCGACTTTCACCTGCATGAGTCTTTTTCTTTTCACAGAGCTGGTGACAGTGTTTGTGTTGTGTCTGCAGGATAGTTGGAGGATGATTCAGAGCTGAAACAAAAACACTGCAGCCTTCACGGCATCGCAGTGAGCTGCGGCTGAAGGGCCGTATTATGGCCAGTGTCTGGGTGGCTGTTTTGGGGGTCACGCTCCGTGCCCGGGGCCTCGGGGCGCCAGTAGCAGGATGAGCCAGAGTATCCGTTTGGAGATTGACCCCAGCTATCTGTGTGGAGTTTGGCTTGTACAGCTGTGTCTGATCGGACAGGAACAAAGAGCCAAACTGCACTGGGGGGAGGGGGTTGGCCATCTCTTAGACAAGAATCCCCTCAATATTATCAACATTTAGGGTATATGGATATCTATCTATCTATCTATCTATCTATCTATCTATCTATCTATCTATCTATCTATCTATCTATCTATCTATCTATCTATCTATCTATCTATCTATCTATCTATC